>NC_057830.1:11329916-11632946 GCF_910594005.1 Cervus elaphus | reverse complement strand
AGGCAAGTGACATTCTAATGTAGATACGCAAAAACACAAGGGAAAAGGTAGGCTGGATCAGAACCAAAATCATTCAGCTTCTAAAAAATGTCACCACATACCGAGCAAGTGAGAGCTTGAACTGATAATACTGATAATGTGAATCCCACTTGATAATGTTTCTATATAATATATTAGTAAAGCTTTACTCTATGTCATTCTGTTAAATTACAGAGAAGGTGTCATGGAAGGTCCCCTTGAGTCTTGTTCTGCCCCTGAATGCTGAAGACTGAGCCTTGAAATCATCAAATCTTTGGTCTTTCTGCTTTTTAAAATGTTTTAGAAGCTCTTTCTTATGATTTCAGAGACCAGGATAAAATACTAGTTTTATCTTAAATGGCTAGAAAAGCTCATCCTAAGCCAAAAGACAGCATAACCTCTGTGTCAAGAATTCCTCATCTCCAGTTTAAAATTTTAAATAAATAAATAAGAATTCCTCAAAAGTGGCTTAAGGTGGTTCAGGGCAACTGGCTTTTGTTTTAGTATTTTCCAGTCAAGAGGGTTTGGAAAGTTGAAAAGATTCTGAGTACAGTCATTTTATTTTTAAATGTGTCAGGATTCAGAGAGGAAGCAAGACCAACCTGGCATTCTGCAAGCCAAAAAATAAAAACTCTTGAAGGATGGTGAGTCCAATAAGAAAAGACAATTGCTCTCTTGTACTAAAACCTGCCCCATAGGGAGCACACTCAGAGGTCACTTCTCCCACTCAGTTTTCAAAATAGAGAGAGAAAATGGAGAGCTTGCAGAAATTATGAATCAGAATTTGCTGGAAGCCCTTACCTATCTGATAACAGTTTATATGTTTCTGACTCTCTATGCTGAAAATAGACTTTCTGCAACATTTGCTGCAGCTTTCTCCAATCTACTGTTTGGTCCACCCATGTTTAGTTATGAGGTTTTTATAGTTAACTTAAAAATTTTTATAATATTTACTGGAAAATAAATATCTTCCTTTGAGGTATCTTTATTTTTTTCTGAGCTTAGGAAGTCGTCTACACTTCACAGCTTTGATACATATTATTATCCTATTTTCTTCTGTGGCTTATTTATATTCAATTTTATTGTTATTGCTAGCACTAAGATTCATCTAATTTTTGGTAGCTACCAATCTAATTTTTTAAGTTACCAACTGTTAGTAAATGTCATATTTTGAATATTTTTATTATAAAAGAAATATTCATAAACACTGAAATCATACAAAGTTTACAATGAAAATATTACTAATATCTTTCCACCACTCTTTAATTCCCATTATCTTGAAGTAGACCCTATTAACCACTAAGGATTATTTTTCCATATCTCTGAGAAACAAATATACATATACATTCATGCACAAATATAAATATGGTTTTCCTTTTGTTTTTATAAAGTATCATATATGCTCAAACACAGCAAAAGAAAAGCTGCCCCCCAAATTCACAATCACAAGATCTAACAAGTTGTTTCCTCTTGTCCTTAATCGATTCTCAACCTCACAAAGATAACCAATGACCTCCCAAATGTCAAATCCAACAGTCACTTTTCCATCTTTTTCTCATTCTAGCATCTGATCTTTGGCACTTTCCAACCTTATCCCCACCTTTTTCAAATAGCTCCTTTAACTCTCTCCTGGCATAAACTCTTCGCATTCTCATTATCTTTCAATTTTTCCTTTGTTGCTCCTTCCTTTACACATCCTTTCTGTTGAATGTTTAGGCCTCTCCTCTCTCACTCTATAACCTCACTGAAATATCTGTTCGTTGCCCCTGACCTCAGCTACTGCAACAACCAGAAACCTTCAAGTATCTTTGTCACTTGACTTTCCTAACCCTTTGAACCAAGAACCACTAAATTTACTTCCAACATTCATCCTCTATTATATTATATATTCCTTAGCCTAGTTTAATTCCTTCTCATTTATTCTCATTTATTGCAGATTATCTTTATACTTTGGCCACCTGATGCGAAGAACTAAAAAGACCCTGATGCTGGGAAAGATTGAAGGCAGGAGAACAAGGGGATGACAGAGGATGAGATGGTTGGATGGCATCACCAACTCGATAGACATGAGTTTGAGTAAGCTCTGGGAGTTGGTGATGGACAGGGAAGCCTGGCGTGCTGCAGTCCATGGGGTCACAAAGAGTCGGACACAACTGAGCGACTGAGCTGAACTGAACTGAACTGAAGCAAATAAAATTTCCCAATCTTCAAAATACTTCACTGTGATAAAAGGGCCAACCGAGTAAAAGCTAACTTGGTACTCACTCTGTCTAGCCTGTTCCATATCCCAAAAGAAATGAAGCAGTGTTCATCTTTCTAAGTCATATGTCAACAGATAGAAATGATTTGATAACTACTCTGTCGAGATTTAGGAATTTTTCAAATCAGAATATGTACAGTAACAAAGTCCCTGAAACAATCTTTCAGAACTCTGGTGTGTTGTCAGGTTTCCTGCTTTGCAGGCAGATTCTTTACCTTCTGAGCCACTAGGGAAGCCTAACATAAAGTCCCTGAAACAATCTTTCAGGAACTCTTGTGTGTTGTGGAGTATATACCAGTGAAGCTTCACACAGTTTAGGGTCTGATTCTAAAATTTGACAAATCTAATTCCTTGATGGTAAGCAACAGAAATTAAGGCTATCTTAAGCAAAAATGATGATCATGATGCAACATTATAGGGGAGCTCTCAGAATTCAAGGAAAGGCTGGAAATCAGTCTTGGAAGAGACAAAAACCACTGGTACATCGGGGGATCTCATTTCAAAAAATCTTCAGTAAACAGAAGCATGGATGACTTTCAGTGATTCTCAGTCCTGTTTTTCTTTATACAAGATTAAAATTTCACAAGAAAAAGAATTATTCAATTGACCCAATTAACCTAGTAAAAACTAGTCATATGCCTACTCTTGGAAACAGGATACCCAGATTAACAGTTCTACAAAACTGTATCAAATAGGGAAAGTGGAAAATTGTTCCCAGAAGATTACCAAAAGAAAGTGAGACAGACACAGGGAAAACAAATATTGGTAAATCACTGGTGCTACTTAGGTATGTGAATGTAGGCAAATCACTTGCTGCTATTTACTGACATTTGTGTTCCTCCAAAATTCATGGGTTTAAACCTAATGCCCAATGTGATGCTGTTTGGAGATAGGGCCTTTAGGAGGTCATGAGGGCCTTTAGGTCATGAGGGTGGAGACCTCATGAATAGTATTAGTGCCTTTAAAAAGAAGACCCAAAGAGGAAGCCCTCACCCCCTATCCTATGTGAGGACACAGCAAGAAGGGAGTTGTCTGTGAACCAGGAAACAGGCCCTCACCAGATGTTAAATCACCCACTGCCTTGACCTTGGACTTCCAGCCTCCAGAACTATGAGAAATGAACTTCGGTTGTTTATAAGCCACACAGCCTATGATATGTTATTTGTTGTTGGTTTTAGTCGCTGAGTCGTGTCCAACTCTTTTGTGACCCCATGGACTGTGGCCCACCAGGCTCTTCCGTCCATGGGATTTCCCTGGCAAAAATACTGGAGTGGGTTGCCACTTCCTTCTCCAGGGGATCTTCCAACCCAGAGACTGAACCTGCATCTCCAGCATTGCAGGCAGATTCTTTACCACTGAGCCACTAGGGAAGTCCTTAGTATGCTACTATGGCAACCCAAACTAAGCTAGTTATCCACTTAGACCTGTTAAAATGTGACTTCACAGGTCAAGGATCTTTACTGAGTTTCTCACTCATGTATACCAATTACCTCAGATGAAACCCTGACACATGGAGGACACTTAATAAATATTTTTTTGGTATGGCGGAAACTAACACAATATTGTAAAACAATTATTTTCTAATTAAAATTTTTAAAAAATATTTTTTGAAAGAATGACTCTCTCCATGACTCAGTTTCCACATTTGAAACTCAGATACCTTGTACACATATGTGTATTACATGTAAAATGTCCACCACAGTGCTACAACATAATAGGTACTCAAGAAATTCTGATTTAGTTATTATTTTTATTAGCATAAACACTGCTAGAATTATCTACTACAAATAAAGTAGGAAAATTCCATTGTCAATATGGCAGCTACTCCATAATAAAAATTATCCATTATGAGTTCAGTGAAGGCAGTTAACTGAACTCCAAAACAAAGTAAATAATTTGACGAGTGATGTAATAATAGGAAAGGAAATGGAAAAATGAATTTTTAAAGCTAGCATGTCCTCAGGGGAGTCTGGCAACCTAAGAGTGGCACCAGGGCAACACTGGCTCTGGACCCAAAATGTAACAGATCTCCGGGCCTTCAGTGATGCTCTATCACTTTTCTTTCATTCTCAGTTGATTTTGTTTTTCTGTCATTTCTGTTGTCGTCCAGTTACTTCAGTCATGTCCAACTCTTTGTGACCCCATGGACTGCAGCACGCAAGGCCTCCCTGTCCCTCACCATCTCCTGGAGTTTGCCCAAGTTCACGTCCATTGCATTGGTGATGCCATCCAGCCATCTCATCCTCTGACTCCAGCAGTATCTATCAGATTCTGAGAGCCTTGATTACAATTCATTCCTACTTCCCTCACTCTCAAAGGTCAGTCTTTCTACTTCTCTTTAAAAATTAGAAGCCATTAAAACTAGATGAGAAAGAAAACAGAGAAACTGGATAAACAGATCCAAGACATTCATTCACATGTTCCCCCCTTTCTTCCTATTTCAGTGGAAAGATGATTTTTCTCCTCCTTTTCAAAGGCTAGCTTTTCCCCCTACACTCTAAATTCTATTCCCCCTGATTTCTCCCAGCTGTGACTTCAGCAATCATCTCATCTTCTTAATTCCTCCCCACCTTTAAATTTTCCTTTTCTCTGAATACAAATCAAGTTCACCATTCCTTTTCCTAAAACTGTCCTCAGAAGCTTTATCTCTTTCGATCTCTGAACTCTCCTTTGCTCTCACTGACAATCCGAAAGTTCTCTGCACTGCACTCACTCTACCCGCTTCCCACTCATTCTTCAGCCACTGAAGCCGTCCACTGCCCCCACATTCTACAGACACTACAGAGACAAGTTTGCAATGAGCTGCCAGCTGCCAGATCCAGGGTCCGCTGTGTAATCATCCTCTCACTTGAATTCTGTGCAGGAGACACCTCCTAAATCAGACACCTGAATCCCCTTCTAAAAGTTTGTCAAGTTCTGGTTGTTCTCTCTAGTTTGCTTTCTCAGCAAACATACATTGAGCATCTATCCAGCACTGTCCTGGGTATGAGAAGATAAAAGTAAATAAGATCTAAATGCAGCACAGTATCCTGGAATGGAATCATGGAGTAATTGTGGAATTATGGACATTAGTGGAAAAACTGACAAAATCTGAATAAAGTAGCTTCAATTATTGTACTAATGTTATTTTCTTAGTTTTGAAAAATGTACCAAAGTTAGGTAGAATTAGAACATTGGGAAAGCTGGGTTAAGGATATATGGGAATTCTCTATAACAGCTTTGCAAGTTATCCATAAATCTAAAACTATTTTGAAATGAAAAGTTTTTTAAAAGAGAATAAAATACATTATCTGTCCTTGGCAATTTAACAATGATTCAGTCTTAGGATAAATGAGGTAAATGATAGAAAACTCTGTGAACCGTAAAGTCTCCCATCAGGATTAAATAAAGAACCCGATCTGCGTTTCCTCAGCATTTTCCCCCATCGTGAGTAGTATGATTCTGGATGCATCCCATGTACTATGCTGGAAGCAGTTTATGAGAAGGGGACGGACGGGTATCAAACAGTGAATTTTTACACATTTCGAGTAATAAATTTTGAGGCTTTAGGAGGCCTCAAATTGATGAGCACCAACTGTAGCTAAATCATCCCACTTTCTAAGAAGTTGAATTTAAGTGTATTATCTACATACTTTCTTTGTTCTTCTCAAGGCAAATAGTTCAAAGTTTGAAGGAGTAACAAGCTCAACAGAGGTGATTTTTCAGCCTTCTTATTGTCTGGCTGCCAGGGTTCCTGGAAATGACATTTTTAATGAGCATTTTTTTCCTTCTGCAGGAGACTTTGATGTGGTTGAAAATTTATTTTCCTCTCAAGTATAGGCAGGGCACCAATTAACCCACACAGAGCACCCTTGCTGTCCTCCCAACTTGGAGTTTATTACACTTACTATGCAATGAATAAAACTCATTATCTCACCTCCTGTTATGCTTCCCTCCTAAGGACTCAAAGCAATTTCTTAAGCAACTTTCTGCTCTCTCAGTCTTTTAAATATCTCCACTTTACCTTCTTTCCAAAAATTAACATGTGATAGCAGCAGAGGTGGAAAGAGGGAAAAGATGGGCTAGGAGAGTTGCTCTAATTGGTTTTATCCACTTCAAGTTTATTTATACCAAGCCAACAGTATGACAGGCATAAAGGGACAAAGATGACTGAATTATACACGGGTCTAAGGATTTACAATTTAGCGGTGGGAATTCTCACATACAACATACACACATATAGAACAAGGCAGAAGGCAATGAATGCTAGAATTATTTTTCTTAAACAATGAAATGTAAGTGACAATTATATCTTAAACAATTGTTTTCATATAAAAGGGCACTGCTCTTGGTCAAATGGAGATGATGTAACCCTGTGAATTTAAGGCCTTCACAATCTACTATTTGGGGAAAAAAACTAAGAAAGTTGACGAAAAGTAATTTTAAATGTGAAAGCTGGAGGCATCTGGTCAACACTGTGTAAGGCTTTGAATTGCCGAAGTTCTCTCTTCTTCCTCTACTGCTCCAGCATGTCTAACTTAAAAAACAAAAAAAAGTTTTCATTTAAAAGTCCATTCTTTCATCACATGGTAAAAATCTATCTGAAAGACAGGCTGGTAAGTAGAAAATCTAGCTGAGTGGCCACTTGCCCTTCTGAAACTCCTGTTGCTGACAAGAGGATGAGGAGGATGGACACTTGGGAGAACAGACAGTATCTGCCACAGGGAAGAATGAAGAGTTCATGCTCCTTAAATGCAAATTCCTTCCCATCAACTTGGACCCCATTTCTGATCCAGGTCTATATATTCCAAATACATACTGGACACTTCCATTTGAAACTCGAAATGCAAATGGCAAACATTGCTGTGTTTCCCTCAAAGGGAAGATACGTGCACAGTATATGTCCACAACGGCCAGGTATGGCCCAGTCATCTTAGATCTTGATGTGGAAACCACACGTTGAGAATGACAGAAAAAGAAGGAAAGTTTTGAGTTCACTGGACCACCTGTCCTGACATTTAGAGGAGAGAAAAGTAAACTTTATCTTTTTTTCAGTAACTGTGTTTTGAGGTCTTTATCACCTGGAATCCTGATGTAAGATCCTCACCTTTCCAGTGCCCCTATGTATGTGACCACGAAAGTCACCAAGTTTCACAAGCCAGAAGCAGAAAGTAATCCTTGACTCCTTTGCCTTCCTTATCTCCAATACCAACAATACCAACTTCTATCATTTATCTCCTACATATTTTAAAATTTGTATTTGCCCTCCACCCCAACTGATTAATGCCTATATTCACTGTCTCTTGCTTAGATATCTGCACAGCTGCTCTTGTGCCTCTAGCCTTGTCTACTGTCAATCCATCCTTCTAAAGAAACAAAGAGAATCACATCTCCCTTTCCTTGAAGCCTTCAGTTGCTCCGCATTTTTAAACATATCAAATCCAAGCTCTTCCCAAGACATTTAAGGCTATTTATGACATGACTTCTGCCTCCTACCATACCACTCTTTTATATCTCTGTGCATTTGTATAGACTGTTTCCTCAGCCTAGAATGTCTCTGTGCTCCCTGGTCTTCCTGGGGAAAAATGTTTTATTTCTTTAAACTTAAGCTCAGATATCATCTTCTCCCTAAAGTCTTTCCTGGAATTAGTCAATCTCTCCAATGTGCTGCCCTTCATTCTGTACATGACTATATTGTTTGTTTATCACATTAAACAATATATAATTAATGTAAGAGAAACTTTGAACCAAGATGGTAACACAGGAGGCTCCTAAATTTCCCTCCTCCCACAGACACATGAATATATGGCTGTACTTGGAGCAATTCTCTCTGAAAGAAATCCAGAAAGATACTAAATGACGACTATACACTGGGCAAATGAGAAAATATCCATATAGAAATGGGTGGGAAAGACTGAGTCTCACTCTCACCATAAACCTCACCCTAGCACCATACCATATTATCAGGAGGGAATTCCCAGCTCCCAGCTTCTCCCTGAGGAGCGAGGGGTTTGGACTACACACTTAGTGTCTCCACATTTACAGCTCTAGGAATAAGGCAAGGGTGCTTGTTCTTGCCACTTTTATTCAATATAATACTGGAAGTCCTAGCCAGACAATGAGGAGAGAAAAAAAAATAAAAGGCATCCAAATCAGAAAAAAGTAAGTAAAACTGTCTGTATTTGCAGATGACATATCGTACAGAAAACCTAAAGACTCCACCAGACAATTGTCAGGACTAATTACTAAGTAATGATTGCAACCCCATGGACAGTAGCCTGCCAGGCTCTTCTGTTCATGAGATTTCGCAGGCAAGAATATTGGAGTGGATTGCCATTTCTTTCTCCAGGGGATGTTCCCAACCCAGAGGTCAAACCTAGGTCTCGGGCATTGCAGGCATATTCTTTACCACCCGAGCCACCAGGGAAGCCCAAATACAGTAAAGTTACAGAATATAAAATCAATCTACAAAACCTACAGGGCGTGGGGGGAATCAGAGGCATCTGTATACACTAGCAACATTGGAAAAAGAAATAAACTAATGCCTTTTGCAATAACATCAAAAGAACGAAATATTTAGGAATAAATTTAACCAAGTAAAAGATCCACACACTGAAAACTATAAAACCTTAATGAATGAAACTGAAGACTACACAAAGAAATGGAAAGATACCCCATGTTCAGATAACAGGAATTAATATTGCTAAAATGTTAATACTGTTATCTATAGGTTCAGTGCAATCCCTATCAAAACTCCAACAGAATTTTTCATAGAAATAGAAGAATCCTAAAATCCATATGGAAACACAAAAAAACCCAAATAGCCAAAGTAATTTTGAGAGAGAAAAAGAAAGCTAGAGGTATCACACTTTCTGATTTCAAAGTGTACTACAAAGCTATAGTAATTACAATATTAAGCAGAGACATTACTTTGCTGACAAAGGTCCATATAGTCAAAGCTATGGTTTTCCCAGTAGTCATGTATGGATATGAGAGTTGGACCATAACGAAGGCTGAGCACCAAAGAATTGATGCTTTTGAACTGTAGTGTTGGAGAAGACTCTTAACAGTCCCTTGGACTGCAAGGAGATCCAACCAGTCAATTCTAAAGGAAATCAATCCTGAATATTCATCGAAGGGACTGATGCTGAGGCTGAAGCTCCAATACTTTGACTACTGGACTCGAAGAGCCAACACATTGGAAAAGATCTTGATGCTGGGAAAGATTGAAGGCAGGAGAAGAAGGGGACAACAAAGGATGAGATAGTTGGATGGCATCACCGACTCAATGGACATGAGTTTCAGCAAGCGCCAGCAGACAGTGAAGGACAAGAAATCCTGGCGTGCTGCAGTCCATAAGGTATCAAAGAGTCAGACACAACTGAGCTACTGAACAACAACAACAATGGTACTGCCATAACCGGCATAAAAACAGATGTATAAATCAACAGAATGGAAAAGAGATTCCAGAGATGAATCCATGCATATAAGGTCAATTAATCTATACCAAAGAAGTCAAGATTGTACAATAGGAAAAGAATAGTTGGAAAACCAGATATCCACATGCAGAAGAATAAAACTTAGATGTCTCTTATACACCATACACAAAAATCAACTCAAAATGGACTAAAGATTTTAGCAAAGACCTGAAACTATAAATCTTCTAGAAGAAAACATAAGGAAGAGCTCTCTGACATTGTTTTGGCAATGAATTTTTGCATTTGACCCCAAAAGCAAAAATAAACAGTGGGATTATATCAAACTAAAAAGTTCTGTACAGCAAAGCAAACCATCAGCAAAATAAAAAGGCAATCTATGGAACAGAAGACAATACTGCAAATCACAAATACAACAAATGCTTTCCAAAATATCAAGAAACACTTACAATTCAATAGCAAAAAAAATACCCCAAACAATCCATTTTTTAAATGGGCAAAGGACCTCAGTTCAGTTCAGTCACTCAGTTGTGTCCAACTCTTTGCGACCCCATGGACTGCAGCACACCAGGCCTCCCTGCCCATCACCAACTTCCAGAGTTTACTCAAACTCACGTCCATTGAGTTGGTGATGCCATCCAACCATCTCATCCTCTGTCGTCCCCTTCTCCTCCTGCCTTCAATTTTTCCCAGCATCAGATTCTTTTCAAATGAGTCAGTTCTTCGTGTCAGGTGGCCAAAGAATTGGAGTTTCAGCTTCAACATCAGCCTTTCCAATGAATATTCAGGACTGATTTCCTTTAGGATGGACTGGTTGAATCTCCTGGCAGTCCAAAGGACTCTCAAGAGTCTTCTCCAACACCACAGTTCAAAAGCATCAATTCTTCAGCACTCAGTTTTCTTTATGGTCCAACTCTCACATCCATACACGACTACTGGAAAAACCATAGCTTTGATTAGAAGGACCTTTGTTGGCAAAGTAATGTCTCTGCTTTTTAATATGCTGTCTAGGTTGGTCATAGCTTTTCTTCCAAGAGCAAGCATCTTTTAATTTCATGGCTGCAGTCACCATCTGCAGTGATTTTGGAGCCCCCAAAAATAAAGTCTGTCACTGTTTCCACTGTTTCCCCATCTATTTGCCAGGAAGTGATGGGACCAGATACCATGATCTTAGTTTTCTGAATGCTGAGTTTTAACCGAACATCTTCACTCTCCTCTTTCACTTTCACCAAAAGACTCTTGAGTTCTTCTTCACTTTCTGCCATAAGAGTGGTGTCATCTGCATATCTGAGGTTATTGATATTTCTCCCAGCAATCTTGATTCCAGCTTGTGTTTCATCCAGCCCAGCATTTCTCATGAGGTACTCTGCATATAAGTTAAATAAGCAGAGTGACAATATACAGCCTTGATGTACTCCTTTACCAATTTGGAACCAGTCTGTTGTTCCATGTCTAGTTCTAACTGTTGCTTCCTGACCTGCAGAACAGATTTCTCAAGAGGCAGGTAAGGTGATCTGTTATTCCCACCCCTTTCAGAATTTTCCACAGTTTGTGGTGATCCACACAGTCAAAGGCTTTGGCATAGTCAATAAAGCAGAAATAGATGGTTTTCTGGAACTCTCTTGCTTTTTTGATGTTCCAATGGATGTTGGCAATTTGATCTCTGGTTCCTCTGCCTTTTCTAAATCCAGCTTGAACATCTAGAAATTCATGGTTCACATACTGTTGAAGCCTGGCTTGGAGAATTTTGAGCATTATTTTGCTAGCGTGTGAGATGAGTGCAATTGTGCGATAGTTTGAGCATTCTTTGGCATTGCCTTTCTTTGGGACTGGAATGAAAACTGACCTTTTCCAGTCCTGGGGACACTGCTGAGTTTTCCAAATCAGCTGGCATATTGAGTGCAACACTTTCACAGCATCATCTTTTAGGATTTGGAATAGTTCAACTGGAATTCTATCACTTCCACTAACTTTGTTCATAGTGAAGTTTCCTAAGGCCCACTTGACTTCACATTCCAGGATGTCTGACTCTAGGTGAGTCATCACACCATCGTGATTATCTGGGTCATGAAGATCTTTTTGGTATAGTTCTTCTGTGTATTTTTGCCACCTCTTCTTAATATCTTCTGCTTCTGTTAGGTCCATACCATTTCCGTCCTTTATTGTGCCCATCTTTGCATGGAATGTTCCCTTGGTATCTCTAATTTTCTTGAAGAGATCTCCAGTCTTTCCCATTCTATTGTTTTCCTCTATTGCTTTGCACTGATCACTGAGGAAGGCTTTCTTATCTCTCCTTGCTATTCTTTGGAACTCTGCATTCAAATGGATATATTTTCCCTTTTTTCCTTTGCCTTTCGCTTCTCTTTTTTTCACAATTTGTAAGGCCTCCTCAGACAACCATTTTTTCAAAGACAAAGTACAAATGGCCAACAGGTAAACGAAAAGATGCTCAACATCACTAATCACTGGGGAAAAGCAAATCAAAACCACACTGAGCTATCACTTCATACCTGTTAAGATGTCTATCATCAAAAAGATAAAAGTTCTGATGAGGATGTGGAGAAAAGGGATCCCCTGTACATTCGGTGGGAATATAAACTGGTACGGGCACTATGAAAAATACTACGGCGATTCCTCAAGAAATTCATAGTAAAACTTCTATATAATCCTGTAATCCCACTTCCGGGTACACATCCAAAGAAAATAAACTCAGTATGTCAAAAAGACATCAAGACTTCCACTTTCATTGTAGTATTAGTCACAATAACCAAGGCATGGAAACAACCTAAGTATGTGTCAACAGATGAATGGATAGTGTGAAAATGTGATACACACACACAACATACATATTTAAGGCTGTGCATTAATCAACCTTTAAAAAAGAAGGAAATTCTACCATATGCCACACATAACTGAACCTGGCGGGCTTTATGTCAGGTGATATAAACCAGATAGATACTGCATGATATTACATGGAATATAAAAAGAAAAAAAGCCAAATTCAGAAACAGACAGCAGAATAGAATGGTGGAGGAAATAGGGAGAGGCTGGGAAAAGAGAACCAACATTTAGGCACAAAATGAATCAGGTCAGAGGATTTAAGGTATAACATGGTAACTATACTGTAGTATAGTTAACATAGGTAAAAATACTGTACTGCATAGTTGAAACTTGCTAAGAGAGTAGAATTTAAATGTCACACACAAAAAAGGTAAATATGTGAGCTAATGCATGTGTTAATTAACTCAGTG
Organism: Cervus elaphus; assembly: GCF_910594005.1. Lineage (NCBI taxonomy): Eukaryota > Metazoa > Chordata > Mammalia > Artiodactyla > Cervidae > Cervus > Cervus elaphus. The sequence continues at coordinate 11,620,002 of NC_057830.1, read as the reverse complement.
ATGAGTCCTTTCACAGTGGATTCATACATCAAATCTTCACATCATACATTTTAAATATATTTCAATTTGATTTGTCAAATTATACCTCAATAAAACTAGAAAATGTAGCGAAAAAGTTAAGTAAGTAAACAAATAAATAAATGGATAGATCCAACAGATCGATGGATGGATAGATAATAATAATAATAAAATTTTTAATGAAAAAAGGTTAGAAAACAGATTGAAAATTTCGCCAGACCTGGCAATAGTGGTATCTCAGGCTCCCTTCTAAATAGCTTACTCTGAAACTGGGTCATCTTTTTTTTTTATTAGAGTATAGTTGATTTATAATGTTCTAGTTTCAGGCATACAGCAAAGAGAATCAATTATGCATATATTTATATCTGTTCTTTTTCAGATTCTTTTCCCTTATAGGTTATTATAAAATATAGAGTACAGTTCCCTATGCTACACCATAGGTCATTGTTGTTTACCTATTTCATATACAGTAGTATGTGTATGTTAGCCCTAAATTCCTAATTTATATTTGTTGAACCTAAAATGTATAGCACTATCCCCAAGATTTAAACACTTCAACTGTTTCTAATATTGTAAGGAACATGTCTAGTAAATACCTTTTTCCCTGACTCAAAGCACACTAACTTCTCAGGAGATAGGACACTGAATCAAAATGAATAAACAATTTTGATAAATGTAGCCAAATTAGCTTTTCAATTTGACCTTTTTCCTGAAGAAACATACTCTCAGCAAAAGTAAAAACAAAAAAAGTATCATTTGCATTATTATCTCTTCAAATTTTCTTTAATATCATTTTAAAAATTTCAAGTTCTAGTTGGCCATTTTCCTTCTTTTCCTTATTATTTCATTAAATGGGAAGTGATATCTCACTGTTTTCTTTCATTTCCAAGGAAGATATTTTGCCCATTTATTTCATTATCTTTCTAAGTTTTTTTTTCATTTCCTTTGCCCATTAAAATTCCATTTAACTTCCCTCTCTAGTAATTTTTCATAGGTTTTAGATAACTATGAATCCAATATTTAGACCTTGTGCTCAAGTAGGAAAGGAATCATAGGTACAGATTATAAATGACTGTAAATGATATCTGTATAAACAACATATATATTACAGTTTTATAATCTTACGTAATTTAATTGGACAAGGAGGTTTCTGTTACGGACATAAACTACAAACGTATACTAATATGATGCATGCTGTTTCTGAAAAAGATGGAAAAATATGTAAGATTCTTTTAAAAAAAATGTAATAACCTTAATGTATACACATAAATACAATTCATGAACACAAACATGGATGTTAATAAAAGCTACCCTTAAATGAGTGACGACTAACTGCCAGGAATTTTATTTAAAACACTATCCCAAGGTCACACTGAAAAACAATTCAAATCTTGGTCAGTATGATTTCAAAGTCATAGTCTTTCCAAGATGCTCTCCTTTACCATTGGGTTGTAGGGTAAGTCAGATGAGTTAAAAGGTCACAAAATTCTTATTTCCTCCTCAAGGAAATTCATAATTTACATTCTGTAATGTATAACTTTATGGCTTTTTTTCAGGATGTCATATAGATGTTTTATTTTTTTAATTGGAAGATAACTGCTTTACAATGTTGTGTTGGTTTCTGCTATACAAAAACGCGAATCAGCCATAAGTGTATATGCATGTGTGTGTGTGTGTGTGTGTGTGTGTATATCCACTCCCTCTTGAGCTTCCCTCCCACACCCTCCCCAGCCCATCCCCCACCCCTCTCTAGGTCATCACAAAGCACCAGGCTGGGCTCCCAGTTATACAACAGATTACCACTAGCTAGCTATTTTACACTGGTAGTGTACATATTTGTCCATGCTACTCTCTCAATTTGCCCCATCCTCCCCTTCCCCTGCTATGTCCACAAGTCTGTTCTATACATATGCCTCTCTATTCCTGCCCTCAAAAAGTTTCATCAGCCAATAGGTTTATGGCTTTTAAAAAAGCGTATGTTACAAAACAGGAATAGATTCACAGACATGGAAAACAAATCTATGGTTACTGCTAGCTCAGTTGGTAAAGAATCCGCCTGCAGTGCAGGAGACCCCGGTTCGACTCCTGGGTTGGGAAGATCCGCTGGAGAAGGGATAGGCTGCCCACTCCAGTATTCTTGGGCTTCCCTCATGGTTCAGCTGGTAAAGAATCTGCCTGCAATGTGGAAGACCTGGGTTTGATCCCTGGGTTGGGAAGAGCCCCTGGAGAAGGGAAAAACTACCCACTCCAGTATTCTGGCCTGGAGAATTCCACAGACTTAACAGTCCATCAGGTCACAAAGGGTCAGACACAACTGAGCAACTTTCACTTTGAGAGGAAAGGGGGGGAGGAATAAATCTGAAATTTGGGATTAATAGATACACATTAGTATCTCTGAAACAGATAGACAACAAGGACCTACTGTGTAGCACAAGGAACTATAGTCAGTATCTTGTAATAACCTATAATGGAAAAGAATCTGAAATGAATACATATGTATAACTGAATCACTTTGTTGTACACCTGAAGCATTATAAATCAGCTACACTTCAATTAAAACAAAATAAAATGTTTAAAAATGTATGTTAGTTTGACTAGTACAGCCACTATGGAAAACAGTGTGGAGATTTCTTAAAAAACTGGAAATAGAACTGCCATATGACCCAGCAATCCCACTTCTGGGCATACACACTGAGGAAACCAGATCTGAAAGAGACACGTGCACCCCAATGTTCATCGCAGCACTGTTTATAATAGCCAGGACATGGAAGCAACCTAGATGCCCATCAGCAGATGAATGGATAAGGAAGCTGTGGTACATATACACCATGGAATATTACTCAGCCATTAAAAAGAATTCATTTGAACCAGTCCTAATGAGATGGATGAAGCTGGAGCCCATTATACAGAGTGAAGTAAGCCAGAAAGATAAAGAACATTACAGCATACTAACACATATATATGGAATTTGGAAAGGTGATAACGATAACCCTATATGCAAAACAGAAAAAGAGACACAGAAATACAGAACAGACTTTTGAACTTTGTGGGAGAATGTGAGGGTGGGATATTTCAAAAGAACAGCATGTATACTATCTATGGTGAAGCAGATCACCAGCCCAGGTGGGATGCATGAGACAAGTGCTCCGGCCTGGTGCACTGGGAAGACCCAGAGGAATCGGGTGGAGAGGGAGGTGGGAGGGGGGATCGGGATTGGGAATACATGTAAATCCATGGCTGATTCATATCAATGTATGACAAAACCCACTGGAAAAAAAAAAAAAGAAAAAAAAAATGTATGTTAGTTTGAGAATACATGCAGTCATGTGAGATTCTAATTAGGCAAATATCATGTAAATACTAAAGCCCTAGAATTGTAAACTTTGTTTCTACCTACCAACATACATCCTAGATATATTTGCTACATTCAAAATAAGTAGAAATTCCTTTTTCAGATAAAGAACACTAACTAGAGATTATTAGGATGAGATGTTTCTCACAAGATCTGTCCCCCTTTTCTCTTTTGTCAGTGGCAATTTTTAAAGGAAAATCCAACCATATTGTCATTGGAAAGGTTATTTTCAGAGTTTGTTATGTTTCAAACAAAATTAATTGTGTTGAGCTGGGAATCTAGCAAGAAGCAGATGAATTCATTTGTATCTAAGTCCATCTTGAGACTAGGTTCAATAGTTTGGAAAGTGATAAGATAAAATACACTTTGAAACATAAGAATTTCCAAATTGTACAAGAAGAACCTAAACCATCAATGTGTATTAAAGTTCCACATTTGAACCAGAGCCATCTATTTATACTCACAGTAAGAACCTAAGCAAGCTTATTATTCTCACCTATTAAACACAGAGCTCTCCAAGGAACTTTCTCATATTAAGCACTGCTATCTATACAACAACAACAAAAGCATTAGTACCTCAAAGAAGGGCCTCAGAACACATGTAAATTCTAGAAATTTCAGAAAATGACTATCAAGGGACCTTGATTTCTAATTCTCTAAGTAAACAATGCACAACAGTCAGAAATGTTTTAGTGGCATGTTAATGAAAGTTAGCCCACATAACTTTAATTGGGTACTGGAAATTATTCCTTATGTTGCCAAGAAAAACAGATGGAGAGTATCATTTCAAAGAAAGATATAATGAAACTTCCCTTGAAGAAACTGCTGAAGGAAAATAGTACACTTGATAATAGAATAAGCTTTAAGAATACATAAATGTGACATCTAAATGGAAAAAGCACAAAAGAAAAGAGTAAAACCAGCAAACCCCATTCCTAACACATGTCAGTCTGATGTCTAGAGAGCCCCAGCTCCTTACCTAGCAACCATTTGGTCACCCGGTTGACATTGCCTGTTACAAGGAGAGAATGTTCTGGCCATCTGTCTCATCTGAGGAGTATCCATCCAAGGGGTAGAAAACTAAAGACTAAAAGATAAGCAACACATGTACACAGATTGTGAGAATCTGCTCATCGTGAACCAAGCAACTTACCAGTTGCTTCATCAAAATAAAACTCCAGTGGCAAGAAGGTTCTCATGACTCATGAGTAAGGGGAATTTTCTCATTCCAGTAAATAAATTTCTGACACATATCCACAGATGTTGCATAGCCATAATTAAGACTGAGAATTAATTCAGTTTGAGTGGCTATGAAGTGAAAGTGTTAGTCACTCAGTCATGTCCAACTCTGTGACCCCATGGACTGTAGCCTGCTGGGCTCCTCTGTCCATGGTATTCTTCAGGCAAGAATACTGAAGTGGGTTGTCATTCCCTTCACCACGGGATCTTCCCAATGCAGGGATCAAGCCCAGATCTCCTGCACTGAGTGACTAATCTATCATTAATCATTCAAAATAAATAAATATGCAAAGCAAAAGAAATCTTTGTGTAGCATTTTAGAACACCTCACTAAAGTCCCCAGCAACCCTCTTTTGACAACTCTTCCCTCTCCTATACCATTTCATGTTGTTTTCCTTGTCCACTATCAGCGATGTCTATGTCTCTGTTCCTCCGTTACAGCCTTGATCTGATAGCATCACTTCCAGAAGTGAAGTCGCTCAGTAGTGTCGCAACCCCATGGACTGTAGCCTACCAGGTTCCACCGTCCATGGGATTTTCCAGGCAAGAATATTGGAGTGGGTTGCCTTTTCCTTCTCCAGGAGATCTTCCCCACCCAGGGACTGAACCTGGGTCTCCTGCATTGTAGGCAAACGCTTTACTCTCTGAGCCACCAGGGAAGTCACTTCCAGAAGTGACGGCTAATTGATCAATTTGTGGTTGATTCATTAATGAACAGCTGAAAACCCTTTCAAGCTCTAGTATCTAATATTTTGAGTACTGGCTCTAAGTTGATTTTGCTTTTAACTGTCTTTACGGCCTTGAGTGAGTTATGACAGCAGCATCAAAGTGGTTTCCAGTTCTCAGAGTACTTTCTCACCACTGAATCTGATGAAGATCAGATTCATGAAGATGCAGGCCTAGGAGGTAAGGAAGGTAAGTGTTATTAGTCCCATTTTAGAATGGAGATGATGGCGCTCAGTATTAAATAAGTTCATCGAAGCCACACCAATCGGTGGCAGAAGCTTCTGAGTCCTAATTCACTGCTTTTACCATTCCATGGTGCTAGTCCATGATAGACTGGTAAGATGAAGGGGGACTCCCATTAGGCACGCTTAGGGGACAAGGATGATCAGACCTGGGTTTTCATCTGATTCACTGCCCTCAGCTGCCTGTTTTCTTGAGTAATACCTGAAAGAGATATGCTGGTAGATTTTTGAGAAGGGATGAAAAGGGGGATGAAGCGCTTCAGGCAAAGGGTGAGAATGAGAAAAAAAAAAGGACAGGAGTTAGTAAAAGAGGTGAAATTTTAGGGACAAAAGATGTTTAAAGAGGACTTTTAAGAAGTTTTGTTCTAAGGCACACAGTGAAACCCTTTCTGCCATAGCTACAAGAAAACAACAGTAAAAATCAACAGTGTTTTTTAATGTTTTTAGTTAACACTTGTATTTTTCTTCTGATTTTTAAATGTATGAATTTCTCAAATGGGTCCCAGCATTTGGGCTATAATAGAAGGAAGGACACTTTTACAAATCATCAGTCCCGTGAAGCCAAAATTAGAGAAAACAGTAAGTTCCCCTCTTCCCTCTCTCTCTCTCTCTCACACACACACAGAATGTAATCTCATTACTTTGACCTGACAATATGTAATCCTCTATTTACTTTTAAACTGAAGGAAATAGTAAATTGTGAGCCTGTTAACATCCAACTCACCTGGAGAAGTTCTTTGCCACAGACAGTGACAGATAAAACAGGAGGATGTGAAATGCCCTTCCATCTGATCCCACCTGAATGCTGACCCTGCATGCTGCCAAAACTGAAGCCATTATCTGAATGCTGACAATTCATCTGAGCATAAGAAAGCACAGCATCCTGAAAAATAAATTGGCATACAGTCAAGGGAAGGACTTGAGTTCCCTAACCTAAAAAAAAAACCTTTTCAACCCCAAACTGTCTCCTCAAAAGCAGTATTGACCAATCTGGGAGATCTGAAACTGTGGAGGGCTGCAAACTGGATCAAGGAGTCTACAGTCCGATTTGGCACATGCATTTTTTTCAGCAGTTGGATAACCTAAAATCAACTAAGGTGGGAAAAAATGACACTTGTGACTTGAAAACTTTGTAAACTACTGATATAAGATGAAACACAGCAAAATCCAGTTTAATTTCAGATCAATTTAAAGGGACATTTTTGTATTTCTTAATTTTAACCTATCTCCAAAATCCATTCATAAAATATGCCATGCACAAAGGAAAACAATAGTATTTAGCTAATTTGTTTGGCAGATGAATATATTTTACTCCTTCCCCTGGGAAAACCTTTTTTTTTTTTAATCATATTCAAAGGAGTAAGTTCCATAAGATAATAAGAATAAAACAGAATATCCCAAGCTTCTTACTAGACATGGTAGAATGTTATTTAGAAAGAATTCAAATTCAGCACAATGTTGTCATAGTGAAAACCAAGAGATTAGTTTCTTTGGATCCACATAGGAAGTGGAAACTCATCCTTTCTGAGTTCCCTCTATAATATACAGCAAGTCCTTCAAGTATACTATTTAATTTTATCGTCTTAAGAGCTAGGTGTCCCTAGTCTCATTTTAAGAAAAAACAAGTAAAGTTCTAAAGCTTAAGTAAAATATCCAAGATCACTCAACTACTGGGTTGACCAAAAAGTTCGTTCAGGTTTTTCTGTAAGACGTGATGGAGAAACCCAAACGAACTTTTTCACCAACCCAGTATCAAGTGATGGAGTGCGGTTTATACGTAGACTTCTCTAATTATTCACCTCCCGGGCTTTTTCACTGGACCGTAATGCCTACTGTGCCATGTCACCTTCCCACTCTCCCATTACAAGTCATTAGCATGATGAGTTGTATGCTCCACAAGGTACAAATATGTACATAGTCTATGTCTTATGTTTGGCTCATATTCTTCTGCATAAGAAAAAACTCAGTAGGTGTAGGGAGGAAGATGAGAATTTGCACTTCACCTGCATAATACAATAGGATTTCAAATTACCTTAAGCTATTAAGAAAGCTTGATTCTTATGATTCCCTGGAGGAAGGCATAGCAACACACTCCGGTCTTGTTGCCTGGAGAATCCCATGGACAGAGGAGCCTGGCAGGTACAGTCCACAGGGTCACAAAGAGTCGGACATGACTGAGGTGACTTAGCATGCATGCATGCACAAGGAAACCCAAATGAATGGCTCTCCTCTTTTTCTATTTGAATTCTGAACCCACTGAGAGAGCCAAAAAAACAATAGATGAGGGCCAAAACATTTCCTTTATTTCTATACAGGCTAGATGGAAGGACAAGGCTCTTCATCTATTAGCCAAATAGATGGGCCCACTAATATAATGTATATGCCCAGAATTAGGCAGGACTTGTCTACCCACCACAGGCCAACTGGACAAACTCAGACTTTTCTGCTTGGGGGCTTATATCTGTGGAGTGTACAAAATAGAGGAGCCGAATGCTATGTGGACTTCCTTCAGGCAGTTTGCTCCTAAGGACAAGGAGGGCACGGGGGCTGAGCTGAGCATGCCCAGTTCCTTTCTCAAAATCTAAATCAGGTAATTCACTCCTCCGATGGTTATGTGAGTTGGGTCTAATGAAAGAGTCTAGGAGGAGGATTTAGGGGCAAAATCTTCCTTATGAAAACTGGTAATTCGGAGGATGCATCACCTCCCCAAGCAGTTTCAATGTCCAAGTGCCATCTGATGATAGGGAGTCTGAGCAGCATAGATGCTTAGGGGCAAAATCTGGACCAGCACATCCCTTACCCAGAATCGCAATCAAGCATCCAGATGCAGGGATGAGCAGGGGAATGGGATCAGGAGACCAAAGCAAGGGAGCCTGAATGGATCTGCAAAATAGGAAATGGCCAGAAGCCAATACCTGGAGCTGGAATAGGAAAATCAGAAAATGAAAACAGGGGTAAAGGTGCATGTTTCAGGAGTGGGTAGGACTACTTCATAAACCTCCAGGCCTACCGTTTCTGAAGATGTAATATCACAGTTGTCTGTGCATTAAATCAGTGGTTCCAAACTACATCTTTTGAAAGAGTACTTGTCTCTGCGTATCAGAATCACCAGAATACTTAGTAAAAGTACCAACTCCTAGATCTTGCCACACAGCTACAGTTTCAGCAGTGTGTTCTGGGTGACGCGTATCAGGAAGGGCCACTAAAAACCATCATAGCCTGTGATGAGAGTTTGCTGAAGCTGAAAATCACTCCAGAGGAACAGGTCCCTCTGGACCGCCTGGGCCAGCTTTAGAGACAGTGGCAGCATTCTCACCTGCAAGAAAGGAGGCTTCCTGAGATGGGAAATCCTCACTTTCCTCCTAATGCGGCAGCCTGAGAGCCAGAGCGTGGCTGGGCTCAGAGCTTTCCCAGTACTCATTCAGTAGAGAAGTCAGATATCTCAAAGAGGGAAGCCCACACCTCCAGGCATTTAGCTGATACCCTCCCAAGTCAACTGTTTCAGGCTGGAAGCATTGGAATACATCAACACATCAGCCAGGGTTCTCTTCTAAGAAGACCTTTCTCAAGGTTCCGCCTTTCTCAAAGGCAACCTGAGTCATGGTAAATCCCACTCCTTCAGTAGCTCAATCATTTTCTGCCACTTGGCCTCAATTTATCTTAGAGTTCATAACTCTTTACAGATAAACAGTGTTATATGTGTGTGTATATAACTTATGTTAAATTTGGAGAAGGAAATGGCAACCCACTCCAGTATTCTTGCCTAGAGAATTCCGTGGACAGAGGAGCCTGGTGGGTTGCTGTCCATAGGGTCACACAGAGTCAGACACTACTGTGTCTGACTTAGCGACTGCTAAGCGACTTAGCAAGCATGCATGCATATGCTAAATTATTCATACCTTTAAAAAAAATCAATCTTTTGCACAGAAGAGAAGGCTTTTAAATGAAAACAAGTTTTTACACCCAACAGATGAAATATGATATGATTAGGAAGAAGAAAACAAAGGGGGAAGAGAATCAATATGTGCTTTTTACTCCCACAATAAACTGATCCCTGCAAAAGTCAGTGTCAAGTGCCAAATAGGAAATAATCAAGCCACCAAAACTACACTCCCACCTACATTTTCAACTGTGTTTCTAAACCCTGAAGTTCATTCTAGGTCCTTCCTCAAATTTTAGCCTTGTATTTTAAACCACCCAGTCGTCGTCCTATAATAAACACACTACTATAAAATTTATTTTCTTGGTGGTCTAGATGTTAAGTTTAGCCTTCCATCCTGAGACTTCAACCCCACTGATGACCACTGAGGTCCCTACCATGGACATTCTCAAGTCATCTGCCCATCTCAGTCAATCAGTGCCTGTGTATGTCCTTAACAGAAATTATCACCATCCTATCCTGGTGTATTCAGTGTAGGAAGAGCTGTATTTTAGGCAATGTCACAAAGGAATGAGTGGAAACAAAAGAAGTTAACATTATATCAACCCCTAAACTAATCCACTTGTGATCTGAGTTCATATGTAAGTCATAGTTCATTTTAGTTAAGCCCATCTTCATGGTAACTGGTTAATTTTTTGTTAAAGTGATTTATATCCATTTCCTCTTATAAGATCATCTGCCCCGCCCATAAGTCCTTTTAGGCAATTTTAATCCATTGTTTTCTCTCGGGACCTATTTCCTTCAGCTTTCATACTTTCTGGTATACTGAAATAGTAAAGCTTCCAAAAGCGACTAACTTAAGAGGTTTCACATGTACCACAGCTTCCTTATCCATTCGTCTGCTGATGGGCATCTAGGTTGCTTCCATGTCCTGGCTATTATAAACAGTGCTGTGAGGAACATTGGGGGTCAACGTATGGCAAAAACCACTACAATATTGTAAAGTAATTAGCCTCCATCTAATAAAAATAAATGGAAAAAAAAAAAGAAAGAAAGATTTAAAAAAGGTTACACATGAAGAGAGCAGTTTTCAGAAATGTCTTAAACAGCTCCTTCCTTCCTTCAAATGATATCTACCACAGAAACTTGATATGCAAAACAGGTAAAAGTGGAGTGGCTCTGTTTTCAGAGATGAGAGAATCCGGATAGATGGGCTTGTGCTTACTCTTGACCCTTGGGCTGCCCAGAAGAACCTTTCCAGAAATCTAGAAATCTACAGACCACATTTCGAAAATATTTGTGCTAAAGGAATCGGAATTCTTTACATATATTAAATATATTGATGATTTCTACTCTTATTTGGAGACCATGCTGTGCATGCATAGGCCAAATATTAAAATCAAATGAACAACAAATAAATCGATATAGAATCAACTAAAAAAATACTGTGACAAATAAGGAAGCCAACTACAAGATGTGAAAACTCAAGAGAAAAAGTAGACTCTTAAAAATAATAAAACAATTTCTAGAAAAATGAGAGGAAAATTCTGGCAACTAGTTGCATGATGTTCCCAAAAATACAAGAAGACATGACTTTTATAAAATAGCAAGCCTTAATGAAGAATACAGTTAAATGATGAAAGAGATTCCAAAGAAACTAGAAAAAAGCACAAGTCCATTACAGCATAACAAAATTAAAATCTCCATTGAAGGAAGTAAACAGCAGATATGACATTGAATAAAACTACAACAATATTGAAGACAAACGTGGCAAGATTCCCTGCACAGAAAGGTGATGAAAATAAAAATTATAATTATGACAATGAAAAAAATAATTTTTAAAAATAGGGAACAAGAGAGATCATCCAGAGAGAAACCAATAAAGAAACATGGCCTTAAAAGACACGTTAGATCAGATGGCCTTAACAGATATACAGTCAATCCTCTATGTCTGCAGTGCTGCGTCTGTGGATTCAACCAGCTAATCTTCCTTCACGTTTGCAGATCTCGCATCTACGGATGCCCATGCCCGTATACGGAGGGCTAATGGTACTGGGCCGTTTTATGTGAGAGGCTTGAGCATGGGGGTTGTGATATCCACAGAGGTCCCGGGACCAACGCCCTTCAGACATGGAGTGCTGACTTTACATAATTAAAAACAAGGAATAAATATTCAACCTGCAAGTAACGATGTTTTGAAGAAAGAAGGCAGAAATATTAGAACCCCAAAATAAATAATAAACAAGAAAGAAAGAAGATGAAGAAAATTTTTCAGGATTAAAAAAAAAAAAAGAGTCCTGAGTCTATAAATAACCACAGTATCCTGTTCTATGAAACATTATTGAAATAGAAACCATTTCTAGACACAAAAGGACAAATTATTTTAATTATATAGATAAAGAAAAGTACTATAAGATATAAAAGTTAACCTGAAAAGGAAACAATTTTAGCTTCCCTCAGTCTTCATTACACGTATAAAACCGAAGAAAATGGAGGTGTGTCTGCAATATTTTGAGAGGGAAAAAAACATACTGAACCAAAATCCTAAACTTAGCTGACTTTTCTTTCACAAACAAAAGCAACAGACAGAATTTCTCATGCAAGGCTTCAGCAAGATTGTCACAAATATACCCTTCATAGAAATAAACTGCAGTACATTGTACAACTGAAGTTGAAAGAGGACTAAAGAAATCAAAAGTCCATAAACTGTAGCAAGATATTCTTTGACCCACTTCCTAGAATAATGAAAATAAAAACAAAAATAAACAAATGGGGCCTGTTTAAACTTAAAAACTTTTGCACAGCAAAGGAAACCATAAACAAGACAAAAAGACAGTCCTCAGAATGGGAGAAAATATTTGCAACAAAGCAACTGACAAGAGATTAATTTCCAAAATATACAAACAGCTCATGCAGCTCAATATTAAAAAACCAAACAACCACATTAAAAAATAGGCAGAACACCTAAACAGACATTTCTCCAAAGAAGACATATACATGGCTAACAAACACATGAAAAGATGCTCAACATCACTAATTATTAGAGAAATGCAAATCAAACCTACAATGAGGTGTCATCTCACACTGGTCAGAATGGTCATCATCAAAAAAAAAAAGAAAATCTACAAATAAATGCTGGAGAGAGTGTGGAGAAAAGGGAACCCTCTTATATTCCCTGTTGGTGGAAATGTAAACTGATACAGCCACTATGAGAACAGTATGGAGGTTCTTAAAAAAATAAAATTACCACATGACCCAGCAATCCCACTCCTGGGCATATATCCAGAGAAAACCTTAATTCAAAAATATACATGAACCCAATGTTCACTGCAGCACTACTTACATTAGGACACGGAAGCAACCTAAATGTCCATTAACAGAGGAATGTATAAAGAAGATGTGGTAAATATATAGAATGGACTATTACTCAGCCATAAAAAGGAATGAAACTGTGCCATTTGCAGAAACGTGAATGGACCTAGAGACAGTCACACAGAGTGAAGTAAGTCAGAAAGAGAAAAACAAATATCATATATTAATGCATTTATGTGGACTCTGGAAAAATGGTATAGATGAACTGATTTGCAAAGCAGAAACAAAGACACAGACATAGAGAACAAATGTGTGGAAACCAAGGGGGTAAGAAAGGTGGGATGGATGGGAAAGATTGGGATTGACATATATACCCTACTATGTATAAAATGCTTCCCTGGTGGCTCAGAGGATAAAGCGTCTGCCTGCAATGCGGGAGACCTGGGTTCGATCCCTGGGTCGGGAAGATCCCCTGGAGGAGGAAATGGCAACCCATCCCAGTATTCTTGCCTGGGGAATCCCATGGACAGAGCGGCCTGGTAGGCTACAGTCCACGGGGTTGCAAAGAGTCAGACACGACTGAGTGACTTCACTTTTTATGTATAAAATAGATAACTAATGAGAACTGACTATATAGCACAGGGAACTCTACTTAATGCTCTGTTGTGACCTAAATAGGAAGGAATCCCAAAAAAGAGGCAACTATATACCAGTTTTTTAAAAAAGGGTTGAAAAATCAAAATATAAAGGCACTGGCGTCAGTATAAAAACCAACTCAACATGGAAAATGAGCACAAAATTTACTGCAAATATACGTTTTTAATTTAACTCAAAGGACAAAAGCTTATATGGAAACATTCATTGGTTAAAATACAATGCTATTTACTATTTAGAAATAACTCTATAAGAATAAATCACAGAAAGGACAGAGGATGCAAAGGTTAAATTCTACACCACAAATTAGTAAGAGTTAAAAATTACATCTTGAGCCTTATTTTTATTTTTATGAAATTATAAGACTGTCACTAGTAGTATTTTTGATGAACTAAAATTCATGACTGACCTTTCTGGTAAAAATGACTTAAAATGCTGGATAAAATATAATAACTTTTTATAATTTATTTTTAAATATTCAATAAACTGATAAGAAAATAAATGACTCCCAGAAAACAAAAATTAAATGACAAAAAATCTAGAGGGATAAGTAGCGAACTAAATTTGGCTTTGTTTTGAGGTATGTTCTGAATCCTGATAACCCTGACCTTCTGTTTTCAACAGGCTCACAGACCGCAGAGGACAGAAGACAGAGTTCACCTAAAATGGGCAGTCTCATGGATAACTGTGGGAATTAAAAGCGGACTTGCAAAGGGCTGCATGTACATCAGTGTAAAGTGAGCAGAATTAAACTCACCTCATGCACCCTTATGGCAGAAAGTGAAGAAGAACTAAAGAGCCTCTTGATGAAAGTGAAAGAGGAGAGTCAAAAAGTTGGCTTAAAGCTCAACATTCAGAAAACTAAGATCATGGCATCCAGTCCCATCACTTCATGGCAAATAGATGGGGAAACAGTGGCTGACTTTATTTTGGGGGGCTCCAAAATCACTGCAGATGGTGACTGCAGCCATGAAATTAAAAGATGCTTACTCCTTGGAAGGAAAGTTATGACCAACCTAGACAGCATATTAAAAAGCAGAGACATTACTTTACCAGCAAAGGTCTGTCTAGTCAAGGCTATGGTTTTTCCAGTAGTCATGTATGGATGTGAGAGTTGGACTATAAAGAAAGCTGAGTGCCAAAGAATTGATGCTTTTGAACTGTGGTATTAGAAGACTCTTGAGAGTCCCTTGGACTGCAAGGAGATCCAACCAGTCCATCCTAAAGGAGATCAGTCCTGGGTGTTCATTGGAAGGACTGATGTTGAAGCGGAAACTCCAATACTTTGGCCACCTGATGCAAAGAGCTGACTCATTTGAAAAGACCCTGATGCTGGGAAAGATTGAGGGCAGGAGGGGAATGGGACGACAGAGGATGAGATGGTTGGATGGCATCACTGACTCAGTGGACAGGGGTTTGGGTAGACTCCGGCAGTTGGTGATGGACAGGGAGGCCTGGCGTGCTGCGGTTCATGGGGTCCCAAAGAGTTGGACACAACTGAGCGACTGAACTGAACTGAACATGCTCCAAGGGGACAGCAGAGAAAACTGCCTACTTGGAGATGAGAAAAAAAAGATATTAAAATTCATTCCACAAGCAGACCCCACAGGAGTTTGAAATTTTGACTAACTGGATGTTCCAACAACGTGACACAGAGAATTTACAGTTGTCGCACTGGATTATCAGTGCCCCTAGACTCCTACAAGAAGCAAATATAAATCCTTTTGAAATAGCTCAATCCTAAACACAGGTCTCAAAGAATTTTCAAAAGAAAAAAAAATTCCAAAGAATATAGACAGTGAACAGTCAAAAATCACAAAGTATATAAGGAAAGAAGATACTATCAAAGAAAGTCTTCATTAATAACAGAGAGCAAAATCAGACTTGCAAAGGGTACAGATATTGGGGATTATTAGACATAGAATATAAAGTATATTGTATTAGAATCTTTAAAAGAAAAGAAGTGTTTAAAATATGATTAAAGAACAAGAAATAGAGACTGAATGTGTCACTCCCGAAATTCGTATGTTAAAACCTAGTTCCCAGTGTGATCTTACTGGGAAGTGGGGCCCTTGGGAGGTAATTAGCTCATGAGGTAATCATCCTCATGAATAGGATGTGTGTCCTTATTAAAGACACTCCAGAGAGCTCCCTCACCTCTTCCTCCATGCGAGGACACAGTGTGAAGACAGCTATCTATGAACCAGGAAGCTAGCTCTCACCAGACACCAATCTGGTGGAACCTTCATCGTGGACTTCACAACCTACAGAATTGTGAGAAACAAATGTTTTTGTTTAAGTCATACAATCTCTGGCATTTTTGTTAAAGCAGCCTGAATAGACTAAGTCAAAAATAAGCAGATTTGAAAAGAAGCAAATTGTACTCAAAATTGTACTCAGAATAATATCACTGAAACTAAACAAATTCCATGGAGGAGGTGAACCAGAATATTGGACACAGATAAAGGTATTAGCAAAATGTTAGGTAATTATGAAGAAGTAGTTCAATACTTCTATTTTTACACCTTGTGAAAGCATTAGTCACTCAGTCATGTCTGACTCTTTGCGACCCCTCGGACTGCCAGGCTCCTTTGTCTATAGAATTCTCCAGGCAAGAATACTGGAGTGGCTGCCATTCCCTTCTTCAGAGGATCTTCCTAACCCAGGGCTTGAACTCAGGTCTCCTGCACTGCAGGCAGATTCTTAACCGTCTAAGTCACTGTTAATTCAATACACACCTTACAGAGACAAAAATAAGGAAAACATAAAATGTAGGTGAAAATATAAGATAAGGTAAAAGTCTAACATAGGTCTAACTGGCATTTCAGAAGAACGGGAAAAACAGAATGGGGGCCAGGTGATATCTGAGAGGTAACAACTAGTAATTTCCCAGACTGACAGAAGAAACCAATACATAGTTTCAGAAAACCCTGTGAATCCCAAGCAGGATAAATAACAAGAAACCCATACTTAGATTCATCATAATGATATACCAGAATATTAAAAACCAGATTTTTCAAACAGCAGTCAGAGAAAACACAAATTAGAGGGAAAGGAGTGACCATGTTGACTGACATGGTCCTATCACCAAAAATGGAAACCAGAAACAGTGAAATAATATCCTCAAGAGAAGAAAAAAATAACTCAATCTAGCCTAACACATGTGAAAAAAAAATACTAAAAGAGGAAATGTAAAATAAATTTTCAGCCAAAAAAATAAATTAAAAATTTGCCATAGTACTTCTCAGTCTTTTGTCTAAAATCAAGTGTAGTATCTGTTCTCATCAGCTTAATAATTGTCCATACTCATGGCATGTAATAGTTTAAAAAATAATGACCCAATAATAAAATTTTCATGGTTAACTTTTTAAATAAATAAATATGAAAAAAAAAAGAGTTTGCCACCAATAGACCATTGTTAAAGAAACTTCTAAAACAGAGTTGTCCAACAAAGGCAACATGAGGGACACAAATTTAAATCCCCTAATAGCCATAATTTCAAAAGCAAAATAAAAAAATAGAAGGATAATCCATCTGAATATTGATCGATTTAAGCCAATATATCAATATATCATCTCAACATGTAATTAATACAAAAATCATTAATGAGATCTCTTACAGTTTTGTACTAGGTCTCTGAAATCCAGGATGAGCTTTACACTAAAGCAAATCTCAGTTCAGAGTAGTTATAAGTCAAGTGCTCAATATCCACATGACTAGTGGTTACCACATTGGTCAGGCAAACACTGAAAGATATGCTTCAGATACAAGGGAAATGATTCCAGGTAAAAGGAACCGAGATGAAGAAAGGAGGATGACAAGATAAGCAGTAAACACATTTGTGTCTGCTCAGTCACTCATTCATGCGTGCATGTTCATTTGTGTCCAATTCTCTGCAGCCTGGACTATAGCCTGGCTGTAAGCAACATGGACTATAGCCCACCAGGTTCCTCTGTCCATGGGATTTTTCTGGCAAGAATACTGGAGTGGGTTGCCATTTCCTCCTCCAGCAGTAAGCATATGAGCAAACTTCATATCCAAAGGACATTGAATGTATAAAACTATCATAATTATGTTGTAAACTGGAAGTTAAAAGGAGGTCTGATCAGATTCTGTTTAAATAGTTTGGGGCAAAAATATTCATGAAGATGCTGTGTATTTCAAATTGCCTCACATTAAGCAGCATAGAACATCTAGTCAATGATGGCAAGGTTAGATCAGAGTGAAACAGCCAAATCCTTCTATCATACTTTTTCTCACTTTTTATCAAAATATAAATCTGTGGAGTGAGACCTTGGCAGAAGAAATAAGTACAAAGCCCCTGAGACAAAAGTGTACCTGGTGTATTTGAGGAAGACTAAAGAGTATTAAGATTTCCTATAGTATAGTCTTTGACTAAGCCAATGTCCGACCAGAATCATTTATCAGTTTAGTAACAATTCTTTTAAAATGTATCAGAATCAATGAAGGATCTCTTTTCAGTGACTGAGAATCTTTTAATCAGAATTTAGTAGTAACCCTCTAGCAAACAGCCTTTGGTGTTGGACCCCCTCGAAGCACTCTGGCCATTTCTTTGCACCCACCCCACCCCCAGCTTCTTGGTGCTTTTGCTTCTGTGGACCCACGTTTCTGACGATCTTCAGAAGATGCCCTCAACCACAGATGCCACTTTGCCTGCCCGTGCCAAGAACTGGAAGTACGTGAGAGTATCTGAGAGTTTGGGTCCCCCTTCGAACTGGGTGGCTCTTAGCCTGTGAGTGACTTATGAAAGCCCAGGTCCCTTGCCTCAATTTGGGACAAAATCTGAGCTCTAACTTGATCTGTAAAGCTCTCCTGTATGATCCAGCTGAGGTTAGAACTTTGTTAGAAATTGTACCCTTCCTGGATTCCTTCCTTTCACTGATTTGTTTCTCCTACTCCCTTACCTGTTTCTCCTGGGAGCAATTTCCTAATAAATCATTTGCACATAAATCCTCAATTCAGAGTCAGCTTCTGGAGAACCTGACACAAGGCAATCCTTAATTTGGAATGCCACATTACATCCAAAATATGTAGGACAAATATAATCTAGCGCTATACACTCACACGCAAAATGAAACATGAGCAGAAATCCTTTCTATTTTCATTTGAAGTGATTGAGTTCTATTGGTGTAACACAGTGAATAACTCATCGTGAGCAACCCAAAGCTGATCCATGAGAGGCATATACCAGTCAGGGGACAACACTGTACTCATCACCGTGTGAAATCACACTCACACACAGTGTTAGCATTATTGAAAACTCAGCTGTGCATCACTTTTCTGGATGTGGAAAACGTCTTTGGTTCTCGAATACAAGCAAACGGCTCACCATTTCTAAAGACTGAATGTGGCACTTATTGTGTCAGAGACAATGGATCCAGTGTTTGGCGCTCAGACTACATGTTTCAAAGAGAATCTTTGTCTGCTTACCATGAAAAAAAAATCAGACTCTGTATTTATTGGGAAAAGAGCAATCCAGCAGCCTTCACCCAAAGAAACCAGCCCTGTGAGTTTAAGTTATAACAGTTGAATAAAGCCATAGGTAGACATGTAGCAACACAAGTCAGAGACTTCTGAGGGGTTGAGAGTAAAGAGAACCCACCCCTCACCTTTAATTATTTTTCATCATTGAGGATCTTTTTAATGACTACATAAATGGCTTTCAAGCAGATTTCTACTACCTAAATTCTAAGTCTAAGATAACTTTAATTCTAAAATAATTTTATAAAATAAAATTTCTTCCAATGACAGTGTTTAAATATTTACCAACATAATACACGATGATCTGATTCTCTGCAGGTAAAATAGAGAAACTTCATCAGATTGGGCTCTACTGGCTAGTGAAAAATATTTTGGAAACTACTGAGGTTCGTCATTGTCTTTTAGAGAACTATATATACACAAACTCATACCTACATCTATCAATAATATAAACAAGGCCATTAATAAAACATTTTTCTCAACTTATATTAAGAGTACAATTTTTTTGCTGTTGAACAGGGCAAGATATGCCTACCATCTATGACAGGCATGCCCAGAAATGGTAAAAGTAGTTGGCCACACCAACAAAATATTCCTGGGGTCAGAGTACCTCACAGAGCTTCTCTCTAAACTAAAGGCATCTTAAAAGAATCAGTTAAGAAAAGAACTCATTTCAGGCTCTTTAGAAGCATCCATTTACAGGCACACAATGTACTAATTAAAATCATTTGCCTATGTTTGCCAAGCAAGGCCTCTAAGGGTATCAAATGAGTTATGATGCCTTAATCTAGTCTTAGAGACTATGCGGTCTTTAATGCAATCCATTTCTATAATCCATATTGGTCTCCGCCGGCTCTTCTAGAAATATGTTTATTATCTTTCTTTAGAGTGAGAGACGATAATTCCAGAGGGAAAAGAAGAAAAAATTCTGTTAAAATGCAATGTTCTAAACACTCAAAACAGCAAAATACACTTAGAAATTCAGCATGTGGCAAATTTTATGTTTTTATAATCTTAGAGTGACTTGTTCACAGAAAAATGTAAAATGTCTGCATATTAAGACTCACATAAGAAAAGCCAAAAGATAAATAGAAAACTGAGGAAAACATTCGTAACCCAGATTACAAAGTTCCTATTACCCTAATACATTTTTAAATATCTTATTAAGACTGAATTCAATTTAAAATGGGTAAAGGATACAAAAAGTCCACAGGAAAAAAGAAAATGTCTCCTAAAAGGTGACTAATATCATTCATAATAAAAGTATTCTTTGATCTTGCACTGAAATATTTTCACCATCAAATTATGACCAAAAAAGTAACAGTGGTGCTACTGAAGAATACAGACACTGCTGATAATATATTTTTTTCCAGCACTTTAGCCTAAAGATACATGCACATGTTTGAAAAGATTCTATCTGTAACTATGCCCATATTCATATCCACCCATCCATCTACTACATATCTTTTAATATATATAGTAGATATAAAAGCTATCTACTATATAGCTTTTAATAGAAAGATACTCAAGAATGCAGCAGAGGCTGCCTTCAGGAAGGGCAATGATCAGTAGTGTACAAGGGAAACTGTTTCCTTTATATCCATGTGTCTTCATCGTTTGCATTTCTTGGACTTTGAGCCCTATCATCTTTTCAAAATTTATTTCAAATAAACATTTTTTAAAGCACCATATTCTCAGCATGAATATAAGGCACTAAGGAAACAGAAGCCCTACTTCTTAAGTTTGTTTTTTTTTTAAAGATGTGGACCATTTTTAAAGTCTTTTATTGAATGGGGTCGCAAAGAGTTGGACATGACTGAGCAGCTAACACACACACACACTGAATTTGTTACAATACTGCTTCTGTTTATGTTTTGGGTTTTTGGCCACAAGGCATATGGGATCCCAACTCCCTGAGCAAGGCTTGAACCCACATCTCCTGCACTGGAAGGCAGAGTCTTTTTTTTTAAATTATTTATTTACTTTTGGCTGTGCTGGGTCTTTGCTGCTGTGTGGGCTTTTCTCTAGTTGCGGCGAGTGGGGGTCACTCTCCAGTTGAGTTGTGCGGCCTTCTCACTGGGTGGCTTCTGTTGTTGCGGAGAACAGGGTATGGGCACCGTGACCCTCAGTAGTTGCAGTATTCTGGTTTAGTTGCCCCAAGTTATGTGGGATCTTCCCGGACCAGGGATCGAACTCAAGCCTCCTGCATCGGCAGGTGCATTCTTTACCACTGAGCCACCAGGGAAGCTCAGAAGGCAGTCTTAGACACTGAAATGCCAGGTAAGTCCCCTAGAGGCTCTACTTCTGTTGACTGATTTGTTTCTTTGATCCAAAGTCATTCATGAGACTTGATTAAAATACTCTGGAGTGCAGCATATATTATTAATAGCTCAAATGTATTCCAGGTTTTGGACAGGAAATATGCTTTTCCTTTGACATCATAGTGCATGAAATGTGTCTCCCCATTTGTAGTATTTTCTTTTCCTTTGTGAGATTTTTGCAGGGTGATGTGGGGACACACAGTGATATGGCAGTTTGGACTCTGTTCCACTGCATCATTGCTGGCTTCAAGTGGCTGCAAAAGGGAACCCACTAGATTCCATTGAATACTTTGCCAACTTGTCCACTTCTTATCAATGTATCATTTCATCCTTACAAAGCCATTATGATAAAAAATTATTATCTTCATCAATTAGAGACTCATAGAATCAACCAAGTTGCCCAAGAGAGCCCTGGGATGAATAACTTGCTGGGCTGGGATGCAAATCCAGGTGCATCTGGTGCCTCACAGGAGGGCAGATATCAGGAGACTAGGAGTCACATAAAACCAGTTGTGTATAGTAACTGCATCAACAAATGCATGTTTTTAATAAATGCTTTTTAGTGGAAATTAATAAAAGCACATCATTCCTAAAATATTTCTAAACTGATATAACTGTATTAAGTGTTGATGGGAAAAAAAACAGACTTAGAGCTAATTCTATTAATGCAAAATATTTTTTTGAAATTAAGAATCTTCTGAGATTGGTGTGAATAAAATGTTGGAAGCAATTTAAATGGTCACATTAACTACCCCAGTTCTTCCAGTGAGAAAACTCAAATCATCCTGACCAACTTTTTTTAGATTGTGCAATGTATATCCTGATACTGCTCAAATATTTGTGGCTTATTTTATCTCAAATCTGCACAGTAAATTCTCTGTTGAATGGATTTGGGCTTTTAGTTTTACTTTTCAGTATCTGATTTAAAGAGGACTCAGTATTATAGCAGGCACCAAACTTGAAAGAAATAGCATGAAGAACTTAGAACAGGAATTCTTTTTCAGTCCCCAAAGAGATGCTGTTCCAGCAAGACTCAGGTCAGAGGGCTGGGCACTGCAGGGGCAGATCACATGGCTGATCTGGGGTGAACTTGTTTTGTGAAGAAACAGATGATTTCTAGCTCTGTTGTTCCTGTAACTTTTTAGCAACAGTTAAGCCCATTCCAAAATGACAAGCAAAAGAAAAGAGCATTTGGAATAAAATGCAGATGAATGGAGTTTTCCCCTGCCTCCTTGGGAATATTATGAGCATCTCGCAAAGGGGGTCATATCCTGTTTCTTTCTCTGGTTGCTACAACTGTGGTTTGTATATTGGCTGTATCAGTAATGTGAATTTATAACCAAAAAATGCCAAAAGAAGAAACATCAGTACTCCTTCACAAATATGCCTTTTTCCTTTTTCTTCCCTATTTTTCAACAAGTGCTGTTTTAAGTCACTTTTTTTTCCTGCACTGGAAGCAAATCTCCATGTCTTTTTCAAATCCTACTGCTAGCCCAGAAAGTGAAATACTGACATCAATGAAAGGAGTTGCAAGTTCAGCATTAATAGGAACCAGGCAAACAGCACTGGGATATTTATAACTCAACAGTGTCCTCTAGTGTGCCTCTAAAGAATTGCATGAGTCCAAGATTCAAAATGAATCTGGTTGGAAAAAGGTCAATTAAAAGACGTTAAGTCGTGTCCGCCTCTTTAGTGACCCCATGGACTGTAGCCTGCGCCAGGCTCCTCTGTCCATCGGATTTCCCAGGCAAGAATACAGGAGTGGGTTGCCATTTCCTTCTCCAGGAGATCTTCCCAACCCAGGGAACAAAACTTCGTCTCCTGCATTGAAAGCAGATTCTTTACCAATGAGCCACCTGGACATCCCCAAAAGACACTAATAAATGTATTATTCTTTTAAACAATAAAGGGGTTTGTCTTGGGCATAAATTTTTTCCCCAGATTTGTCAGTTTTTACTCTTTCAACTTATTTTACTCAGCTTTGTTAGTCTCTCACACGAGTTCATATCATCAGTGTTCCTGCCCACCTGCTATCATTGGTAATCCCTGACCACCAGTGCTCTTCATACATCTATGAAATTATTGGTACTTTCCACCAATGTCCCTGAAGTTGGAAATTAGTTTTCTCTGCTTAAATGATCATATAGCTCTTTCCAAAAGTTTCTGATATCTGCAAGTTTACAACATTTT
This sequence comes from Cervus elaphus, assembly GCF_910594005.1. Taxonomy (NCBI): domain Eukaryota; kingdom Metazoa; phylum Chordata; class Mammalia; order Artiodactyla; family Cervidae; genus Cervus; species Cervus elaphus. The sequence continues at coordinate 11,596,566 of NC_057830.1, read as the reverse complement.
GGGGTCATGAAAAGAAGTAATGCTATGATAACTGAGAAAAAAGATATTCAGCTGAGCCAAAGGCACCTAAGAAGCCTAGAAAGTCATGTCCAAAAGAATTCCTCTTGCTGGACCCAAATGGCATCCCAAGATGGAGCATACATCAGGCATTTCTACTCTCAGAACTTCATTCTCTCTTTGTCTCACCAAGAACTTCTATAGAGTTCTTATCTCCTCTTGGTTCAAATTCTATGGCCATCAACACTCCCTTTACAATTTTGAAGAAATCTTCCAAGGCTGGTACTCTATCTCAGTGTCCTCAAAAATGTTATGCAAATAAAGCTTCATCATGTCCACTATTGGAAAAACACTAATGGAACCTAAGTTATTTGAGAAATCTAGGCCGATAGAATAAGGAAAGCTCTCATTGTTACATAGTTATATAATAATACCACAGAGCTACAATGTGTAGCAGAGCCGTATCCCCAAACCCAGTCTACATCAACCAAGCCTCAGTTCAGTTGCTCAGCTGCATATGTTAAAAACAATTGCTATTATTTGGGTTTATTTGTGAGATAGTTCATTACAAAACATCATTATAGCAATAGCCAAATGATGTAGATATTAATTGACAGATAGCTAGAAAATGTAAGTTTAATTATGTGTATGGCATTATTGCTTCTGATATTAACATATTAGCAGGAAAAAGAGAAAATTTTAAAATGAATAGAGGGGTGTGGGGGGACAAATGAAAAAAGGGGAGAAGAAAGACTGAGCAAATAAATGAGTAGAAACAAGCCTAAAAACATCATAAATAAACATGAATAGGTAAAATTTACATTAGAAGACAGACTCACAGACTGAGGGGTGTAAAAATAACCTCCTGCTATTTTTAAAAGACAGGCTTAAAATAACAAGACAATGTTGAAATAAAGATATGAGAAAAGATACATCTCACTTTGCTATAGAACTGAAACTAATAAATCAACTATACTTCAATTTTTCAAAAAATATATAAAAATACCTAAAGAAAAATAAGCTGTAACAATATTAATATCAAACTGAATACAAGATGAAACTTACCAAGAGAACCAAGAAGATTATTATATGTTACTAACTATGCAAGCACATTGCAATACATGAGGAAGACACAATAGTCATGATTTTTTGTGGATTTAACTGAATAGGTCTGAAACACATAAAGAACTTTTGCACAACAAAGGAAATCATTAACAAAATGAAAAAGCAACGTGTAGAATGGGAGAAAATGCCTGAAAATCATGTATCTGATAAGAGGTTTATTTACAAAATACATAAGGTATTCACACAACTCAATAGCAAAAAAAAAAAGAAAAAAGAAAATCAATTTTAAAAATGGGCCAGAGTATCTGAATAGACATTTTTCCAAAGAAGGCATACAAATGGCCAACAGGTACATGAAAAGTGCTCAACATCACTAATCATCAGGGAAATGCAAATCAAAGCCACACTGAGATATCACCTCACATCTGTTAACAGCAGCTATCATCAAAATGACAAGAGGTAAGTGCTGGTGAGGTTGTACAGAAAAGGGAACCCTTGTGTACTGTTGGTAGGACTGTAAATTGGTGCAGTCATTGTGGAAAACAGTTTAGAGGTTCCTCAATAAACATATAACTACCATATGGTCCAGCAATTCCAATTCTGGGAGTAGGGGATATTCCAAAAGAAACAAAAACACTACGTCAAAGAGACATCTGCAGCCCCTTGTTCATGGCAGTATTTATAAATAACCAAGAGATGGAAGCAACCTGAGTGTCCATTGACCAATGAATGGAGAAAGAAGTTGTGGCATATAAAGAACATGCAAAGCAAAGAAAAAAAAAAAAGAACATGCAAAGAACAAAAACAGTTCTTGAAAATTTAAAATATGACCAAAACCAGGAAAAATTACACAGAAAAGTTGGAAGACAGAATTAAAAAGATCTCCGAGAGGATAAACCAAAAGCACAAAAAGAGATAAAAGATTAGAAAATTAAGAGCACCAATCCAGAAGTTCCAACATAATGATAAAAGTTCCCCCAAAAAAGACAGAGAAAGTAAAGGGAAGAAAATCATCAAAGTATTTTGTTTAATGTCCCAGAATGTGGGTTCTAATATTAAAATTTCCCCAATAGTACCCATGGGTGAAGAAAGTCCATCCTGAGGCATATCATCAAGAAATTTCAAAACATCTAGAATGCTACAGCCAGAAAAATCTTCAAAGGAACAGACATGTTCAGACATTCAAAGTCTCAAAAAAAAAAAAAAATAGCACTCAGACACCTTTTCCTGGAAAGCTACTGAAGCATGGTGGAGCCTATTATACAGAGTGAAGTAAGTCAGAAAGAGAAACACCAATACAGTATATTAATGCATATATACATACATATATATGGCATTTATAAAGATGGTAAAAACAATCCTATATGCAAGGCAGCAAAAGAGACACAGATGTAAAGAACAGACTACTGGACTGTGTGGGAGAAGGCGAGGGTGGGATGAACAGCACGGAAACATGTGCATTACCACATGTAGAACAGATGACCAGTGCCACTTCAACGTGTGAAGCAGGGCACTCGGAGCCAGTGGTCAGGGACACCCCAGAGGGATGGGGTGGGAGGGAAGTGGGAGGGCAGCTCAGGATGGGGGGCGGGCCGCACGTGCGCCTGTGGCTGATCGTGTTGATGTGCGACAGGGGCTGCCACAGTGTTGTGAAGTGATCCTCCAATTAAAATAAATACGTAAATTTTTTAAAAAAGGAAGGCAGTAAATCAAGGAGGAGGAAGATGTCAAATCAGGAAACAGGGAACACAACCCAAGTCAGAGGCAAAAGCAACCCTTGGGCTAACAGAAGAGACTTCCCAAATCACAGTTCTACACCAAGTCTAGAGTGGTCAGTAAAGACTTAGCAAGTTAGAAGTATATCTGAGGAAAGATTTCTTCAAAATTAATACAACTATGTATGTGAACATATTGAGAGAAAATATACACTGTCTGGTGTGTGGGTTTGAGTTAATTAAAAATAACATTAAAAATAAGCATAAAAAAGGCAAGTATTAACTTCAGGGAACACGAATTATTGTGCAAGAAAAAAAAGTAATTCAAATAAACTATAAGTAGCTATTACATTAGAAGAAAATATACAATATTCTGCAAGAACTTGAAAAAATACAGCAAATCTTTATGTATTTCCATGATGCTATTTCCAAGACACATTATTAATTTTAAAAGCAAATTATACAATAATGCAAACAGTAAAACATTTGCACAAAACTGTATATACAAAGTTGTACTAAATATTTCTGTGTGTGCTTAGTCGCTCAGTCATGCCCAACTCTTTGCGACCCCATGGAATGCAGCCCCCCAGGCTCCTCTGTCCGTGGGAATTTTCCAGGCAAGAATACTGGAGTGGGTTACCATGCCCTCCTCCAGGGGATCTTCCCAACCCGGGGATGGAACCCAAGTCTTCTACATTGCAGGCAGATTCTTTACCATCTGACCCATATACCATATGCCAATAGTAACATTATCCAAAATTTGGTTTACGAATCAGCATATCTGAGACATTGACTCATTGGAAAATGAGTCATGAAAATGATGCTGGGAAAGGTTGAAGGCAGGAGGAGAAGGGGACCACAGGATGAGGTGGCTGGATGGCATCACCGACTTGATGGACGTAGTTTGAGCAAGCTCCGGGAGTTGGTGATGGACAGGGAAGCATGGCATGCTGCAGTCCATGGGGTTGCAAAGAGTCGGACATGACTAAGTAACTGAACTGAACTGAACTGATTATCTGAGATCTCATTAGAAAAGCACATTCTCACTTCCCACCCTAAACCTACTGAACCAGAATTTCTGGGTAGGGGCTGTAGAATCAAGCTACTTGCCCTCCAGGTGATTCTCAAGCACCAGAAAGTTCAAAAACTAAGCACTGCATAAAGGTCTGATTAGAGGAATGAAGTCAGGTGGGTGACTAGGACCAGTGTGAAAGTACTTAAAGGAGAATTCTGCTAAAGCATTTCACTTTAATGGTTTTTACAAGAATATATTTATTCACTGTGCAATTTAAAAATACAACAGAAAGTAAGATAATTTTTTGAGGATATGCTTAAGAAATATTTGCATAAATATGAGCCAGCTCTTGTTTATCAATGTCTCTCTAAAGTTGGAATGCCATTTTCCAGATGTAAATTCCATCCATCCGGTGCTAACTTTGCCTGTGGCTGAAAAACAACAAATGCTAGAAGGAAATTTTTAAAAGAATTTTGATGAGCTACTAAAGTTCTTCTTCTTGAAGCACAGCTGGTAGGCAACCTGACACTGGAAGTAGCCGTCCCTGGACCATGGTTGCTCAGAATAATTGCTAAAGTAGGTGGTACATTCCATCTAAAATTAACAGGCATTGTGGACATAGCTCTGACCCATATGCAGTAGGAGGGGACTAGCCCTCGATTTGTTCTGGGCTGTATGCTACTATTAATACAATATTAAAGGATCTTCTTCCTACAATGGGTTAAGAGGATAAAGATACAGGCACACCTCCAAGATATTGTGGCTTAGGTTCCAGGCCAAAACAATAAAGCCAAGCTTGACATGAAGGTAGTCACATGATTTTTTTGTCTCACGGTGAATATAAAAGTTATGTTTACACTCACTGTATTGTCTATTAAGTGTGCAGTATAATGCCTAAAAAAAATGTACAAACCAGTGGAAACCAAATGGTCCCTGACATTCCAGTAACAATGAATGAAGCCCACCATCAAGCCATCAGCACTGAAGATATCCCTTCACATACACACTCCCCACCACAGTGAACTCTGAGGGGAACTCAAGACGGAGAAAAACAGGAAACATTTTCCGTGCTCTGGATCCTGGCCCAAGATAGAAAAGATGTCTATCTAAGGAACCATCTCAGTAATTCAGACTCTTCCATCTTCCACACATAGAAAAGCATTAAAATCATTAACCTGAGAGGTCTATTTTTTATTAGCAGTAATCTTTTGATATTTAACTACATGGGTTTGTTCAGGTTTTGTTTATTTTTCAGCAAAAACGCCTATATGTCCTGGCTCCTTCCTTACCTCTTCAGAGTAATTCCTCAGAGCTGACAGGCTTTCTCCAGAGCTATTAGTCCTCAGTGAAGTGAAGTAAAGTGAAAGTTATTCTGTCATGTCTGACTCTTTGCAACCCCATGGATTATACAGTCCACGGCCAGAATACTGGAGTGGGTAGCCTTTCCCTTCTGCAGGGGATCTTCCCAACCCAGGGATTGAAACCAGGTCTCCCGCATTGCAGGTGGATTCGTTACCAGCTGAGCCACAAGGGAAGCCCAAGAACACTGGAGTGGGTAGCCTATTCCTTCTCCAGTGGATCTTCCCAGCCCAGGAATTGAACTTGGGTCTCCTGCATTGCAGGTGGATTCTTTACCAACTGAGCTATCAGGGAAGCCCAGTCCTCAGTAAAGCTCAGTAAGTCTTAAGTAAGGCCTCCTAATAAACCTTAACTCGTAACTTTAAGGATGCTCATTTTTCTTCAGTTGACATACCTTAATTTAAACATATTTAATTGCTAAAAAAAATTAACCATCATCTGAGCCTCTGAGCAAGTTATAATCTTTTTGCTGGTGGAGGATCTTGCCTCAAATGTTAATGGTTGCTGACTAATCAGGGTGGTGGTTCCTGAATGTTGGGGTAGCTTTGGCAATTTCTTAAAACAACAAAGTTTGTTGCATCAACTGACTTTCTGACAAACGATTTCTCTGTAGCATGCAAAGCTGTTAGGGAACATTTTACACAAAGTAGAACTTCTTTCAAAATTGCAGCCAATTCCCTCTCAACCCTGTTTTATCAACTGTTTATGTAACAGTCTAAATCCTTTATGGTCATTCCAATAACTTTCACAGCATCTTCACCAGCAGTAGATTCCATCTCAAGAAATCTCTTTCTTTGCCCATCCAGAAGCAGAAACACCTCATCCATTAAAGTTTCATCATGAGGCTACAGCAATCCAGTCCCATCTTCGGGGTCCACCTCTACTTCTAGTTCTTTTGCTGTTTCCACCCATCTGCAGTTGCTTCTCCTACTAAAGTCTTGAACCCCTCAAAGTCATCCTTGAGGGCTGGATCAACTTTTTCTAAACTCCTGTTAATGTTGACATTTTGACCTCTCTCTGTGAATCACAAGTCTTCTTAATGGCATCTAAAATAGTGAATCCATTGCAGAAGGTTTTCAATCGACTATGCCCAGATCCATCAGAGGAATCACCGTGTACGGCAGTTACAGCCTTATGAGTTGTATTTCTCACATAATAAGGCTTGAAAGTCAAAATTAGTCCTTGATCCATGGGCTGCAGAAGGGATGTTGTGTTAGCAGGCATGAAAACAACATGAATCGTATTGTACATCTCCATCAGAACTCTTAGGTGACTGGGTGCATTGTCAAATGAGCATTAGTATTTTGAAAGGCATCTTTTTTCCTAAGCAGTAGATCTCAACAGTGGGCTTCAAATACTCAGTCCCATGTAGTAAACAGATGTACTATCATCCAGGCTATGTTGTTCCACTTCTAGAGCACAGGCAGACTAGAAGCAGCACAATTCTTCAGGTCCTTGGGATTTTTAGAATGGTCAATGAGCACTGGCTTCAGCCTGAAGTCACCAGCTACATCAGACCCTAACAAGACAGCCAGTCTGTGTACTGAAGCTTTGAAAACAGGCATTGACTTCTCTCTAGCTATGTAAATCCTAGATGGTATCTTCTTCCAATAGGAGGCTATTTCACTGACACTGAAAATCTGTTGTTTATCCATCTTCATTAATTATCTTAGCTAGATCTTCTGGATAACTTACTGCAAATTCTACATCGGCACTTGCTGCTTCACCTTGTACTCTCATGCTATGAAGACAGGTTCTTTCCTTAAACCTCAGGAACCAACCTCTGCTAGCTTCCTTTCTGCTAGCTTTCCTAACTTTTCTTCTGCAGCTTCCTCACCTCTCTCAGCCTTCACAGAATTGAAGAAAGTCAGGGCCTTTCTCTCACTTAGGTAAGGGAGTATTGTGGCTGATTTGATCTTCTATCTAGAATGCTAAAACTTTCTCCATTTCAGCAACAAGACTGTTTCCCTTTCTTATGATTCATGTGCTCACTATAGCAGCACTTTTCACGTCCTCCAAGGACTTATCCTTTGCATTCACAACTTGGCTAACTAGCACGAGATGGAGCTTTCAGCCTGTCTCAGCTTTTGGCATGCCTTTCTCAGTAAGCTTGATCATTTCTAGCTTTTGATTTAAAGTGAGAAATGCTTGAATATTCCTTTCACTTGAACACTTAGAAGTCACTGTAGAGTTTTAATTGGCTAAATTTCAATATTGGTACGTCTCAGGGGGTAGGGAGATCCAAGAAGGGGAGAGATGGGGTAACAGTGGTTGGTGGAGCAGTCAAACCACACACAACATTTATGGATTCATCTCATATGGGCACAGTTCATGGTGCCCCCAAACACCATACAATAGTAATACCAAAGATCAGACATTGCCATAGTAATCTAACGGTAATAAAAAAGTTCATTACATGAATTACCAAATCGTGACACAGAGATATGAAGTGAGCAAATGCTGTTGGAAAAAAATGACATCAATAGACTTGCTCAATATAGGGTTTCCATAAACCTTCAGTTTTAAAATCCACTACCTGCAACATGCAATAAAGTGAAGCACAATAAAGCAAAATATGTCCGTAGGGGGAAATATTGTATAGGTTAATCTGAAGGCCCATTTGCAGAAAGGAAACATAAGGAGGAAAGAATCATGCTGGGGAGGTACTTCTTTGCTCAGGAAACAGTAAAATGCATGCACACCACTCTACCTAGTCCTTCTCTCATTTCCAGAAGCTCCACTACCCCCTGAGAAAATCTTCCCATGGCCCCTTGGGAGGAACAGCTACTTAGCTCTCCAAATAGCACTAGAGCATTTACCAATCAAGATAGTTATAATGCTTCTCTTTCTCTGCAACACTTCTTCATTATGACACTATTCCCACTAGACAAGTACAAGTCACAGACCGGATCTCACTGCCCTGTATTTCACTAGGCTGCATTACAGTTTAGAACCCTTGTGGCCCTGCTTCCCTGGAGGTGCACACAGGTTAAACAAGACACTGTGGGACTTGGTCCCATGAGTAGGCAATAGGTTTGCAGTGAACTTGGGAAAAATTCAACTGAGACTTATTAGTAAGAGAACTTTACTCTTCTCAGAAAGTTTCCTAAGGGGGATTTGAAGTGCGTTCAAAGTGAAATGATCCTATTTATGAGTGACAGTGAAATACTGAGAGGACGGGGTGATTCAAAAGTACTCATAGAATGTCCAAGGAAAGTATTACTCAAGTTTAAGAAATTTACTCCATTTTATAAATTACAAATCCCATAAAGTTTCACACTTTGATGCCATAATGATGGATACAGATCACTATACATTTGTACAAACCCACAGAACACACACCACCAACAGTGAACCTTAATTTAAACTGTGAATTTGAGGTGATTATGATGTGTCAGTGTAGATTCATCAATAAATGAACCACTCTGATGGGAATGTTGATAATGGTGGAGGCTAAGGGGGCAACAGCAGGGATTATATGGGAAATCTCTGTATCTTCTCCTAAATTTTGCTATGAACCTAAAACTACTCTATAAAAACACTTAATGGGAAAAAAAGAGAGAAGTAACCCATACCGAAGAATTTATCAGTTAATTGAGGACATAATAGAGACAATAAAATAATTTAAATGGGCAAAGACTTGAATAGACGTTTCTATAGAAAAACATGTACAAATGTCCAAAAAGTATGTGGAAAATGATCAACATTACTAATCATTAGATCAGTGCAAGTCAAGGCCACAATGAGGTATCACTTCGCCTCTATCAGGATGGTTACTACAAGAAAAAACAAAACAAAAAATACACAGTGTTGGTGAGGATGTGGGAAATTGAACCCTTGTACTCTGCTGGTGGGAATGTCAAATGGTGCAGCTGTTACAGAAAACATAACTATTATGGAAGTTCCTCAAAAAACTGAAAGTGGAACTACTGTAAGGGGCTTCCCTGGTGGCTCAGCTGGTAAAAAAAATCCGCCTGCAATGCAGGAGACTTCGGTTCAATTCCTGGGTCAGGAAGATCCCCTGGAAAAGGGATAGGCTACCCACTCCAGTTGGAGAAGGCAATGGTAACCCACTCCAGTACTCAGTACTCTCGCCTGGAAACTCCCAGAGACGGAGGAGCCTGGTAGGCTGCAGTCCATGGGGTCGCTAAGGGTCAGAAATGACTGAGCGACTTCACTTTCACCTTTCACTTTGTGCACTGGAAAAGGAAATGGCAACCCACTCCAGTGTTCTTGCCTGGAGAATCCCAGTGACTGGGGAGCCTGGTGGGCTGCTGTCTATGGGGTCGCAAAGAGTCGGACACAACTGAGTGACTGAACTGAACTGACCCACTCCAGTATTCTTGGGCTTTCCTGCTGGCTCAGATGGTAAAGAATCTGCTTGCAATGCAGGAGACCTGGGTTCAGCCCCTGGGTTGGGAAGATCCCCTGGAGGAGGGCATGGCAACCCAGTCCAGCATTCTTGCCTGGAGAATCCCCATGGACGGAGGAACCTGGCAGGCTACAGTCCATGGGGTCACAAAGAGTCAGACATGACTGAGCGACTAAGCACAGCACAGAATTACTATATGACCCAGCACTGTCACTTGGGCATATGTATACAAAATAATTGAAAGCAGGATCTCAGAGAGATATCTGCACACCCATGTTCACTGCCCCATTATTCACAATTGCCAAGAGGTGGAAGTAACACAAATGTCCACCAGTGGGTGGATGGATAAAGAAAATGTGGTATATGCTTACCCTGGAATATTCAACCTCATTAAAAAAAGAAATTCTGTCACATGCTACAACATGAATGAAACTTCAGGACATTATACTATGTGAAATAAGCCAGTCACAAAAATGCAAATTCTGTCTGATTCCACTTTTATGAAGCATCTAGTCAAATTCATAGAAACAGACAGTAAAATCATGGTTGCCATGAGGGAGGAGGAGGAGAAACGGAGAGTTGTTCTTCAGTGTGTGTGGAGTTTCAGTTTTGCAAACGAAAAACCCTGGAGATGTGCTATACAACAGCGTGAATATACTTAACACTATGGCACTGTACGCTCAAAAGTGGTTAAGATGGTAAATTCTATGTATGCATTTTTTAACAACAATCAAATCACTGTTACTTGAATCTTCCAAGATTTCCTTTGATTTCTTTTTCCTTAAATTGAAGTATAGTTGATTTACAATGTTAATTACTGCAGTGCAGCAAAGTGGCTCAATTATAAATATATTCTTTTCCATTATGTCTGACAGAGGATACTGAACATAGTTCCTTATGCTATATAGGAGGACCTTGTTGCTTATCCATTCTATATATACTATCTTGCATCTGCTAACCCCAAGCTCCCAATCCATCCTTTCCCCACCCCTTACCCGTGGCAAACAAAAGTCTATTCTCTGTGTCTGGGGTTCTGTTTGGGTTTCATAGATAGGTTCATTTGTGTCATATTTTCAATTCCACATGTAAGTGAGATCATATGGTATTTGTCTTTCTCTTTCTGACTTCAATTAGCATGATAGCTCTAGATGCATCCATGCAAATAGCACTATTTTCTTCTCTTTTATGCTATGCCTTTAATTTCTATGATTTCACCAAGAATGCAATATGGTCTTCAGTGTATATATTTGGTGGGAAAAAGAGAAGTTCCAGGGGCCTCAGTTTATATTTTCCTGCTACAATGTTCCTTATTCCATAATTCACAGGGCCAGTGTGGGGATGTGCCACTTGTTGATAGTACCTATTCCAAATACTACATGCAAACTGAGGAAAAACCATGGGGTGCTTTCAGAGTCTCCATGTGTGAACTCTGAAGTGAATCTCAATCACCTGAGACTCATAAACAGACTCACTGACATCTATACTGCAGTGTTGTTCTGGGTCTTTAGCAATTGGAGGAAGTTCTGCATGAATGTCCAAGAGTCTGAAAGTGTTCCCATTTCTCAGTACAGCCATTTTGAAATCAAGATGTAGTAGGAAAAATAATGGTCCCAAAGAGGTCTATATCTGATTAGGATGCAGAAACAGAGCATATGTTAGATTAGATGGCAAAGGAGATTATGGTTGCAGATAGAATTAGGTTGTAATCAGCTTACCCTAAAGAGATTATCTGTCCAACTGAAATCACACAGGTCCTTAAAAGTGGAAGAAGGAAATGAAAAGAGAGAGAGATGTGATGACACAAGCAGGGTCAGAATGATGCAATATGAGAGAGACTTGACTCATCTCTGCTGGCTTTGGGATGGAGCCAAGGGCCATGCATGAGTGTGCTCAGGCTTCTATAACAGAATACCACAGACTGCATGGCTGAAATAACAGAAATGTATTTTCCCACAGTGCTGTAGGCTAGAAGTCTCTGCCTCAAGTACCAAACTGGAGATGACAGAAAGAGAAAAAGGCAATGGGGACTCTTCCCAAGCTCGTGGAACCATGGTTCCTCTAAACAAAGAAGGAGGGTCTCTTCCCTAAGGATTTTAGGTGCCTGCCCAGCGACCACTGCTGGTGCTGCCACTGTTCACCACAGAGTTTGGGAGTTTGGGCAAGAGACAATTTCTTTTTAATTAGTAAATCTCCCTTGTTCCCCATTTCTCATTTCAGACCACCAAAAGGGCGCTTCCCTTGGAGCTCATGCTATCTTTCTCTTTGAACCCAGTGTGTAGGTTTGGGTTTCAAGCTGCCCTTGAGTCTAGACCAAGAGATGATGGATGGTGGAGAAGAAAAAGAAAAAAAAAATCGGGATGGGGAATACGTGTAAATCTATGGCTGATTCATATCAATGTATGACAAAAAATTAAAAAAAAAAAAAAAATTCACCGTGAGTTTGTTGATACCTTGCATTCCAGTTTCCTTCCCAGGTATGCATGGTAGCACTCATTTTTCAGAGCCCTCAGATGACTGCTCCATGCATTTCTGTCTAAAGTTTTTAATTACATTTGGCGGGAAAGCAGGGTGGAGACGGCTTACTTAATCTTGATGAAAACTGGAATCTGTCTTCTGGCTTTTGCTCTCCCCCGACTTTAGAAATTGCTCTTTTTCAATGCCGCTTTGTTGGCTTTTCCTATTTGATGGGCTTTAAATATTAGTGTTCCCCTTGTTTCACTTAGGCAGCTTTCACACTGTTTGTTGTTGTTGTTCAGTTGCTAAGTTGTGTCTGACTCTTTGTGACCCAATGGACTGCAGCACACCAGGCTTCCCTATCCTTCAGTATCTCCCAGAGTTTGTGCAAACTCATGTCCATTGTGTCAATGATGTGTCAATCATCTCATCATCTGTCTGCCCCCTCCCTCTCTTGCCCTCAGTCTTTCCCAGCATCAGGGTCTCTTCCAGTCGGCACTTCACATCAGGTGGCTAAAGTACTGGAGCTTCAGCATCAGTCCTCCCAATGAATATTCAGTGTTTCGCACACTGTATACTCTCTCCCTAGTTAATGTTAACCATTTTCAATACTTAAATTATTATATATATATATGCAAATATGTCACAAGTTTATATCTCAAGGCTGATCTTTCTCATTAATTCCAAACCAGCATACCCAACTGACATCTCTTACACATCTCAAAATCATGACAGATTCCACATGTCTAAATTACAACTCATGGCTTCCCTTCAACCCCTAAACTTGGTCCAGTATTCCCCATGTCAGTTAATGACATATCAGGCTTCTCTGACACCCAGAAGCCACCTTTGACATCCTCATCTCTCTCACTATAGGAATGGTCAAGTACTTAATTGAACAGCCATCAAAAGTTTATTACATGCATATTTGTATTCAACAGATGTTCACTGAGCACGATCCTTCACAAAAGTATGCACCAAATGCCTTTCCTGTGTCAGACTTTGCGCTAAGCTCTGGGTCTCCAGTGGTAAATGAAATTGATGTGGTCCCTGCCTCAAAGAACCTACAGACTAGTGAGAGAAATATTAAACAAGCAAACCCACAAATTATTATCAGATTACAAATTTTGATGAATGCTTTCAATAAAAAGACACAGCACAACACTTTTGTAGAATGAAAAGGAATCGGAGTTTCCCAAAGCAAAGACTATAAATGGTGGGTAATCAGATTATGAAAGATTATTATGCATGTCATCTTAAGGACTTCAAGCTTTCGGGTAATAAAAAGCCACTAAGGGGTTTAAATGGGAAGTGACATGATTCAGTTTTTTTTTAAAGCATAAATCTGGTCATGTCACCAATCATTCAGGAACTGACTGTCAGAGGTGGTTTTACCTTCTTGTCAAATATACTCCTCTTTTTAATACCTGACAATAATCCCTCACCTGAGACTCTATAAAATTAAGGATCGTAATTGAGATGGAGTTTAACCCAAACTGATTGATATGGAGTCTAATCCAAATGACAGAATGTACCAGTTGCCAATAATTTCCTTTTACTAAAGGAAATCTATGAAACACATTTATATTTATATTGACTTGTTGTTTTTCACAGCAACTTTAGGTAACATATGGCTATAATACTGTAACTCCTAATCTCTTAGCCAAGAGCTACCAGGGAGATATCTGCCTAGGTTCCATCCTGGGTCCTCTTCTGACATAAGGGTCATTTATAACCTGCTTCAGTGACTCATGTCAACTAGCGTTGTCAAAGATGATATACTAATTACTAAGGGTATTCAGTATCTGTGTCTTCAAATTCTCATCGTTCACTCTCTGCAGTAAAGATTTCAGCTACTTCTGTAACTCTGGTTCTTCCTGTTTATATTTGGCATCACACATATTACAGCTAATTCCAGGAGACAGAAAATTCATTCTAAAATCCACCTCTGCTACTTTAATAAAATACTACTATCAAATATCACTTTAAGATGGCTTATAAACCAACAGACCTCATTGCCCATGCTGTTTCTTCTTCATAATTTTCACGAGTGGTACTTACTTCTCAAATACAGTGACTAATTAAAAGATGATAAACTTACTAGTTTACTGACTTATGTAAACATAAAAGATACAAAATAATAGGAATCCATGACTTTGTGAAGTCAATCATCCAATGAAGAAAAAAAAGACATACACACATAAAAAAAGACCTAATTAGTAGTATGGGTGGTATACCAACATAGAAACACATACAAGTTGTGCAAGTATATAGGTGCTTGGAAAAACAAAGTTAGCAAGTGAGCAAATCAAGCAGGCATTACAACCTTACTCAAGAAGTCGAGTTTTAATGAGCAGTTTTCAATGAGGAAGAGTAGAGAGCCACTCAGCATATAGAACAAGCTCTGGCAAAGAAACCCAAAGGATGAGGGTTACAGTTCTGATTTTACAACTGTGTGATGATGAGCCAAGTATTTTAATTTTCAAAGATTCTGTCTTATTGCTTAAGTAACCAAGGCCATTGTGTCTTTGTTTCTTTATGCTCCCACTTCATTCTGGAAAGGATTTACAGCAGAGATGATAGACAAGTTTCTTCTGGCACCAGAGTTTACAGACTCTAAATTCAACCAAGTCTCCTTCTGGAACAAATGTGTGATGACTCTATAGCCCCAAACTTCTCACAACCATAAGACAGAAAAGACAAAAATTACAACTAAATGCAAATTGGAACCTACTATCGTCCATAGGCAATTACTCTATATACACCTATTTCACAACTGTAAAATGACAAAGGTCAAGCACAAGTTAGTTTACTGAGCGTGAGTATATTGTCTTGAATTTTTCTGGTGAGTTCTACCAAGGACACACCCCTGGAAAGAAATCACGGACACACAGTCAGAGATGTTCCTGTGTTTGCTGCAAGTACATTTTGCCCAGCACTTTTTTCACTGCATCTTTGACTTCTTTGTTTCTTAAACTGTAAATTATGGGATTCAGCATAGGAGTAAGCACTCCATAAAGCAACGAGATGATTTTATCTATTTCTTGTGAGCCTGATGAAGAAGGCTTTAGGTACATGGAGAGAGCAGCCCCGTAATACAAGATCACCACAGTCAAGTGGGCACCACAGGTAGAAAAGGCTTTGCTTCTGCCCTCTGCTGAGCTGATTCTCAGAATAGTGGAAAGGATGAAGACGTAAGAGATGCAAATTAAGAGCATTGGAACGGGCAGGAGGAGCACACTGATCACCAGCATGATTGTGTCCATGAGCAGGGACTGTGTGCAAGCTAGCTTCAGCACTGCCAGAATTTCGCACGTGAAGTGGTCAATGAGATTCCCACAGCGGGGTATCCGTAGGGCGAAGCTCGTTTCCAGCAGGGCTGTCAGAGAGCCTGTCACCCAGGAGATGGTGGCCATCTGCACACAGACCCGTCTGTTCATGATGATGGGGTATCTCAGCGGGCTACAAATGGCCACATATCGGTCATAGGCCATCACAGCCAGGAGCACACACTCCGTGGAGCCCATGGCAAGGGACAGATACATCTGTACAGCACACCCAGAAAAGATGATGGTTTTCTGGGATGACAGCAAGTTCACCAGCAAAGTAGGAATCGAAGCAGATGTGTAACAAATATCCATGAAAGAGAGATTTCCAAGGAACAAGTACATGGGCGTCTGAAGACGTGAGTCTACGACAGTGATTAAAATAAGAGTGCTGTTGCCCAAGAGGGTTATCAGATACATTAAAAGGCTGAAGACAAAGAGAACAATCTCTAACTTTGGGTATCTAGAAAAACCTTCCAGGAAAAAGAAACTCCAGCTGGTGAGATTTTCGCCTTGCATTTGCTTCCTTTTACCTGTAGTTATTCTAATATGATTCTATTCACTTTATCTGAGGACAAAAACAGATGGATAAAGTATAATGTTCATTGATTTAGGAAAACACTTTTGAACTTATTTCCACTATTAAAAACACAATTTTACCACAAGAAGTCACAGGACAATGTATCTATTGATCGAAGAGGAGGAGAAACAGGTTAGATCTACATAAAAAGTTGATTCTTTCAAAACAAAATTTAGAGAAGAGTGGATTTGAAAACAAGAATAAACAAATTTAATATGTGAGTCTCAGCTTGCAATCCTTTGCTTGGCACACAGCAGGCTTTCAGTAAACAGCTGAAAGTACTCAGTAATTAAAAATATGAAAGAACAATGAATATATTATTGAGCACTAATTAGAAAAGTAAGTCAAATAAATGAGGAAAAGAAAGCACATTTGTAAAAATGAAAACCAGTAATGATCTTTACTGGAAGAAAAGGAGAATTCTTGGAAGGAACAAGTTAATGAATTTTAAACTAACACCTATGAAGTTCTGGGTCTAAATGATCTTCCAGCTAACAGCTTGGAGGTCCATACACCTGTTTCAAAAATGGTGACATTGTTTGTAGCATTGCAGATACCCATTCTGATTCTATGTAAGAGCCAGTTTACAAGTCATGCAAAATAACCCACCTCATTTAAAAACTGTTACATCCACTATAAAGTTTTATTCATTATAGGGACCCATATCTTTGTATGTAAATAGTTCTAAAAATTATACCCAGGCAATACTCCTGTTATACACTAAAACTCATGAAGATTCAGGAAATGTAGAAATGAAACTCCCTTTAAAACTTATCTTAAAATTTCTTTGCAACAAGATGGATAAACTTGGAGGATATTATGCTTGGTAAAATCAGTCAAAGACAAATACTGTATGATATCACTAATAGTGGAATCTAAAAGATAAAACAGATGAGTGAATATAACAAAAAAAGATTACAGATCATCTAATTATCTACAAGACACTTAAGGTTTTATTTCTTTTGTTTTTACATTTCACATTATTAACCAAAAAAAATTTTAAACTTACCTTGCTTACTGATATTGCTCTTTATCACCATCAATCTTTCTCCTTTCCCCACTAGTTCCTTCCTTTCTATTTTCAAATATATTGTTCTTAAAAATTCCCTTCATTGTCATGCTACATATGCAAATTACACTCTATTTTTGCTCTTCCTTTCACAGGTAAATTCCTGTTATATGGTTTATCTTGCAGCAATTCACTCTTCACTTTCTCATCACTAATTTGTTACTTTCAGTCAATATTATCATTTGTCTTCCAGTTCTTCGTATTTAAAAACCTGGCCTAAAGGGTGATGATGAAAATAATAATGCCGTGGGCAATGCCTTATATCATGGCTGTGTAACAGGGACATGATATTTGTCAAATACCTTTCATTATATTACATTATTATCTCTGACCTCTTCCTCACTGTATCGCATATCCAGTCTATTATCAAACCTGTCACTTTTTTTCCTGTTTATCAGACCTCCAACAGCTTACACTGAGGTCCAAACATTATCAGGAATCCTAAATACCCTGAGTATTTTAGGGAATACTTGTCAGTGCTACTGCCCTCTGAGGTGACTGAGCATGCAGAGTTTCTGCTTTTCTTCCTAAGAGCTTCATTTTCCCTATGTCCTAGTAGTTAGTTCTTATTTGTTAGTTAAGAGTTGACTTCTTAGAAACTTCTCTACCAGATTTTATATTTAACAAATTTCATACAAAATTTTTATTATATTACTGCAGGAGATGACTTCAACAAAATAGGTTTTTGTGCCATTTTTTAGACTAGCAATGAAAACAGTTTTTTCAAGAATGAAAAATCAGCTCAGTTGCCTGGGACTTGATATCTTCTATTGTTTAAAAATAGTAGCCAAAAAAAATAAATAAATAAAAATAAAAAAATAAAAATAGTAGCCAAGAAAAATTGAGTTCCCTATCACCAATGCCAATTAAAATATTATTTATGATATACATCATAAACTTAGCTATGTGCAAGAAAGAATGAATGCACCCATGTTTAAAATGTTAAACATATTCCTTAAAAGTCAACAATGCAAATCATTTCTTTCAGAAGTATTGTCTGATACCTCAGTAACTAAAAATGCCAAGGTATAACAATTGAAATACTATGCAAATTTAAATGCTCTGTTGTTTTGGGGGAATACCTGTCGTCCCTGAACAATTTAAAGTTCAGCAGCTATAAGTTCATGCAGAGGTTTGAAACTTTAGATCCTTCAGGGATAAAGTCCCAAAGATCCAACTATATCAAACTTTTAAACATTGAGACAGAGAGTGAACCACAGTTCTCCCAAAATAATTTCAAAGAGCTAATAAAATTTTCATAGAATTTTTCATAGAATTTTCTTTCTCCTCTCTGTCCAACCCAGCCAATGAAGAGTTTTTTTCTTGAAAGTTTACAGTTAAGAGTACTTCACAGTGTATAGAGAAAAAAGAGCCCTAAAATTCTAAAACCTGTATTTTTTTTACTTGTGAAACTACATGTATCTTTTTTCATTTTTGAAACTGCTCCCTAGTTTTCAGAGAATAAAGGAAGAAAGTGTACTCATTAAGCCACTTGTCCCAAGAAATGATCAGAACTTTTAGCTTCCCTGATAGATCAATTGGTAAAGAATCCATCTGCAATGCCAGAGATCTGACCTGGGTTCAGTCCCTGGATTGGGAAGATCCCCTGGAGAAGGGAAAGGCTACCCACCCCAGTACTCTGACCTACAGAATTCCATAGACTGTATAGTCCATGGGATCACAAAGAATTGAACACAACTCAGCTCAGCGACTTAAAAAAAAAAATTATCCAATTACATATATTGAGAGGGCCTTAAAACAAAAGACACATCCCCACCCACACCTTTGTTTCTAAAGGCATTTCTCAGTTAAAAGCAAAAATAGCTCCTTAGAGAAATGGCTGATGTCAAGGCTAGAGCAGGTAAAGGACAAGATTAGCTTGCAGTAATTTATTGCACTAGAACAGTAAGAAAGTATGCAAAGAACTGAGATATTTCAAAGGGCTTTAGGAGCCCACTTGATGAGGCTCCCATTGGCCAGGTCTGGGACAGATCATTTTGAGCATCAAAGTAAATAATGGTAAAAATGGATTATAATCCATAGAAGGGGATAAGTGCATGAATTCTTTTGGAAGGGAGGGAAGAAGGCAGGGTCTTCCTTATAGCAGAATGCTAAACTATAAACATGGAAGAATGATGTAGTTACAAAATCATCAATCAAGGATTGGGCTGTTACAGCAATAGATTATCATAGGTAAAGTGTTACTGCAGGTAAATGTAAATATCATAGTTGCACAAGCAAAAGTTGGATAAGAGAGGATATTTACATGATATCAAAGTATCCCACAGCAAACTACTAATTTCAAAAACAAGATAGTAACAGCTTTATAGCAGATACCTTACCATCACCAATAATGGGACATACATCCACGTGACCTTGAGAAATCTGTATGCAGGTCAGGAGGCAACAGTTAGAACTGGACATGGAACAACAGTCTGGTGCCAAGTAGGAAAAGGAGTACGTCAAGGCTGTATGTTGTCACCCTGCTTATTTAACTTATGTGCAGAGCACAGCATGAGAAACACTGGGCTGTAGGAAGCACAAGCTGGAACCAAGATTTCCAGGAGAAATATCAATAACCTCAGATATGCAGATGACACCACCCTTATGGCAGAAAGTGAAGAACTAAAGAGTCTTTTGATGAAAGTGAAAGAGGAGAGTGAAAAAGTTGGCTTAAAGCTCAACATTCAGAAAACTAAGATCATGGCATCTGGTCCCATCACTTCATGGCAAATAGATGAGAACACGGTAGAAACAGTGGAAAGAGTGACAGACTTTATCTTCTTCGGCTCCAAAATCACTGCAGATGGTGACTGCAGCCATGAAATTAAAAGATGCTTGCTCCTTGGAAGAAAAGTTATGACCAACCCAGACAGCATATTAAAAAGCAGAGACATTACTTTGCCAACAAAGGTCCGTCTAGTCAAAGCTATAATTTTTCCAGTAGTCATGTATGGATGTGAGAGTTGGACTAAAGAAAGCTGAGCGCCGAAGAATTGATGCTTTTGAACTGTGGTGCTGGAGAAGACTCTTGAGAGTCCCTTGGACTGAAAGGAGATCCAACCAGTCCATCCTAAAGGAAATCAGTCCTGAATATTCATTGGAAGGACAGATGTTGAAGCTGAAACTCCAATACTTTGGCCACGTGATGCGAAGAACTGACACATTTGAAAAAACCCTTGATGCAGGGAAAGATTGAAGGCGGGAAGAGAAGGGGACGACAGAGGATGAGATGGTTGGATGGCATCACCGACTCAATAGACATGAGTTTGAGTACACTCCGGGAGTTGGTGACGGACAAGGAGGCCGGGCTTGCTGCGGTCCATGGGGTCGCAAAGAGTCAGACACACCTGAGCGACTGAACTGAACTGATATCCACGTGCCTCCATTGAGGACACAGTAGCACTTCTGGGGTATTCCTCTCCAAAGTACATAACCTGAATCTAATCATAAGGGAACAAAACTAGTCAATTAAACTGAGGGATACTCCACAAAATAACCAGCCCGATACTGTTCAAAAGTATCAAGGCCAGGTCTCCGCAGGTGGCCTAGGGCTCAGATGGCAGTTTGCATCACCTTGCCCACAGGGTGCGTGATGACGCAGGAGCAGACCTATGCCCGCTTGCACGGCCCGGTCCTCAGCACGTCAGGAAGTCCACAGCCCAGGTGCCCCACGCTGCACCGAGGCCTCCTCCCCGCTCTACAGCTCCAGCCGGCCGTCAGAGCCAAGACGGTTGCATCCCTCAGCACCGAAGATGGTTGCGTCCCTCTGTACCCATACATGAGCTGTCCTGCTGACCGCAGGACAGCAGGCGGGCCGCTGGGCGGCCGGGACGCCCACAAGGCCGACGCCATGGTGGTTGTGCGCCCATGGAGACCATCCAGGTGAAGTTTATCCGCGACCAGACTGTCCCTAAACCCATGGGACAGAGGATTCCTCCACAGTCAGGGAGATTGTTCGGAAGCAAGGACGAAAGAGGACTCACCAGGGCTTCTAGCCGCCGCATTGCACCAGACCATCCGCTTCTTGGTCAGTAGCTCGCTGCACGACCAACAGGTAACCCAGAGCCGAACTGCAGCGAGCCCCTGAAACCGCTGACCACCGGGGTTTCGAGCTATCGCGAGAGCAGCCAGGGGCTTCGAGAACACACCTCTGCAAGAGATCAAACCCCCGTACAGGGCCTGGAGGCGCAGCAACACTGAACACGTGGACGAACACGTGAATGAACACGTGGACAAACACGTGGACAGCTGCTCGCAGGTCGTGAGGGGTGAGGGGCTCAAGGCAATCTACAATGGCACCACCCCCCACCCCAGCCTACCCGGACGTGGCCCTCGTGTTCATCAGCCACGGTGAAGTGGTGAAGCTGCTCAATAAAGCGGGGAAGATGGACAGAGCCCTGAGGGTCTGAGAGGGAAGGCTAAAGATCTGTAAAAACAGTGATATCTTATATTGAATTTTAGGCTGTTGGCAGGTCTTAGCTATTCTCTATTCCCTCTTTTATTCTCAAAGATTCAGTTAAAGTCATATAAACACAACAGTCTTTGGAAATGGAACTGTGGCTAATGGAGGAACAGGAGGAGTTGCCAGAATGGGGAACTTGTGGTTTGCGAGGCATTTAAGGAAATCCCTGTCCAATCATTAGCTGACCACCAGGCTAACTGAACAGAGACTTAGGCGATCAAGTCCAATAAAGAACTGAGACTTTACAGAATTAGTTCAGGAAGTAACTAAAATAGAACAGAGCAACTGGAAACAAACTGTGCAATGGGAGGAGAATCCGATTTCCAGATTTGCCATATAATGTTTTAGTGTCCAGTTTTCAACAAAAAAAAATGAGACATTTAAAGAAACAGGAAAATATGGCCCATTTTTAATAATGATAGAAAGGTCAATCCATCAAGAAGACATAACAGCTTGTTGATGCTCTTCAATCACGGAGTCATGTTCGACTCTTCGGACCCCACGGGCTGCAGCACACCAGACTTCCTTGTCCTTCACTATCTTCCAGAGTTTGTTAAAATTCATGTCCACTGTAATGGTGATGCACTCTAACTATCTCATCCTTTGTTGCCATAACATACCAATTATATATACACATATGAAAAGCAGAGCCCCAAAACACTTAGAAACTGACAGGGAGAACTAGACAATTAACAGTAATAGTTGAAGAATTTAATACTGAAATCTCAAAAAACAAACTAGATAATAGTGAAAGTGAAAGAAAGTGAAGTCGCCCAGTCGTGTCCGACTCTTTGCGACCCCATGGACTGTAGCCTACCAGGCTTCTCTGTCCATGGGATTTTCCAGGCAAGGGTACTGGAGTGGGTTGCTATGGCTGAATCCCTTTTCTGTCCACCTTGAAACTGTCCACATTGTTAATCGGCTATACTCCAATATAAAATTAAAAATAAAAAAAGAAACTAGGTAACATATCAATAAAGATATGGTAGACTGACAACACTATAAATCAACTAGACTTAACACCATCTATAGAACACACCATCCAACAAAATATACAAATGCACATGCACATTCTTCTCAAGTATACATGGAACATCACCTGCTGATTTTATGCCATTAAGCAGTACACATTTTTCTTCCTTTCCTCCATAGTAGGCTTGCAAGATCCATGTTGATGAGTGTGGCTGCTGTCTGTTCATTTTTTACTGCTGTATCATAGTCTATTTTATGATCAGAACATACTTTATCCACTATTCTGTTTTTAGACACTAGACATTTGGATTGGCTTTTTGGCTACTTCAACCAATGTTGTTACAAACCTGCATGTGTATCTTTTGGTACAAGTCTGTGTATATAATTAGGAGTGAAAACTGATATGTGAAATAACATGCTTACATCACCTTTAGTAGATTTTAAGTGGCTTTCCAACATAGTAGGAAAATTTACTATCGGAAGTAACAGTTTCCTATTGTTTCATAACAAAGTAACCAAAACTTAGTGCCTTAAAACAATAGTCATTTTCTTATATCCCATGGAGTCTAGGTCAGGAATTCAGAGTATTTAAGGGTAATATTTGTGAGACTGTGTAGTACGAACTTGATAAGGATTTTGAATTAGAGACTTTTTTCCTTTGCACAGGAGTTTATGCAAGCTGGGGGCAGAGCTGGTGGGCTGATCTCAAAATTAAAACCTTTGGTAAAACTAATTAAAAGATAGGATACATTTTGTGAATCAATATTCTCCAGGGATTTAAACAGATTGCTATTTTGTCAAGGGATTTAAAGTATTATATTGGGAGTTACATATAAAAAAGAACACCCAAAAGCACCCAGATTGCATACTTTCAAGATAGAATTCTGTGAACACAAATGTACAAAGGGCCCATGGAGGCTTCTCCCCAGATTCCAAGCACACAATGGAATTGATGGTGAACATTGTCTCAAGAAGCCTTATTTTCTAAACACAGAACTTCTAATTTAGCACACTCTTGCCTCTGAAAGTTGTTTCGATTGACAAGTCAGGTAGAAGCATAAATTTTTAAGTTGTTAAAATTAAGCAGTAATGACATCATAAATGGTTTTTATGCCAAATTAAGTGGGTTAAATCTAATTTTGTGGATGAGAGCTGTTTTAAACAAATTAGAAACACAATTTGGCTTATGACCATATCAACCACTCCCAACACCTAAGACCTTATTTTGTGCCCATTTGCAATCTCCTCTGATCCTATGCCTCCAAACCAAACTACTAATCTGATTTCTGTCACTAGTTTTGCCTTTTCTAGAATTTCATATCAATAGAATTATATAATAAACAGCCTCATCACTTAGCATAGTGCTTTATGTTTATATTCATCAGTACTGAGTATTCCACTGCATAAATCACAATGGTTTATTCAGTTGATAGACATTTGGATTGTCTTCAGTTTTGAGCTCTTATGAATATTTCAGCTATTCACTTACAAGTCTTGTTTTTGTATCCAGCCACTTTTACTGTCTTCTGACTGGAGCATTTAGTCGATTTAAAGTAATTATTGATGGGTATGTACTTACTGGTATTTTGTTGTTTTGTAGCTCTTTCTCGTCTCCTTTTTCTTTAGCTCTGTTTCCTTGTGATTTGATGACTATCTTTAGTACTGTTTGAATTTCTTTTTTCTGTATGGGTGTCTATTATATACTTTTTGGTTTGTGGTTATTATGTTTATATATAGCACTCTATACAAATATATGATTAAACTGCAGATCCCTTAAGTTTGAATGCATTTTAACAACTGCATTTTTACCCATTCCACATTTACTATTTACATATTTTACATTTTGCTTTGTGTATCCCTTAACTACTTATTGTGGATTTAGATGTTACTACTTCTTTTAACCTTCCTACTAGCTTTACAAAGGGTTGCTTTACTACCTTTGCTGTATATTTGCCTTTAACAATGAGATTTTTCCTTTAGTGATTTTCATATCTCTAGTTGTGAACGGTCCACTTAAAAAAAAAAAAAAAACCCAGTTGTTATTCTAATCAATTCATCTGGAACTACCTTGACGGGAAAAAGAAAGAAAAGCATAACGAAAAGGGAGCATCTAAGGCTTGTTATCTGCTATGAGAGAAAGAGCAAGTTATCTCTCACCTTCAAGCCTATCTTCCACAGCCTAAAACTTTGGTGTCCGTTTACAATATAGGATGAAACCAGATCTCTGATATTTTATGTATATAGTCAGGGATTACTTTTATCAAAAAAATCCAATCTTTCAATGATTGCATTTCTCCAGGTATTTGACAGCAATTATTCAGGTGTCTTGCCTGTTTCTATTTTGCCTTGAAATTCCCAGACACCTAAGCCAACAATTTCTGCTTGGTTAGAAGTAGCTCAGAATATGGCAGGCAGCAGGACCTTTTTTGGTCTTTAAAGAATAATTAAGCAGTGTCTTGGAAGTTGAACTCTTTTCCAAGAGAACCAGTAAAAATTAATGGACCACTTCAAAGAACTGATCATGCAGCTTTTATTTACCACTGAATACCTCCTTGGGCATTGGAAAAGATTTTCCTTTCAAGACTATCACATGCTTTGCTAGCTCAGTACATATTGCAGAGGATTCTATGAAGACTTTGCATATAAAATACAAAAATCTGTTACATATACATCCATTAACAACAGTTTGTACATTACAACGGGTGCCAGTGTCAAAACAACTCCCTGTACTTCACAAGCAGCATGAATATATTGTGGCAGCAGCAGATAGGAACTTCCCCCAACGGGCAGACAGTGTTCACACAGTGCAGTTGCTACTAGAGCACAGACCAACAGTCACATCTTTTTTCTTTGCTTTTCTCATCAGTGAATACACAAGTAAAAGGTGGGAGGGTAAAGCAATGGGGATTTGGTGGCAATCGGCTTTTATTGTGCAGGTACACTGTATTACAGGCAGACACACTGGCAATTGTAAATTGGACACAAACATTAAAGAAATGGCTGCTCTTTATCACCAAAAAGAGTTTTATACTTTGTTTTGATTTCCAATTGCCAAATTTCAGGTACCTTCTTTTCACATTATCAATTAAATTTGTGATGATATGTATTCCAGGAATAAGGAATTCAGTAGGCCCTCTAAATCAGTTGCTTATGTGATGAGAAACACTGAATATTCCTAGGGAAAAAATAATAAAGATCTGTTTCAGATAGCTTTGGAAAGTGAAGGCCAAAGATACAGATGTTCACAGGTCCTTTTGCCATTTGTTCACCAGTATCACCATTCCACAATGACAAACTTTCAGTTATTAACTCTTTTAAATAAGTCTGTGTGTGCATATGCACACCAACACAAGCTGCATCGGGAGACCACGAATAATGTTACTAGCTGTGCAAATGACTTGGCTGGTCAAGATGAAGGCAGTAAGTGTAAAACTTAGAAATGTGCTTAGAAAACTAAAACAAATTAATTCAATAGCACTAAGCACTAAGGTTCAAGTATCTTAGCACCTCTCTCAGCACCATGGGAAATTCCCATTATTGAGTAACAAAAAGTTTAAAAAGCATAAAATCTGATGAGGTTTTAAACTTGATACGAGCCAAGAGCACAATTCTTGCCCTTACACTTTTACTTTCTCATAATACCTGATCTACACCGCATTCTTGCCTAGGAAGAGTATCCCAGGTACTGAAAATTAGTCAGAGGGCACTTAGTGGAAGGGGAAATACTGATCTGAAAAACACCAAGTCCCATGAGGACATAAGCTTTCTAAAAAATGGGGTTGATTTTTTTCTTCCCCAAACAAACACCACTCTCAAGCGGAAATCCATGATAGTTTACTTAAAATTCATGATGCTAAAACTCACAATTATATTTAGTATCACAATTATATTTAGCTAGTATCAGCTAAGAGGATATTTTGGTAATAAACACTTAAATTTTCATTTGTAAACTCCTTTTCCAATCAGAAGCAACCCCAGAACATAGCATATACAGTTAGGCTTAGGTACTATCTAGAGCAGTGTTTTTCAAACTATAAATAACAACCCACTTATGAGTCAGAAAATGAATTTAGTGGGTCTGAAGGGCATTCAGAATGGTGGTGGGGAGCTGGTAGGGAGAGATCAAAGCAGATCACACTTACAGTGTACCATTTCACAAAACATTTTATTTAAGTTAAAGATTTTCTATTCATCCTCTCTCTCTGTCTCTCTCTCACACACACACAAACACACAGAGTTCTGGGTCATGATGTAAAAAGTTACTTTGACCATGGGTCACAGTCAAGAAAATTCATTTCCTACTCCAGGGGATCTTCCCAGGCCAGGGATCGAACCTGTGTCTCTAGCATCTCCTGCATTGGCAGATGGATTCTTTATCATAAGCACCACCTGGGAAGCTCCACTCTGGATAACAGAGGACACCAAAAATAACAACATGGAGTTTCCATCCTGCTGTTAACGTCAGTAAGGGGTCAGAATTGAATGAAAGTCAATTTTGTGCTTGGAATCCAAGGTGAGCTAGAGGGTTCTCCATTCACCCTGATAAACACTTATTTAAACTTTCCTTCCCCCTTATCTGACATCCCTGGGCAGGAGCATGAGCAGTACAAGGAAATAAAGAATCCCTAGCTGCAATTACTTACTTTGAATGATATCATGTTATTCCCAGATGGCTAATTAAAATGCTTCTCTTTCTGTCCCACAGTCATACTGTTAGCATAAAAGTGGGTAGAAAATTTTAATTTGCCTTTACTTTTGAGATTATAAATTATCTAAACCAAAGCACTTACGATATCATTGTTGGTTGGAGTTTTGCAAAATACACACCACAGACAGAATGAACAATCTTGTCCTAATCTACCCTCATCTGCTTGTAAAAGGAGGACGATTAGAATTATCACATAGAAACTGAATTTCCCCTCCCTCTCCATCTGTAAGGTTGGTAGATAACCATTCTAAAAGCCAACCATTTAAATAAATGATAAGACAGATGTTCAGCTTCTGAACTTCAAGAATCCAAGAGTGCTTACATAATGGGTCAGTTCGGATCTGGTGCCGGGACTGCTGTACCTTCTCATCTTGGAATTTCTCAGGTAGGTGAAGATCAGCATTGATTGGCAGCAGGGTGTAAAAGAAAAAGTGTCCTGGGTAGGCCATCAAACATGCAGGTTCCAGCCTCGGCACAGGCCACCGAAAGGAAACTACATCATCTCATAGCCTATTTCTTCAGGTTACAGAAGGGGGTTAAACTAAGTGATTTACAGACCCTCTTCCGGAAAGGACTTTTTAAAATCTGGATACAGTTCTAAGATTTTTACGCAGGTTCCTTTGTAACTTGGTCTATTCCTTTAATGACAGCTCTAATTCTTTCAACAGCTATTTCTGTCAGTTTCACCTACAACCACCTCTCAAATATCATCCAAGCTTCCATTTAGCTTATCCAGTCCAGATACTTTTAAAACATTGAGTAAAATAAAGCTAATAAGGAACAAAATTTAAGGCATTTTTTTTTTTTTATTTCAGCCAAGGAATGATGCATGCTACAGATTAATCTTTACTTTCCCCACTTGGTTTTTCAAAGAATACCACCGTTTCAAACCCCAATGAACATGGCACTTGTTTTGTTTCTTCCCCTTCTAATTTATTCCAGATTTTCAAGTGTTTTCTTCAGTAACGATGCTTTCTCCTGCAGCTCAGGTCTGCTGTCTGTCTCCATGGTTCCTAAAGACTCAATCAGGACCACTCTGCACTCAGGTGTCAAACTTTCCCACTGTTTCGATTCTGAACGGAAAGAAGAAACACAAAAGAATCCTTATAGAAGAAGCAAGCAGAAAACCCAAAACTATTCTTTCTGCTTTTATGCCACACATCCTATCCCTGAAGTAAATGCAAGAACTGTTCTGCATATAATGATCACAGGTTTAATAGCTGTCTCAGAATCTAATTATTGACAATAACCTGCGGGCCTATCAGCGGGTTTCATCCTCTGCCTCCAGAGCTGCTGGGACAAAGAGAATGAAGGGACGCTGAAGCCACACAGGAGACAGGGCACACGTGACAAAAAGCCACTGCAGGGACTGAGCTGAATATATCTTCGTAAGATAAGCTCAGTAAAAAAAAAATCCTCAATACATCTGAAAACTGTAGAGACAGTCTGAACAGATGATACTTTATTACACCTTTAAGAGAAGCATAGGAGAACTACATGCATGCTCAAAGTTTTAGCAATTCAGAAAGTATGTCAGATCCTAAATCTTGTTTATGAGGTTCTGATACGTTCTGGTGTTGGAGTTTCAAGCAAGATATTTCACTGTTTAGCCTCCTTTTCCTCATCTAGAATGTATTCATACATATGTGGCAAACGTGAAAAGCCAGGGATATATCTAAGTTCCTAGCTTTCGTTTCAACAAGGAAAATGGGATTATGAGGTGTGCAATGCTACTGAATCTAAACAGCCTATTTTAGGGAGCCTTGAGAGGTGCTTTAATTGCTAGGCAAGGACAGAGCCAGAATGAGAAACAGCAAGTACATAAGGCTCTACAGAAAACTGTTCCATCTTCCTCATTCTTTATTCGTACGGCTAAAGTAATAAAAAACAGGAAACAGAAAAAAAAAAAAAAGAAAAGAGGCCTCCTTTTGAAGTCAGTAGCAGATACACTACTGGAGAAATGCTACCCGTCTTCTGTTACCAGTGATAGAACAAACCATTAGATAAAACTGCGTCTGTATAAGACAGTTTTTAAAAAGGAAAATAGAAAAAAAAAATCAACTAAGAAAACTGCAATCAAACTTGATGACTCAGCAAGTTAACTGTTAAATGTTTTCCTAACTTCACTTTTCAGGGAGTCATTCTGTTTATTGACACGTGTGCAGTGAGCTCTGCCCTGCCACTGTCAGCCGCATGCTGTAATTAACCAAGATTAACTAAAGATTCAGTATGGAAACTAAACTTTTTTTTTTAAATTAATTAATTTTAGTTCAGTTCAGTTCAGCAGCTCAGTCGTGTCCAACTCTGCGACCCCATGGACTGCAGCAGGCCAGGCTTCCCTGTCTATCACCAACTCCTGGAGTTTACTCAAACTCATGTCCATTGAGTCGGTGATGCCATCCGACCATCTCATCCTCTGTCATCCCCTTCTCCTCCCGCCTTCATCTTTCCCAGCATCAGGGTCTTTTCAAATGAGTCAGTTCTTCACATCAGGTGGCCAAAGTATTGGAGTTTCAACTTTAGCATCAGTCCTTCCAATGAATATTCAGGAGGAGGCTAATTACTTTACAATACTGTGGTGGTTTTTGCCATACACTGACATGAAACAGCCACGGGTGGAGTGTACATGTGTCCCCACATCCTAAAACCCCTCCCACCTCCCTCTCCACCCCATCCTTCTGAGTTCTCCCAGGGTACCAGCTTTGAGTGCCCCGCTTCATGCATTGAACTTGGACTGGTCATCTATTTCACATGTGGTAATATACATGGTTCAATGCTATTCTCTCAAATCATCCCACCCTTGCCTTCTCTCAGAGTCCAAAAGTCTGTTCTTTACATCTGTGTCTCTTTTGCTGTCTTGCATATAGGGTCATCATTACCATCTTTCTAAATTCCATATATATGCATTAATATACTGTACTGGTGTTTTTCTTTCTGACTTACTTCACTCCAGTTTCATCCACCTCATTAGAACTGACTCAAATGTGTTCTTTTTTTTTCTTTTTTATAGCTGAGTGATATTCCATTGTGTATATGTACCATGACTTTCTTATCCATTTGTCTATCGATGGACATCTAGGTTGCTTCCATGTCCTGGCTATTGTAAACAGTGCTGCAATGAACACTGGGATACACGTGTGTCTTTCAATTCTGGTTTCCTCAGTGTGTATGCCCAGCAGCAGGATTGCTGGGTCATATGGCAGTTCTATTTCCAGTTTCTTAAGGAATCTCCACACTGTTCTCCATAGCGGCTGTACTAGTTTACATTCCCACCAACAGTGTAAGAGGGTTCCCTTTTCTCCACACCCTCTCCAGCATTTATTGTTTGTAGACTTTTGGATAGCAGTCATTCTGACTGGTATGAGATGGTTCCTCATTGTGGTTTTGATTTGCACTTCTCTGATAATGAGTGATGTTGAGCATCTTTTCATGTGTTTTTTAGCCATTTCTATGTCTTCTTAGGAGAGATGTCTGTTTAGTTCTCTGGCCCATTTTTTGATTGGGTCGTTTATCTTTCTGGTATTAAGCTGCATGAGCTGCTTGCATATTTTGGAGATTAATTCTTTGTCAGTTATTTCATTTGCTATTATTTTCTCCCATTCCAAAGGCTGCCTTTTCACCTTGCTTATAGTTTCCTTCGTTGTGCAAAAGCTTTTAGGTTTAATTAGGTCCCATTTGTTTATTTTTGCTTTTATTTCCATTACTCTGGGAGGTGGGTCATAGAGGATGTTGCTGTGATTTATGTCAGAGAGTGTTCTGCCTGTATTTTCCTCTAGGAGTTCTATAGTTTCTGGTCTTACATTTACATCTTTAATCCATTTTGAGTTTATTTTTGTGTATGGTGTAAGAAAGTGTTCCAGTTTCACTCTTTTACAGGTGGTTGACCAGTTTTCCCAGCACCACTTCTACTGTATATTTTTGCCCCCTTTATCAAAGATAAGGTATCCATAGGTATGTGGATTTATCTCTTGGCTTTCTAGTTTGTTCCATTGATCTATATTTCTGTTTTTGTGCCAGTACCATACTGTCTTGATGACTGTATCTTTGTAGTATAGTCTAAAGTCAGGCAGGTTGATTCCTCCAGTTCCATTCTTCTTTCTCAAGATTGCTTTGGCTATTTGAGGGTTTTTGTGTTGGAAACTAAAACTTTATTGAGATAATCATAGTTCATAGTGCATTAAAAGTATATAAAATAGAAGTGTACCGAATTTAACACTTCATAAAGTTTGAAGGTTTTAGCTATGTATATTCAACTTTCATGTATGAATATATTAATTTACATTTTGGAGTATATGCTTCATTCAAAAGAAAAACAGAAAATAAAAAAAATTCCTAAAACATCTGCCATAAAGTCTCCTTGGCTTTCTGGTCCTCCAATCAGAAGAATCAAGAACTCACCTTCAAGTTTTTTAAGCAGCAATTCTATCACAGATAAAGCTTCTGTTCTCACAGATGAGTAGGTCTTATTTTCTAAGAAGGAAATCATAATAGTTCACATCATTTGTTTTATATGCCTTACAAACAGTACTTTTAAGATTAAGTTAATGTTACCAAAAAAAAAAAGACATTCAGAAATTATAAATTCAAGAAAAGATATACCTGTTCTTAAGTGTCCCTTTGACAATTATCATCAAATACTAGAAATGTGCTACAAGTCCATATTCCTTACTTCAAAAAAAAAAAAAGCCATCAGTCAAATATACTTATCTCCACAATAAATGGCAATATTTAAAGGACCCATTTTAGAAGTTGGAAATCAAAACACACTATCTCAAACACATTGACTTCACAGGATACCTAAGAAAATTCTTAAGGTTTTCACGACTCTTCATTTTAGCAAAGAACATGACACAACCCAGGGGTAAAGAGCTAACTCAGGGACACCTGGCTGGGACCTGACCCCAGGAAGACTAGTTTCTTAGCTGCCAGTTCTTTATCCAAAACCATGTGGCTACCTCCAAGGATCACCACTGAAATAGGCTTCCTTGGTGTCTACTCTACACGAAGCATCTAGCTCACAGTAAAACTGTCTAGAGAAAAAACTAACACATAACCAGACCTGAGTCAAAGAAAGAACAAAATGAGGTTATAACAGGTTGTTATGCTAAGAAGTACACAAGTGCTTAAAAAACGGTGGTGAGCTTACAACCAGACCAGGGGTCAGCTCAAAGGGGCTTCCACTAGCCAAATCTGGGACAATTTGAAAAACAAAGTAATTCAGGAAAGTAATTATTAAGCCAGTAGGGAAATAAAGGAATGCATGAAACAATGTGGATAATAGATTAAGAGAGTTCAGGAGAGGGACCTGGCTTATGAGAGGATACCTGCTGTCAAAGGGTAAATGTAGAAGATGTGCTAGAGTTGGAAAAGTCTCTTAATAAGATAAAAGCTGGCTCAGGAAAACCTATCAATACATGCTGAATCTAGAGGAGCTATTTTGAAAACCAGCAGTACATGTACATGGTCTTAAAGTGTCTTTTCCCAGACTGCTTAGAAGATACAGTTCTGAGGAGGAGCAGGTTACTCAAATGGTCTTAAAATATGTTCTCCTGCAGGCTGCTTACCAGACAGAATGGGAAAAAACAGCAACCATACAGCAGATTAACTGAGTAATACCTTGGCCGGGTCATCACAATTAACCTCGCCAATGAGGGCAGATGGACACTGTGTGCCTCTTGATGGGAGAGAACACGACATCACTTACAGAGAAGCACAACTGCGAATTCATAACCCGGATCTGATCACAAGGAAACACCAGACAAGTGGCAAATGAGAAACATTCTAGTTTTAAAGCGGGGGAAGCCACGGCCTCTGTTCAAAATTGTCAATGTCATATAAGATGGAAAAAGGCCAAGGAGACTAAAAAGATATGACAACTATCAATAAATTCACTAAATGACTCTGAACCAGATTCCTTAAGGAGAGGAGGAAAAAATTATATAAAAAACATTACTGAGTCAACTGAAAACCTAGAATATGAATAGTTAAAAATGCTGCATTATTACACCATCTAAAGTTGGTAACTATACTATGATTATGTAAAAGCAGGCACACGGAAGAACTTAGGAGAAAAGGGGCAGGATGTAAGCAATATACTTTCAAATGTTCAGGGAAAAGTATTATATGTGTACAGAAGGCAAACCAAAGTAACTGGCACAAAATTTTAACAGGTAACTTTGGGTAAAGCGTATACAAGTATCATATGCAGTATTACTGTACTTTTCTCTTAAGTTTGAAATTATTTCCAAATACAAGGTTTTAAAAAATCACAAAGGTTTTTCTAATCTAGGTGTTGAAATCCTAATTAGTTTCAGGTTAATACATTCCAGTTTGGGGGCACGTATTGAGTCTATTAAATAGGAGAGTTCAGTAGTTGGTTCCATGAATTTAGTTCCCAGCACAAGGTAGGAAATATTTGAACTTTAACTCCTTGAGCTTTAAAATGAAAACCCCCTTATCCATGTCAGTTTGAAAGTGAAAGCGAAAGCCGCTCAGTCATGTCCAACTCTTTGGGACCCCATGGACTATACAGTCCATGAAATTCTCCGGGCCAAGAATACTGGTGTGGGTAGCCTTTCCCTTCTCCAGGGGATCTTCCCAACCCAGGGATCAAACCCAGGTCTCCTGCATTGCAGGCGGATTCTTTACCTGCTGAGGCACAAGGGAAGCCCAAGAATACTGGAGTGGGTAGCCTATCCCTTCTCCAGGGGATCTTCCTGACCCAGGAATCGAACAGGGGTCACCTGCACGGCAGGAAGACCCTTTACCATATCAGTTTACTACTCACCTAAAGAATATGTGATTGATTTACAAGTTTCAAGGAGAATTTCAGCCAGAGCCTCAGGATCTGCATGTTCTTCTTCTAAAAGCATTAATCTGTACAATCAGAAAGCAAGATCCAAATACTAGTTATTTCAGAAACATTAAAACCTTTCTGGCACAAATAATTCCTATCTGTATGTATTACTTTATGATGTCACTTTAGCTTTTAGTTTTGAAATTTAAAAGAATTCCACTGATTATACTTAAAATGCTAAGGGGGAGCGGAAAGTAAAATAAATGACTGAACTATGAAGCGAAGCGAATTACCCCTGAAAAAAGGCATTCATTGCCTGTAGGACTCCCAGCTGCACTTTCCACGTGCTGAGTTTCAGCCGTTCACACATCAGCTTGCACAGTTCCTGACGATAACAACCTGGGAAAACAGACAGATTGGCACAGAGCAGGACAGAGAGTATGAAGAAGCAAGAGACGGAGCAAGTGAGAAAAACAAAGAACAGAGAGAGGGAGGGACAGACAGAGCGAGCCAGATTGGGGGGTGAGCGGAAGAGAGAGGGAGAGAGGAAAAAGTAAAAAAAATAAAGGCCTCTAATTAAAGCCACGAAATTTCAAAAACACTTCAGCGTGACTCTGTTCAATTCCCACAAACTTCCCTGATCAGAAATATGCCCCCCTACCCTCAAATCCTATGTAACTGTTCAAAAGTGATAATTATTTACTGTCAAGGCAATATCCTTCTCAATAGAACTGACAGAGAGTCAACCCCACTGGTTTCCCCTGTAAAATACCCTGAATGCCAGCCAAAGAAAGCGGGACTCTGGAGGCCGGGGGCTCCCTGCTGACACTCACAAGCTTCTGCATGTTGCAGACTTAACTAGAGTCAATGGTGCTTTATCCCAAACTTGTTATGCCAACTGCACTCTTATTATAATTATGTAATTAATATTTTGCTAAGTGATGAAACAGGAGCATAAAACTCAACAAAGTAGTTATTTTTTAAATGCTTCAGAATTTAGTAAGGTTCACAAATGTAAAGATGAATAGGGGTTAAGAATCTAGATTCTGCATTTGAACCACTTCCTAAGAAACTGATTTCTTTCTCCACTATAAATAAATAAAACCAAAAAAAAAGGAAATAAAACCAGAAAGTGAAGAAGCTATATTATGAGTAAGATGTATATGAGAAGCCTGTGTGGAACAAATTCTCAAAGGCCTTTGCCCTTCCCCTGTAACTGGTACATGAATGTACATCTCTGTTCCTTAAACTAAGACTGCCGTGTATGTGTATCATCTTTTTATATAACTCCCTATTTGAATTTTTTCTACCTATCAAGCAAAAGTTAATAGTCCTAATGAAATCAAATAAGTGGGCTTCCACTGCAGTCTAAACATAACACCAAGAAATAATACCTCTTACAAATCTGTATCTCTGGGAAAACCCATCCTATACATAGCAAATATACTTTTTGAAGTTCACACAAAGGATGGCAAGTCTCAGTGACACTCTTAAGTGTGATTTTAGACACATCCAAAATATTAAAAAACAGACATTACTTTGCCGACAAAGGTCCGTCTAGTCAAAGCTATGGTTTTTCCAGTGGTCATGTATGGATGTGAGAGTTGGACTAGAAAGAAAGCTAAGCGCAGAAGAATTGATGCTTTTGGACTGTGGTGTTGGAGAAGACTCTTGAGAGTCCCTTGGAGTTGGTGATAAGACAGGGAAGCCTGGTGTGCTGCAGTCTATGGGGCCGCAAAGAGTCAGAACTGAGCGACTGAACCGAACTGAATCACAGAAAGTCAACGATGCTTTTCATAAGATTCAGGAATAGTCAGATGTAGGATGCACTGCAAGGACCAACACAAGGCAAATTCCCACTAACTACAACCTGACCCGCAAGTAAAGGTTTACTGTTTATTTAAACCTTGGGCTTCCCTGGTAGCTCAGCTGGTAAAGAATCCACCTGCAATGCAGGAGACCCCGGTTCGATTCCTGGGTCAGGAAGATCCACTGGAGAAGGGTTAGGCTACCCACTCCAGTATTCTTGGGTTTCCCTCGTGGCTCAGCTAGTGAAGAATCCGCCTGCAATGCAGGAGACCTGGGTTCGATCCCTGGGTTGGGAAGATCCCCTGGAGAAGGGAAAGGCTACCCACTCCAGTATTCTGGCCTGGAGAATTCCATGGTCTGTATAGTCCACGGGGTCACAAAGAGTCAGACATGACTGAGAAACTTTCACTTTCACTTGGAAAGATAATGCTCAATTCTGCAAATCTCTCAGAAAGTTATGAGTTTCTCAGGCAGACAGGTTTCATTTGCTTATTGAAGGTTGAGCAACAATTCCATTAATTTTGAGACACAGAGACCCCACTAATAAGTTCCATGGATCTCTCAAAATACAGTGCCATAAACAAGACCAACAGAATTCTTTTTATAGTCAAATTATCTACATAAAATGTGTCACAGTTGTTATGGTTGTTTAGTCACTAAGTCATGTCTGACAGGCTCCTCTGTCTATGGGATTCTCCAGGCCAGAATACTGGAGTGGCTTGCCATTTCCCACAAATTCACATGCTGAAGTCCTAATAACCCCAAGTATTTCAGAATGTGACTGTGCTGGGAGATGGTTTTCAAAGAGACTATTAGGGCCCTAATCCAAGATGACTGGTATACAAGATATAAGAACATTAGGACATGGAGACATGGATGGCCATTTACAAGCCAAGGAGAAAGAGCCCAAAAGAAACCTCAACACCATTGACACCTTGATCTCAGACGTCTAGTCTCCAGACTTTGAGAAAAGAAGCCACCCAGTCTGCAGGACTATGTTATAGCACCCATGCCAAACTAATACAACAGTCAATGAGATTATCTGCCAGCACAGGAGTAAGACTTATATTGGATAATGCTCTCTATTCATCTACAGGAAACTGCAGCTATAAATCATCACACAGAATGCCTCTGCTCTCGTGAAGTAACTCCTGACTACAGCAGCACTTCTCGAAATGCAGGTCCTGTTACTTACGCTGGGTCTCTGCACTTCGGGGCCAGGCTTTGCCCAGGCTCTCAAAGGCTCCCAGCAGAGATTCCAGCTGGAGCTCCTTTTCCTTCTCATTCTCATCTTCATTTTTGGTTGTCCGGACTCCAATGCTTTCAGGTGAGTTCTAGGACATGGCAAAGAAAAAGCAAGCAGATTAAAAAATTTTTTTTTCT
Organism: Cervus elaphus; assembly: GCF_910594005.1. Lineage (NCBI taxonomy): Eukaryota > Metazoa > Chordata > Mammalia > Artiodactyla > Cervidae > Cervus > Cervus elaphus. Next base: position 11,559,481 of record NC_057830.1, on the reverse strand, counting down.
TTGAGGTTACAAGTATACTATTAAAATATTCAGGGTAGCGGAGTATGAGATGTTAAGCAGGAATTAAATGCTAAATTCTCTACCATGGGTCGTCCTATTCATTAAACGAATTTCAAACAGGAAGACTACATATCTCCAATAAACTTGGGCGATCCTGTAAAGGAACCTGTGGGCAAAGGTGAAAAAACCTATCGCATATATCGTATTTTGAGCACAACACAGAAAGGGTGGCATTACAATCATGGAATTAAAGGAGAAAGAACTCGGTAATGATCTAAATCCAAACTCCATCTTTTTAAGATTAGGAAATAAGCTGGGAAATGACTTGCCCAGCTGGCTGGTGAAATAATCCATTTAAAATATAGGTCTCCCAAATCCATACACTACCATTATGTATGTAACAGAAATTATTTAAACAATTTTTTTTACAACTGCAAAATAGCATCAATGCAAGAAACCAAATAAAAATGTTATTTAAAAATATTTAGTGTTTCACCAAAAAAAAAAAAAAAATTTGGTTAGCCATACCCTTCTTTCTCTGAATCAGTGTCCAACCTTTAAAAACAAGAACTTCATTATCCAAAAGAAATCAAAGTCCATTTTTGATCAAAGTCCCCCGATTTGTAGCAAAGGCAGCCAACAGCAGCACGGTGAGCCCCCTGTCTTCACCCCGGGAGGCCTGGGCTGGCTCCTGCACAGACTTCAGGGCAGAGCTCATCACCACCCTAAGAGAGACTGTTCGTCCACGCCAACACCAGACTCAGGAACTCACTGGTCCCGCAGCCCTAGTCTCCTGGCTCTCAGGATGAAATCCCTGCAGTAAATTCATCTTTCTGCTTTGTTTTCTTTTTCTTTTTGGCCATGCCACATGGCATGTGGGATCTCAGTTCCCTGATCAGGGATCAAACCCGCACTCCCTGCATTGGAAGTGCAGAGTCTTAACCACTGGACTTCCAGAGAAGCCCTCTGCTTTGTTTAAAAAGAAAAAAAAAAAAAAATCCACCATTCTCCCATGGAGGGGAAATAGATACCTAAAATGAAGACTGCTGTTCACAGCCTCCTTTGCAGCCAGGTGGCCATCTGGCTAAGCACTGACGAATGGGAGAAGTGAAAAGGCCCTGCCGCAGTTTCCAGGACCTCCCCTTAAAAGAGAGATCTGAGTGCCTAGTTTGACCTTTCATTTTTTCTCCATCTCCTCTGCCATCACCTGCTTGGAACACAGACACACAGTGGACTGTGAAGACAGTGGCCACTCCCCAGGGATAGCAGAGCTGGGAGCTGTAAAGAGCCAGACTCCCAAAACTAGTATGTGAGAGACAAACGTCTATCTTGCTTGAAGCCATGATGTTTTGGGATCTTCTGCGATTTGCAGCTACATAAATCCTAACAAAATGTGCAAAGAGGACACAGGAAAATTTTTTCCTTCTTTTTAAAATTTTTTTAAAGTATAAACAAGACCGGAAAGAAGATGGCAGTCATTACCTTCTTGATGAGAGGTATGACAATGTCGGCAAACTCCTGGAACCTATCTTCTTTGGTGGCCTGCAAGACATCCCCTGCACAACTGATTGCTACGATCTTGTACTTGGGGTTCTCTTTGCCACACTCCTTCAGAACAGCCTGGAGGATTTCATTTGTGCTGGGCTGACCGGGCACAGGCTTCTCCAGCTCTGCACTGTAAGACCCACACGAAAGCATCAAACGATTAATAAAGGCTGCGGCTTTCCGGCTCAGTTTAAGAAAGGGCCTCTGATTCACTGAAGAACACTCACCTGCATGCTGTCACCACACAGGCAATGGCTTTCAAAAGTTCTTCCTGAAGGGTTGGAAGAGGAAAAGATAGGCACCCATGTGTCATTTATATTCCCTGCACATGACTACAACTACCTCAGAAGTATCTAAAAAGTATAGCAACAAAAATGAACCAGTCACCACATCTTTAACACACTTTGCCATTTAACGAGCACATCCACAGAGTTTTGCTTCAGACCATGGAAGCAGGATAACTGTCCTCATCTCCACTGCATGAAGCCTGGAGAACCGACTTGCCCAAGGGCATTGAGGCAGAAGCATCAACAATGGAATCAGAACTGCTCTGCCTCCGAGGCCCCCACTTCATCTACAGCTCTGCACAGGCTGCCAGGGCGTCTACCACGTCAAGCAGACTATATATGATGCCACAGTCTCACGCTCCCCACTACACAGTCATTGGGCGTAACCTACCATCAACTGTCTGTAAAAAATGACCAATTCACAGGCCCCAGAGACGTGCATCCTGAACTCAGGGGTTTAGACACACTGGCCTGGTCACTCAATTTCACATATGCCCAATCCTGATGGTCTGCTTGTGAGGTCAACAGGGACAAAAAGATTGGTTTAAAACTTGTCTTGGAAAGTTGAACAGGATAAATAAAAATCAACCCCCAGCATTACTGTGCACTATTCAAGGACACATGGGTTATACTATGATGAAATATCACATTTAATCAAAGTTTGCCCAAGGCTTCCCACTGCCTAGGAAATCTGTCTGGTTCACAAAAACAATCCATCTTTTGTCCCACAAAACCACATTTTAATTTTTATAGAAAATGAAAAGTGAAGGATGAAGTCATAATCCTTTAAGGATAACTTAAGATTAACTGGGCATGAATGGTTCCTTTACCTTTCCTGCCCATGTTCTTCCAGTTAGGCCTTGTAGTAATGCGGTCAGTATCATTCCCAGATACGGCGGTACCAGGGAGCTGGTTTGCTTTGCAATTGACGCCATGGCAATTGCACCCTGCGCTTTCATTTTCCAGGACTGAGACTGTAAAGCCTTCTGGGTAATGGTAATCAACTCCTGCAGGTATAACCGAATGCCACCAAAGGAACCTAGGTTATGAAAAGCAAAATTAAAGCAACTTTTAAGTGACCAAAACAACCCCCAAAACTAATGGATCTGTTTCCCCCAGGTCTAGAATAAAAGTCAGTGAACATCAGTTTAAAGCAGTGACTCTCAACAGTGACACTGCACCACATCACTCTCTGAAAGGGCGCAGGGGTGTGAGCAGTCTTCACGGCAGCGGGGCTTTACGGACGTGGACACACCCACAGGGGGGCCGTCACCCGTGAACGTGTGTCCAGGTGAAAAGCAGAGTGGAGAAGCACTGTTCCAAAATATCACTCAGAGCAACAGAAAAATCACTGTTCACTCTCAACTGAAATAAGCAAAGTTCTGCTGTGTGAGGGCGGTTTCTGTTCTCTCACACGGGCAGCAATGAGAGAGGAAAGAAAAGAGCTCTGAGCGCCAGCCTGAGAACTCAGCAATTTGGACAGGCTGAGAACCCAACGGGACACACACTGCTAAGGTCCCGGGAAAAGTAACTCCAGAAGTTTGTGAACAAAAAGTGCGCTAGAAATTCCAACAGTGGGATTCCAACAAACTTATGGTTACCGGAGGAATACAGCAGGAGGGGTAATTGGGAGACTGGGACTGACGTATATATACTACTATATATAAGCAGACGACTACTGAGAACCCTCTGTATCGCTCAGAGAACTCTACTCAACGCTCTGTAACGACCTATACGGGGAAAAAATATAAAATAGAGGGGGTATAGGTATAACTGACTCACTTCACTGTACAGCAGAAATTAACACAATATTTCATTTCAACTATACTCCAGTAAAAGTTTTTTTTTAAAAAGAGAAAAATAAATTTCAACTGTGGTTCTTAAGGAACAGGTTAAATTCATAGGCACTGTTTACTAACCAGGGACATTCTCCTGCCACACTTCAGTCCATAAGTTACATTCTTCTTTTTCTGCTTTCTCCTCATCAGCAATTTCATGCATGCCTAGGAATGCCAAAGGCAGAACTTCTTTGGCATGGTTCTTCAGGACATCGGGGCTGTATCGTCCAATAGCATGAAGAGTCAGAGCACACGACGTCTTGTAGACGGGTTCTAAAGAGAAGCAGAAAAGCCCACGACCTTCATGACACGCACTGTCTTTAAGAGTAACTGGCCACTGCGGGACTTGTACCACAACAAAACAAGCCAATAAGATCAATCAGCAATGTTCCTTGCAAAGCACATAAAATCAGAAAGGTTAAGACCTGAGTTGTCCTGTTTCATCAGGCTGTTGACATCTACATTAACAGTAACTGAAACAGGAAAAGAAAGGTACCTTCTTTCTCCATATACCAGCCATTGAGCTTCTGCAGGAGTTTCTCAGTGCTGCTATCCCGTGAGGTCTGGAAGAGAAACGATCCCAGTCATTTCTCTGTAATTATGCCACTATACTTACTTAACTAAGTAAGAAATTCAACTCACCCGAACTAAATGGCCCATGGCAAATGCACAGGATTTCTGAATTACACTGTTCCGGTCAGTCAGGCCAGTAAGCAAAGCACTCATGAGTTTACCTAGTGCAAACAAAGGAGGAAAATCTTGACACCTGGTTGACCGAATGCTCTGCTCTGTTCCCAGGACCCAAACAAACTTAAACCTGTAGTTAGTATCTGATTTATTCCATGGTAGTCTAGAGCCCTTGCACGTTACATTTGTACTATCCATTTGCTCCTCTTTGCTTGGTGTAAAGTTAAAAATTAAACTGCATCAGGACTTCCCTGGCAGTCCAGTGGTTAAGAATCTGTGCTTCAATGCAGGGGGCACCAGGGGGAACCAAGATCCTGCATATGGCACAGTGTGTCCAAGAAATACATAAGTAAAAAAATAATAATCTGTGTCTAGAATACCGGGGGGAAAGCTGCAAAAATGAGAGCAAGGTACTTATATAAAAGTTCATCAGCCCCACCTAGAAACCAATCCAAGAAGATAAAAATGTTGATATAAAATTACAAATCCTCCAGAAGAGAAGATACTTTCACCTCCTTATACCAGCAAGAAATAAAATCTAAACCAGTGAAAACTTGCTAAACTTGATCATCTTGTACCTCTTGCAAAGAGAGATAAAGGTAGGGGCAGGGGAGCTTGAGGGACGAAGTACACAGTATCTCAAGCATGGTTCAATGACCATTATTTTTCCTTTCAAAACCTTGTCACACAAGACATGGCCATACCAAAACATCGCCCCACACGGTTTAGACAAACTCACCTGAGTAAGGTGTTAGGTCCTGGGGACACTGAGTAGTTAATGACACAATGACACTGGCACAGCCTCCCTACAGGGTTACAAAGGCAAAGGTCTAAATCTGATGGTCACAGTGTTCTATCAAGCTTTGTTTTAGGAGTCAAAGATTTAAAGAAATACGCAAAGCCTAACAGCCCCTCCAAGAGACCATCTAGAAAAACTCTTGTTTTAAATTACTAACATGAAGATTTTCTTCAAGACTTCCAGCAGGAACCTTTGCTGCACAAATGTACACGGCGCGCATACATTGCAAGTGAGAAGGAGACTCATACAGTCTTTTGGGAGGGCAACCTGCCGTCCTGTCCATTCTTGTTTTAAAATTTCCAGTTCTAGGAATTTAACCAAAGGAAGTAGCTTCAGATGTGTCCAAGGACATTCATCACAGTGCTTTGTGGAGAATCAAAAGAACTGAAAACCAATCAGATGTTCCCTGATGGGTTAAAATAAATGATGTTCCAGCCACACAAGAGAATAAGTATCATGTGGCCATTAAAGAGGGCAGTGTGTAAGACACACGCACACAGAGACCAGAAGGCAATCCACTCCAGTATTCTTGCCTGGAGAAGTCCCACAGACGGAGGAGACAATATTTACTGAGTAAGTCACACGTTTTATATCCTGAATGAGCTACATGTTTTAAGTTACTAATGCAGTCACAGAAACAAAATAGTTAATGTAAAATAGTATTGGGTTTTAAGAAATAAAATGTATTTCACACATGACGTCTATTCTATGTTTGTGGCCTAAACTAATGAAGATGCAAATTTCTCTGGTAAAAAATACACTTGCTTACCTTGGTTCCAAGACCTACACCACTTCTGATCAGTTCACATAATCTAGGAACTAGCTCACCCAGCACTGACACATCAAGATATTGCAGGCACTTTGGGAAGAGAATAAATATAAAGTTAACTTAAGGAAATAATTAAGTAAGTCAGTACCACATCTTCAATTAAAAACTGCCACAGGAAAAAAAAAAAAAAAAAACTGCCTGGGACTTCCCTGGTGGTCCAGTGGTGAGGACTTTGAGCATCCACTGCAGAGGGAGCAGGTTTGATCCCTGGTTGGGGAACCAGCCACACTCCTCCCCCCCAGAAAACTGCCCATGTCAACTACGCACCCAACTGGTTTTGACATGAAGTTGAAAAACTACTGGTTTGATTTTGCTCTAATTTCAGTGTTAAAACCACCATTATACTATACACAAGAAAGTCATTTATCAGTAGTTCAACATTATAAACAAAAAATAATAAAAAGCACTAATTTATAAAGGAGAAAATAAAAAATGAGCACCCAAGAAGAAAGGATCTCTCTGGGTCTACCTTCTCTTTATCAATCCAGATTAAAACTGACCTTCTTCAGGAGGCCTGCCCTACCAAGCCATCTTATTAAAGTTGACTTCTTAGGCTGAATTTGTGATATTGTTTTTTTGAAAGTGTAACCACTACATTCTATTACTGATGAATATATCTATAAGAAGTTTGCTAACTATTTCTACTTCTTTAAGCTTTCTTCCCCCATCATCCAACTAAAATATAACATCTTTAGACCAAATTTTGGTAATAACTCCCCAGTTAGCGCTAGAAAAATTTCTTCTTCTCTTGTCTAATCTTGTGATCTGCCTAGCACAACAATTTCCAGTAGCTCATGAGTTCTCGTTAACCACTCCAGGGCAGGCACAGGAGAGCCGGCTTTTGTGACCTTAGAGACTCTTAATCTGCGACTCCACAAACACTGGAACTTTGAAACTTGGTGCCAAGCAGCTCTTTTCTGCAAATCCCCTTCCTTTAACCGAACAACCTACCAACCGTGCGCAGTTCTCCCTCCCTACCTTTTCTGCTGTCTACTCTCTGAACTCCTCCAGCTTACACCTTCCTAGGTCCCCAAGACAGTGCTCAGGCAGAGACAAATACCTGAACCTTTCCTTAGGCAGGCAGGCCAAAAGATATACAGATATGGATTTACAGGGAAATCTTTTAATATATTGTTTCCCCTGCATAACACAAATCTGGACTGATAGAGTCTAGTATTGGGGAAAGTAAGTGTTCCTTTAGCAATACAGGAGAAGAAAAAAGAACTCTGAAGAAAAAACGAGAGTCACAACAGCTGCTTGAGTCATCCCTTAAATCTCTAATTCATTTAATGCACTGTAACCTGAAGACTTTGAACATTACACTCTGAAGTAAGCCAACAAATGTTCTCATTATAGGAGGCACTGACCATGTTGATTGTTTCCATCATGGGAGAGGATTTGGCAGCACTGAGTCGGGCGCTATCCATTGCAGCCTGAGAATACAAATGCAAGGACATTCGATCAATTAAGAAGAACCTCCGCAGACTCCCGCTGGGTGAGACTGCCAAATTAACAAATATTTTTAAAAAGAATATATAGATACAGCAAATTAAAACACAAGTCTAAATAATTTCCTCGGTCCTGCATTCAACCACAGATATGTAGAGGCAGCATCTCACCACAGGTTAGAAATGCAGATGACAGTTCAGTATTAACGACAGCTTTAACACCCCAGTATGGCTCTGAGCAAGTTATCCAGCATTCCGGAGCCTCGGGTTCTCCATCCAATAAATACACAGATTAAATAATTTTCCATCTAAGACATGATTTTTAATTTTCATACATGTTTTCCTTTAACTATGCAATGGACCCTCACATGGTATTTTAGTCCAAGAACTAGGGAGCAGGAGAGGCTGACACTATCCAGACATAATAAACAAGAAAAATTAGGCATATAGAAGTGACTTGCCTACGGCTGCGAAGTTTGAGCTATAATTTACGTTTCTTCATTCTCAACACCTATTAGGTGGGAACACAGAAAAGGGCAAGATTACTGCTGAAAGAGGGAAGAATGACTGAAGAAGAAAGACCAGTATCAGAGGAAAAGGGAATGAGAAGAGGACAGTGTGGGTGAACTAAAAAGCAAACACTGAACCGAGAGAAAGCTTCTACGATCACACGACAGGAGCGTGACAGCTCTAATAAAGACAGATGCAAAATATAAACGAGTGAAGAACAAACATAGAGAAGAAACAATACAACTCACAAAACAAATACAGATGGCTAACACAATATGAAAAGACAACGGACAACTCTAATAACAGGAAACTGTAAATTAGAATGAGATTCTTATGCCAGAATGCCAGACTGATATTCAGTGCTGGCACAGATGTGGAGGAAAACAGAACATTCATAATTTCTGATATAAAATCTCTCGCACAAAAAGTTCAAAATAACCTCACTACAGAATACTACACATGCACTAAAAAGAACGAACCAGATGGACATGCACACGTGGTACTTTGTTAAAAACACAAATCAAGTTGCACAACAACATTTATAGTTTGATTCTATTTCAAAATTAATGTGTTTGTTGATTTTGTAGCCTATGACTACAAAAGAACTTGAAAGAAGACACAGGAAACTGCTGACAGCATGTACTCCTCAGGAATGACACTGCGCTGCCAGAGAAGAGGGGACTCCTGGGGGAATACTTTCTACACTTCTCTGTTGTTTTAATTTTTCACAGCAAATATATTTCATCTGTAATTTAAAGGAAAAAAAAGAACCCACAACTCTGATTAAGAGACTAGGGAACTACAGTATACCTAAAAAGCAAAATACTTTTGAACCATGCCAAAGTCTAGCTAGAAATCCTCTTGACTTGTAGGACAAGAATGGTTCATAGAGAAAGACTCTGAGGGTGTAGACTTAACCCCTACAAAATAAACAAACATATACCAAAAACTCTGTTAAATAAATGAACTGATACGTTTTTTTGGCTAGAAGTGTCATTTTTCACTCACTTCACATAATAGTGTATGAGTCCTCTCCCCGCCCACCCCACTACTAAAAAAAAAACACCGCATGTGGTTATAGGAGTCAAGTTGTTTCGAGAGTGCTGGAAGTATCATTTGAGTCGTGGAGTTTGACCAAGGACCCTGGAGGACCTATTCAGTACCTTAACAGGGCTCGCCCTTCACAGTAACTGTCAATACGCTTGTGCTGTCAGCTCACCTTTTCTTGGTCGGTAGCCCGGAGGCTCAGATAGTTGAGAACCTGGGGCTCCAATACGCTTAGGGACTCCAGCAGAGCTGGGATGAGTTTTGGCGCATGCGGCTTCAACATGGCTCCTGCACTTTTGCTGATCTTCACCAGGGTGTTGATACTACAGACACACAAACACAACTCTTGAGTCCTTTTAACAAAAGGAAGTAGCCCTACAAGTCTAGTCATGAGGATATTCTGCAGTTTCCTGCATTAAGAACACAGTCCCTTGGGTTCAGAGCCTGGTCTTAGCTCTGTGTTGTTCTTCTGGGTTTTGCTTCTACTTTTGATTAAAGAAAATTTCACGCATGTATGAAAGCAGAGAGGATCATAAATGAAATTCTATTATGTTCTCCACCCAGTTCAACAATTAGCAACCTTTGGCCAATTCTGTCTCACTTATACATCCACCATACATACACTTTTTACCCCTACCGTCACAGTATTTTGAAGCATGATCCCTGACTTAACTTCAGTATGTGTCACCAAGAGAGCAGGACTCATCATCATCAAAATACCATTTCGCACTTAAAAAATATTAAGAATTCTTTTCATATCATCTAATATCCAAATTTCCCTGATTGTTCCAGAAACCAGCTTAAGAGCTGGTTTGATGGAATTGAATCTAGAGTCCATCCACACATTGCAATTTACTGCATTTCTTAAATCTTTTTTCACAGTGCCCTCCTCCCTCTTTTCTTCTTATAATTTATTTGTCCTCACTTATCATATTCCAGTGGTATCACTTAACATGTTCCTCTGTAGCTTATACAGATCTGCAGGCTAAATCAAGTTTAGTTCAAATTTTTTGTTAATAAGAATCTTTTATAGATGGTCTGTCATGTCCTATCCCATCACATCAGGATGCTATCTTTTTCTGTGCCCTTAAGAGTGATCAGAGGGTTCAAGTTTGGTCAGCACAAACCAACCATCCTCTGTACCCCTCCCCATCAGCCTTTCACCAGTGGACTTAGAGCCACTTACGATCATTACCTGGGTCATCTTACTGAGGACAGCAAAATGGTGGTATCCTAATTTTATCATGCCTCTGCATTTGTTAGCTGAATCCTTCTAAAAAGAACTTTCCCAAACCAACTACTTGATTACCACAAAATGGTGTTGATACTACTAATTTGATCTAATATAAAAAGTGAAATAAAAATGGAATTAATGAAGTTTCTAGATAGTATTCTAGTTTAAAAAAAAAAAAAACGAAACTAGAATCTCCCACTACTGACTTTAACTTAGAAGAGCCATATAGATCTAAATATGTGTTTCTTGACTATTTCACAGGTAGTAAACAGCTTATTTTAAATGTAATAATTGGTAAAATGTTACTAAGTAGTATAATCAACAAGCAAGCTTCCCAAGAACTTGCTTAACAGAGGCATAACAAGATGTGCCTGCTGGGGGCAGAGGCCAATGACAAGAAAAGAACACACTTCACTCAAGGCTGAGGCAGAGTGGCAGAACGCTGGACAGAAGCAAGCTTCCCAAGAGAACGTCTCTGCAGATATGTTCTGACTCGCCACTTCTCACACATGCTCTTGGGTCACCCCAATGGATTCTCCTCAACTCTCTTCTCCATATGTTCCAGAATCTTAACCTTTGAAGAAATCCAATTTCTACTGGATGGCTAAGAACTAAGTGAATCCAGCATATTCATCTCATCGGCTGATTCAAACCTGAGGGCTCGAACTTCTGTCACTGGACTCATCATCCCTTTGTCCAGAAGGCAGGGCAGGAGGACAGCAATGGTTCTCTGGCCAGCTGCTCCTTTGGCGGGGTCACACATTTTCACACAGACCTCACAGGCAAAAGAGCACAGAAATTAGTGGACCCGACCCCTCATCTGATAAAGCGTTCATCTGACAAAACACTTCCTATTTCCTACAGCCACAGAAAAGAGTAAGTGATGCTACACTTTCTACCATTCCACAGAGAGAAAAAGAAGACCTCGTGATCTGGGGTTGAGTCCTAGGGCTGCCAATAACTAAACAGAAAACCTGCTAACACATTTTACTTTCTAAGCTTTGGTCTTCTAATTCGTCGAACAGGCAACAGCTGAAGATGAAATAAGAAACCATTTAGGAAAGCACTCTGAAGAGGCTTAAGGTTTTGTTACCATGATGATCACCAATAACTTTGGATGGCAGCGTAGCACAGAGGTCAAGAACACAAATATGGAAGAAGAAACACCTGGGTTTAAAACCCAGTTTTACTACATACTAATAATGTGACTTACAACAAGGTGTGTACAGCTAGAACACATTAGAAGGCCCTGATACACCACAAAACAAAACGCAAATGGGAAACTAGTTTCAAAAATGCTGCCAATCTCATAATTATGAAAGGTAGGTTAACACATAAACACAGCAATAATGAAGAGAATAGATGTTGCTTGATCTAAATGTAATGTGTGCTTCAGAGTCAAGATAAAGTCTTATCTTATATAAAGGCCCAGAAGAGCCGACCATTTAAAGAGCCCAGAGATAAACTTTGTTAAAAATACTCATATTCTAATGTAATACCACCCAGTTTCCCATTCACTGGGTTTCCTTTGTGGCTCAGATGGTAAAGAAGCCGCCTGCAATGCGGGAGACCTGGGTTCGATCCCTGGGTTGGGAAGATCCCCTGAAGAAGGGAAAGGCTACCCCACTCCAGTATTCTGGCCTGGAGAATTCCATGGACTACAGCCGATGGGTTCGCAGAGTCAGGACATGACTAAGTGACTTTCACTTTCTTTCACTTCGCCATTCATTGTTAAGAACAGTAGGTTGTAACATGAAGTCAATTACAATGCAACTAAATGTCACTTTATATGACAGAAAATTGTTATTATTTTCATTGTCACATAGAATCCTGCCCCACTTTACCCCCAGTAAAAGATTAAGAGTTTTCACCTTGCTCAGAGTTTTCAGAGCTAGTTCTGCTGCTTTTCGTACAGATTCCTAAAAAAAAAAAGAGAAGTCTGATATCATACAAGTCAGAGTTTCCATCTCATCTACCCCCAAATATGCATTTAAAATGCCTCCAAATCTACACAAATTGATGAAAAACCCCACTTTCATTAACAAGTAAAAACAGTCTTTCACTAGGCTCTGTGCCCATCAAGGAGCATATTACCATGAGGGACTATTATTTTTTAAATTAGATACAACCTATCTTAACCATACAAAAATATGGATATTTAAATATAACAGCTTAGGAACTAAATTGATTATAAAAGCAACTGTGTGAAGATGTATGTGAAGATTCTCAAAGACCTAAAAAATCTCTGATGAATACAGAAAAAAAAAAAAAAAGAAGCATCTAATTTTAATTGTAAGATTGAAAAATCTAAAACTGAGATTGCCAAGGCAAAATTCAGAAAAAACTGGACACATTATTTGGGAATGACTGATCCAACTTATGAAACTGATCAAAGTAGAGTTATATTGGATTATTTCTAAACTATTATTTGTCCTTCATCAACAGCATCACAAGATCTCTACTGAAAGAAAATCAAGCAGTAGCTACCCTTTATTTAAAAAAAAAAAAAAAGGTAATTAAATTTAGACCTAAAGATACTTAACCTTACCACTTCACAGACAGATCAAGACTGAAACTTTGGAGGAAAATTTGGAAAATTCTGGTCTTCTAAAAAGTTGTCTGGATACTGAATTTTGAAATATGTAACATACATATCTTAACAATTCCAATTTATGCTAGCCTACAAATAAATGCAGGTTTATTTATACAGTACCTTTATATCATCTTGTACTCTAAAGAGGGTTTCCCAAATTTCTGGAAGTTTATCAATGATGTCATCTAGGGGTCTTCCTCTTAATAAATCATTCAGAGCTAAGCAGCTGAAAATAAACAATTTGGTTTCAGATATATGATCAAAAAAGCTCAGTCTTTTACTACAAAATATTCATACCAGATAAGAATACGGTTTCTGCCTCTACCTGTAGTCTTAACCCCTTTACTCCAAGACAGGTATGAGTACTCTCTCCTTGATGCCTGAGATATACCACATGCATACGGCATTTACAGCCATCAAACGTCTGTGTCCCACAACTATAATATAATCTCTTTCAGATGACACATCATCATTTTTTACTTAGCTATCTACTTCCAGGGCCTAGCACACTACCAAGCACATAGCAGACGCTGAGTAGACCTAAATTATTTATATATAAATAAATGCTACCCTACAAAGTTATGAGACTATATAAATGCATCCTGATGTCTAAGTTAACAAGTGAGCTGCTATTCTAATCAGGCTGGCCAAAAAGTTCATTCAGGTTTTTCAGTGTGGTGGCATGGGAAAATCTGAACAAACTTTGACCAACCCAATAAGTCATACTTAGGAAAATTAAGACAACTTAGGAAAACCACTGGCTATAGCTTAAATGTTATTAATGGTCTAACCCAACCAGAAATATGCTTTTTAGTGGTTTTAACTCATTCTTTTTGCACAAGGTATAAAACCTGGAAATTTGAAGGGGAAAAGAAATGCAGTTTTGACTAGTTATATTTCCAAAAATGATACCTGGATTCTCGAACTCGCCACATATTGCTGGTTAGATTCTTAACCAAATCTTGAAGAATTTCCTTCAAATACTTATCCACCTAATGAGAGTAAAAGGATAAAATTAAAAATGCAAAATCCATCAATAATCAAATGATGCATCTCTACCACACTGTGTTTCTACATGTAACAGCCTAAGTGTCTCTCTAGGCCTTTCAGTCCACAATTCTCTCCCCACTTTGGTTGCTAAAAGCTGCCCAACCGATTACCTTAAAATGCAAGCATGATCTCTTATTTTCCTCAGTGTGTGATAATAAAGTCCAATCACCCAGGTATGCATATGAAGACCTCCTGCAACTCTCTGGCTCCCACGGCCTCACATCCTGTCTCGCCTCCACTCACCCCCGCTTCCTGGCACACGTTACCTCGAGCTCTTCTATCACCTACTTGCCTGGCTAACTTCTATCTGTCTGAGATTCAGATCAGGCCTCACCTTCACAGACAAGGATCCTCTATCCTGCCCTGGTGCCCACGGCGCCTGCTTCAGTGCCTCATATCGGACGGCACAGTCACCGTCCTGCCCCCCACACTGAGACCTCAAGGGCAGGGGCAGCCTCTCACTTGTCTTTGCTTCCCTGGTACCCTGCACAGTGTCTGGCACATGAAGAAGGATCTGACTGTTCAGAATGAAGATGAATTTAACCTTTCAGTTTTGCTATACACTTCTCCATTTGATGATAACAACACCCTGATAGCAGACTCACTCTGACTGATTCAAAACTGGGAATGGCATACGACAAGGCTGTATATCGTCACTCTGCTTGTTTAACTTACATGCAGAGGACATCATGCGAAACACTGGGCTGGATGAATCACAAGCTGGAATCAAGACTGCTGGGAGAAATATCAATAACCTCAGATATGCAGATGACACCACCCTAATGGCAGAAAGTGAAGAGGAACTAAAGAGCCTCTTGATGAAGGTGAAAGAGGTGAGTGAAAACTCTGGCTTGAAACTCAACATTCAAAAAACTAAGATCATGGCAACCAGTCCCCTCACTGCATGGCAAAAAAGAAGAGGAAAAAAGCAGAAGCAATGACAGATTTTATTTTCCTGAACTCCAAAGTCACTGTGGATGGTGACTGAGCCATGAAATTAAAAGACACTTGCTCCTTGGAAGGAAAGCTATGACAAATCTAGACAGCATACTAAAAAGCAGAGGTATCATTTTGCAAACATCAGTCGGTATAGTCAAAGCTATGGTTTTTCCAGTAGTCATGTAGAGAAGTGAGAGTTGGACCATATAGAAGGCAAACCACCCAAGAATTGATGCTTTCAAATTATGCTGTTGGAGAAGATTCTTGAGAGTCCCTGGGACAGCAAGGAAACCAAACCAGTCAATCCTAAAAGATATCAACCCTGAATATTCATTGGAACGACTGGTGCTGAAGCTGAAGCTCCAGTACTTTGGCCACCTGATGTGAAGAGCTGATTCATTGAAAAAGACCCTGATGCTGGGAAAGCAGAAAGAGAAGGACGGCAGCAGAGGATGAGATGGTTAAATAGCATCACCGACTCAACGGACACAAATTTGAGCAAACTCTGGAAGATAGTAGAGGAGAGAGGAGCCTGGCATGCTGCAGTCCGTGGGGTCGCAAACAGTCGGGCAGGACTTAGCAACTACACAACAATAACAGAACTTCAAAACTTATGGCTTTTCCACTTTTACTCTCCTAGGTAAGAGAGGTTTTGTTATCCTCACTGATATGCAAGAAAACCAAGAGAGGAAGGGAATAACTCATCTAAAATTAAAGAAACTGATGTCTTTCTAAGCCCATGTCTCTAGACAGTCTCCATAGTGATCTCATCCTCACCTGTGGCTTTACCTTCCATGCAGAGAGATGACACTCACATCTCAAGAGCCTGAACTCAGCCGACGAGATCTCGGCTGACTCATTTGTACCAAGTACTCTCCTAGAGCAAACAGAACTCATCGAACCCTCAAAGTGAAACCCTCCAATGCCTTCCAGCACCAGACTGGAGAGAGAGGAACGGGCCGCATCATGTTTAGGGATGGAAAGACACTGTAAGGGTCATGGGGTTTATTTATCTGAACTAGGATTTGCTATATGGCACAGGGAGCTCAGGTCGGTGCTCCGTGACAACCTAGGGAGGTGGGATGGGAAGGGAGGGAGGAGGAAGTTCCAAGAGGGAGGGCACATACGTGTACCTATGGCTGATTTATGCTGCTGACAGGAGAAACTAATACAATCTTGTAAAGTAGTTACCCTCCAACTGAAAATAAATTTTAAAAATTTTTTAAAGAAATACAAAACAGAAAAAAAAAAAAAGTAGAACAACTAGACAGGAGATCAACACCATGATAAACTACCTAGATCCAACAGATATTTATAGAACATTTTTTTCAATAATAGCAGAATGCAAATTCTTCTAAAGTACACATGGAACATTCTCCAGGGTCACTATTTGCAAGGTCATAAAATGTTACAAAACATTTAAAAGGACTGAAATCATACAAAATGTGTTTGATCATAATGGAATAATAATAAATCATAATACATTAATAATCAATAACAGAAGGAAACTATACTATTTAATCCATGATATTTTCATGTTTTTCACCATGGAACGCTCCCTGACCTAATCCCATCCTTGGGAAAACAGCAGCTAAAATAAAGTATTATCTGCTTGAAAAGATAAATTGATAAAAAATAAAGTGATCGAGGAAGCCACCAAAGGAGTTCAACCCAAAACACAATCCAATTTGCATTTTTAAAAATCACTTTTACTGCTGGTAAATGAAGGAGGGCAAATACAAAAGAAAGATGACAACGTATTCATCAGGGAAGAATTAGGGAAAAAAGAGAGTACATTCAAGAAATATTTTGCAGGGAATTCCATGGCAGTCCAGTGGTTAAGACTCAGTGCTTTCACTGCCACAGGCTCAGGTTCGATTCCCGGTCAGGGAGCTGAGAGCCTGAAAACCACACTGTGCAGTCAAAAAAAAAAAGGAAAGAAAGAAATACCTTGGAAGAATCAACAGAATTTGCTACTAGATTCAACTGAGGGTGGGATGAGACAGACAATAATCAAGATGACACCCAGTTTTGCAGCTTGGATAAATGGATGAACATACAAGAAGAGAGCGGGAAGGCTGTGATGGTTTCTGTTTGTGGCCACAAGGCATGTGGGATCTTGGTTCCCAGAACAGGGATCAAACCTGCATCCCCTGCAGTGGAAGCACAGTCTCTTAACCACTGGACCTCTAGGGAAGTCCCAAGGGAAGGCTGTTTTTCTTAAGTCCTGTTCTGAACGTGTTAGGTCTAACATATCTTGAAATGACATCCAAGTGACAATGTCAAGCAGGCAGTGAGATATATCAATACAAGTCAGGAACACAAGTCGTGCCTGGGTCAGAAGAATAAGACTGGGAACCATCATAATCAAGGTGACATTTACAAGCCCTGGGACTGACAGCTCATCTCAAAGGAGAAAGTAGAGAGAGAAAAAGGTACTCAGAGGCAAGTCCTGAGAAATCCTAATCTAACAATGCGAGAGAATATGAGAAGCAGTCAAACATGGTAACTGCCTGCTTCCTCATCTACCTCCTGTTCTCCACTGCATCAGTGCTATCGACACATAGTTTTCCATTGGTGTGGATATACTGACATTTCCTTAACCATCTACCCACTAGACATTTCATTACTTCCATTTTTGAGGTTTCAATAAATGATGCCATGTGCATCTTTGGTACCCTGAAAGGAGGAAGAAAGCAAGAAGGTAAAAGAAAGTCTATCTATTTAAACAAATAGGTATACAGAGGAGAAAGGAAGGTAAGCCTGGGTTTACATCCCACCTGTGATCTGGGACAAGGGTTCACAGATACTTGCCATTGACTTATCAGTGACCAGTGCATTCCAAATACTTGTCATGGCCTGTCGAATGCCAAGGTTGGGATCAAATTGGTAACGATAAAGACGCGGAACTAGCTGAGGCAGGAAAGGAGCCAGCTGTTCTCCAGCTCTGGTAGCAATTACATTAAAACCAAATGCAGCACCCTAAAACACAGTAACAGATGAAGTGGCTCAGACACACCTACCGCAATAAAATATCAACACATTAAATACCACAAAACTTTCCCTCCTAACCTTGTCCCTGCAGACAGCCTCATTTACTGCATGTTCAGTATCAATACTATACCAGCTCTATCAGACTGCGTTATCAATTGTCACCGTCTGCCAGTGAGGCAGGTTTGATTTGAAGGGAAGAAAAAAAATAAAACTGTCCGGCAACAGCCACTTACCTTCCTAGAGTTCCACATTGCATGATGGTTGGCTAGATTCATAAATTTATACACCAGATCCGGCTGACTAAGATCACTTGCCAGAGAACAGAGCTCCTTGTAAGTAGAGAGGCCCTGGCTTGAAAACAAGAACCAAAAAGTATGCAGTAATGTATTTCTCTACTTCCAGACTAATAAAAAGTACACTACGAATATCACTAGGACATTTTAAAATTACTTTTTCACTAAATTTCCAATACTGAGTTATCTCATTACCACAGAGGCAGAGAACCAGAGTGAGGAGAATGTAAGAAGTCGCCTAATTCAGTTCTCAGCAACAGCTGGTGAATGACCTACGGCACTTAACGATGCCCGTGCAGGTGGAGCCCTCGTCACCTCCGAGGCAGCGATAATTCTTCAGTACACTGTGCACCAGAGTCTGTGGATCCTGACAGAGCCGTCTGAAGACAACTTCTGTCTTCCCTATGTCTTTGCTAAGCTAGAGTGATAAGAACTTTTTTGAATCGCCCTCCCAGTCCAGTCCCGGGCTCCTTGATGGGTCAGGATCTCGTAAATGTGGGCAGCCGTTCAGCTCCTTCTTGGCTCCTGGCCGTGTCCTGCCCCCTCACTCCTCGGGTGAGGATCCCGAGGTCCCCTTCAATCAAATTCCAGTACATAGAACTCCATCTCAGTCTGGTTTCCAGGAAACTGAATCTAAAAACCTATGCTTTTTCTCTGCAGGTTCTTCTTCCGCTAACACACAACACTTCCCACGAGGCTGTAAATCAGCTTGGAGTGTTCTCTCCACTGGATGGAAGGCGCCTCCACTGATGGCTGGATTTGCCGCACTTACCCGTCGGGGGTTTTGCCAAGGCTTCCTCCCTGAAACACCACTGTCTCTCCGGAAACTTCATGTTTAGTTCTAAACAAAACAACAGCAAGAATTTACATGAGCCTCAGAATTTTCATACTGCCATTCCACTAATGTATACATTTCAGCTGTAAACTGATAAAATCAAACTCCCTATTAAGTATCTACAGTGAGCAAGATGTAAAGCCAACTCACCCCTCTCATTAGCCTGAGAATTTTGTAAAATGAAGTCTAGGAAGAACAAAAGGATTCTCTTCTCAGATCAGACTGTGCGGGACATGCAAGTCCTCTCTCCTGTCTTCATTTCCATTTAGCCAATCCTAATTATGGTACTTCTATAATACAATGCTTTACCTATCCCCAGATCATTCATTCAGTTTTCAAAGCCTGACTTCTTGGCATGTTTACAAACAGTAATTTAGTTTACTTTCTAAACAGTATACACTGGATAATTAAACTGTTGTCCACAGCACAGCAGTTGATGACTTGCAATTTAGAAAAGACTTAATAAACAGGAAAATCAAAAGCTGAACTTTCTCTCTTTCACTGCATATTCTTGGTATCTGCAAAACTTGTCCTGCATGTTCAAATCTGAAGTTTTCAAGTTTACCATACCTTTTGCCAGTCATCAGTGTTTCTACAAGAGTAGAAACCAATTCCTGTTGATCTTGTTCATTGCCCAATTCATACACCAACCCAAGGCCTTTCGAGGCAACATCCTGGCTCAGTTCTACACAAAAGTCAGACAAAACAATATTCTTTTAAGAAAAATTTGTTCTCTAGCCATCAAGTGAAAAAAACTTTAAACTTGTAACGTTAACCAAAAATGATATCAAAGCAAAGATATGAAAACACCATGAACTTATTTTGTTTAAAAATGTATTAAATCATTCGAGTGGACAGGACACCAGCCCAGTCCCTGTAACTGAGACCCGCATTCACACAACACCCACCTCACACATCAAGCCAACCCTGCGGGGCCTTAGGGTGCAGTGCACAGTGACAGACGGTCAGTGGACGCACGGCGCACACGTGAGAGCTAATCAATGTCAGGAGGACCCACGGGTAATTTTTAAATGAAAAGTCAGTATTATATCACATGTTTAAAACAATTTATCAAACAAAGCTACTATTTAAATATCTAACACACAGATTTGCACCCTCTCCTAAGCTTAAATCACAAAGGGGAAAAATGAATCCTAAGTAGAAGAAAGCTATTATTTAGTAGAAGCTACGAATGTTAAAGATAGTCTCAGCTCCACTTTCAAATGCAAAACTGATCTAATGAATAAATTATTCATTCATGAATAAAATTAAAGGGCTTCTCAGGTGGCGCTATAGTAAAGAACCTGCCTGCCAATGCAGGAGACATGAGAGATGCAAGCGATGTGGGTTTGATCCCTGGATCAGCAAAATACCCTGGAGGAGGGCATAGCAACCCACTCCAGTATTCTTGCCTGGAGAATACCATAAGCAGGGGAGTTTGGCAGGCTATAGTACATGGACTTGCAAGGAGTTGGACACAACGGAGCAATTAACACACACAATGAATAAGTACATAAGAATCAAGTTGCCTGTAGCCTTCTCTTATGGTCATAATCCAGATTTTTCAAAATTTAAGACACAAGTTTAAAGAATTTGGAAATCAAATATTTACCAATAACTTACCATCATTTTCTGACAGAACAGAAACAAATGCACTCTGGATTTCTTTAAGATGAGACTGAAATAAGAAAAAGGACATTCAGAACACTGAAACTCTACCACCTTGGGAGACTGAGAATCTTGCTCTCGGGGTACACACCGCCTGTGAAGTCTCACAGTCTGAGGCAGTCACAAACCCTGCTGTACCTCATCTCTGAAGGTGGCCAAGTTACCTGAAGGCTATACCGCTGACGGGCAGTCCATTCACACAGTCCAAACCTCCCCGCCCTCACCACTTGCTCTGACTTTACACCTTCAGGTTAAGAGTCATCCTCCAGTTCGTATGTATCAGGTATCAGCCTTCATTCCGTCATGTGTAGCTTATTTTGAAGTATGTGTTGCTGGTTCACAGCCCTTACCCCCATACATTTTCCTTCCGACTGCCTATCATAAATATCTCATAAACAGATTGCAATAGAGCTGGATCACATGTATAGATGGCCTACCTTCACTTCATTATGGGTACTCAGCTTCCTCACAAGAGAGAGGAGCCAGATGCACGCTGCTTGCCTCACATGTGGGTTGGGACTGACAATGTGTTTATTTAAAATCACATCCAGCACCCAGGGGACCACATCATTAACTTTGGCTCCTAGGGAAAAGCAAAGAATGACAAGAAGCAAATTAAAATAACTGAATAGAGCTTCCTGAAAAAAAAAAATTAAATTTTAATCAACATTTACTCAATAGAACAATGCTACTATATATTAAAATCTAAATGAATAAAGTATTTAAATAAATTGCTAAAGGAACTGATAATCATTCACTTCAGAGCCTAGCATAAACTAACTAACCTTTCAAAGGTACTGAGACACCTTTAGTTTCCTAGAATGAAAAATTATCACCAACATGGGGGAAGTTAGGCATGTGCAGTGGTGGTGGGTGTGGAAAACCTCTGCACCTTCCTCTTCATTTTGCTCTGAACCTGAAACTTCTCTAAGACACTGTCTTAATTTTTTAAATATACATATGATTAATGTAATTTTACTCATTTAAATCGTGACTGTAGGGGGAAAAAAGTTATTTCCCCTCCTCCATATTCCCTTTGAACCTTAAATGCACATGAAGTTTTTAAAATAAATGCTTTTCATTTGTTTTTAAATTTTTATTGGGGTATAGTTAATTTACAATGTGGTGCTAATTTTGTCTTAATTTTCATTATCCCCATTTTCTCTGGTGTCAGTGATTTTTCTTTCTCTGCTGTATCTTTCCCATCTCCCATCTAAAAACTAACACGTAAACCAACCTCTATTAACCTCACTTTCCTCCTCCAGCTCCTACACCACTGTTTTCCTTCCTCTGTTCCTTCAGAGTTCCCCAACCTCAGCACTACTGAGGCCAGCAGGATTAGCCTCAGCAGGACACCTTGCTATGGAGAGCCATCCTGTGCCCTGGAGGGTGTTCACAGCATACGAGAGGGGTGAGGTCACTGTATCTGTAACGTGTAGTCAGAAAGTGACCCACGCAGTCAATAAAAGCCAGAGCGACTCAGCGGACAGACGCCCCCGCAGCGTGATTGGCACTGTGTGATAAGGAATCAGGGATGGGCTTCCCTGGGGGTAAACAATCTGCCTGCCAATGCAGGAGACACAGGCTCGACCCCTGGTCTGAGAAGACTCCATTCCTCGAGGAACAGCTAAGCCCAGGCGCCTTACTGAGCCTGTGCCCTGAGCCCACCTGCCCCGGCTCCTGAAGCCCAAGTACCCTGCAGCCCGTGCTCCACAAGAAAAGCCGCTGCACCGAGAAGCCCAACACTGCGACTGCAGACGAGCCCACACGCAGCAACCAAGGCCCGGCACAGCCAGGAATAAAGAAACAAAATTACTGACGCAGGGGGTGGGGTGTGGGAGGGGAGTAGGCTCCAGAGGGAGGGATGCATGTCTAATTACGGCTGACAGGCGTTGCTGTACCCCAGAAACCAACACAACATCATAAAGCAGTTTTCATCCAATTAAAAAATGAATTAAAAAAAAAAGGAAAATTACAAAGAAAAAAAAAAAAGAATCGGGGCACACAAAACTTGGGAGATTGCTAGGCTTTGACCTCTGACACTGGCTAAACACCCCAAGGAATCCTCATGGACAGAGCACAGGTCTGAAGGGAATCGACAGCTAACTCCTCGGCCTCCTTGCCAGAGGACTAAAGAAACGGTTCTTGCTCATTTTGTGCTCCGTCTCCTTTAACCAACTATCTTTCTTGACTGAGCCAAACTCAGAAGACATATGCAATTATTGGAAAAAGAGTCAAAATGGAATGTACATATTTTTTCTTTGGCTTCAGAGGTGGTAGCAAGAACAGAAGAGGTTACACGGTGGGAATAAACCGATTAGTTGACAGTAAGGTACCGGCGGGGGGCGTATACTCCTCCTCGGTTACCAGCCAGGCATCCCGGGCGGCCACGGAACTCGTTCCTATCGCAGCACTGGTGATGGCCTCACCGATGGTGAACTGAAGTTCTATCTGCTTGGCCTGCAATGAAGGGGACAAGAGCCAGGGTCAGAGGGAACATTTTCCAAAAACATCCATTTCCATACAAAGGCTCGTACTGGTCTTGGTTCTCAGCGTGCTGTTTCCACTCTTTTGCCTGGAATGCTCTAACAGGATGGTTGGAAAGTGGGGCAGGGTGAGGGGACAGAGCGCCCAAGAATGACTTCAAGATCTTTCCCGAAGGCCGCGTTGCACTTTTCACCTAGGCAGAGAACCACTAAGCAGTGATTTTTAATCTTTGGAAGACTGGAATCATTCACTTGGGGAGAAGGGCATGGACTGTGAAGCCACACACATCTCAATGGAAATTCTGTCTCTCACCGGTTAAGTTTAATATCATTAAACTCTGAGCCTCGATGTCATCTTTAACATGAGCATAAATAATACCATCACCCACCTCGTTCAGGTCATAGGGATTAAACAAGGTAAACGTACAAACGGTGACTAGGAGACACCTGATTGGTAATAACTGCACAATAACATTGGCCTTTATCACTGACAGACATCTCGTCTCTGTATACCTAAATTACATGATACCTGCAAGCTCCTCTCAAATGGTTGCAGGGCTTCCCTGGTAGCTCAGTCGGTAAAGAATCTGCCTGCAGTGCAGGGGACCTGGGTTAGATCCCTGGATCCAGAAGATCCACTGGAGAAGGAAATGGCAAACCACTCCAGTATTCTTGCCTGGAAAATCCCATGGACAGAGTAGCCTAGCGGGCTGGGATCGAAAGAGTCAGACACAACAACTTAGTGACTAAATCACCACTGCAAATGGTTTAGGAAAAACCCCAAAGAACCAAAAAGCAAATGTGGTAAAATGTAATTTAGTGAATTTGGATGAAGGATATAGAGGAGTCCTTTAAATTATTCATACAACTTCACTTTAAATTTGAAATTATTTCAAAAATCAAAACTATGTATATTTTATACATATATCCAAATTTTTTAAATCAGATTTGGAAATTGACATGTCTCACAATTGTGAATCACAACTGATATGGAATTGGGCCAGTCTTTGGCATTTCTCTCTCATGTTTGCTAGGAACTGGAAGAGACTTAAAGATAGGAGAATAAGAAGAGAATGAAGAACAGAGAGCATGAGGGCTATGGGAATACCGTCCTTCGGAAGAATTCTACAAAGGGAGACAGACGATAGTTTAGCTAATCCAAGCTCAATCTCTGACGGCTCAGATGGTAAAGAATCCCCCTGCAATGCAGGAGACCCGGGTTCGATCCCTGGGTCAGGAAGATCCCCTGGAGAAGGGGATGGCAACCCACTTCAGTATTTTTGCCTGCCATGGACAGAGGAGCCTCGTGGGCTACAGTCCTCAGGGCCGCGAAGAGTCGGAAACGGCTGAGACTAACACACACACAGACACACAGACACACACGCCCTATCAGCCAAGGGCTTTAGGCTTATTGAGGCATCAAGTGCTGAGACCTCACACCTCCTTCTCTGAGGAAAAATGCTTCAAGGGCTTTGGTCCTTATAGCTTTCCTGGTCAAAAGCTGCTCTTGGCAACTCGAAACTGAGAAAAGCTATCTCAACACAGAGGATCTCATAATAGGGATCCATTTTACGTGCCTGTTTTTACACGTTCACGTTAATAACAATGTAGTTGGCATTACAAACAAAAACAAAACTCCCTAACTCCATCTGTGAAGACGATATCTAGACTTTAACGATTCTAGAAATAAAAGTGGCTGAACAGAGATCATTACATTATTATTCTCTCTACTTCTGTGCATGTCTGAAGTTTTCCATAATAAAGTCAAAAGAAAAAACAACAACAACAAAAACCTTTAGAACTCTGTCCTAGCTGACTGTGAATAAATTTTGCTTCTGATTCTTGCTCTTTTTTTTTATATCCTTTAATCTCTGCAGCATGTTTCAAACTCTTCATATTTCTAAATTTCTAAACTCTGATAATGTCTTCAGTAGCAAGTTAAGAATTGAGACAAACCTTCATTTATTTATATAAAACTGGAAGAAACCCATGTCTATCACAGATTTAAAAAAAGAAAAAGGATGAGAAACCAGACATCACAAACTTTCCCCCAAGAGGTTACAACGTCAGTGACATCCAAGGAGAATCTGACATGAGTTTAATTCCTTGTCCAAAAATTTCACCTCAAAACTACTTCATCGAGACTCTAACAATCACACCACCAGGCCCCAGTTTTATGGGCTGCAGGGTTACAAAACAAACTCTGCCTTCAGTCCAGTGGGCAATTAGAAGCTGTGATAAATGTTGTCGGGAAAAATGTGGAGAGGACGAAAGCACAAAGAAATAACGAATCTCCCCTACTGTAGATGCAACAACCTGAGAAAGAAGGAAGTAAATAAGGGTCTTTCAAAAGCTCAGAACAGAGATGGACAAAGAGGCTGGTGAAGAAAAATGTAAGTGAAAACAACCAAAGCCCAACTGGGGCCAGATCAGGCTGTGTTGAGTCACTGATCACGCTGGCTAGCAGCTGTCGACTTGGAGGTCTTCTCCACCACACTGGACGTTTATCGAGAAGACATCAGACTCGAGAGCAGCCAGAACACCAGCACCTACTCCCCACAGCCAGCTGACAGGGTATATTTCCCCTTCTACTCACCCTGCACCATACTTTACTGAATAAATCATGAGAGAAGGACTTCCCCGCACAGGCGACTCAATCAATGCTGTGACTAGCACAGCCCACAGCTGGTGCTCAGTAAGCACTTGGTGAATGAATGAATGAAAGTCTCATTTTAAAACCTCACAACACGCAAAATTCCCACAACAAAAAAAGGTCTTTTGTCTAAATGACCAACAATCAGATAGCAATATAAATACCTCCACAGAATCCATCAGACCTTGCAAGAGGAGCTTCTGGTGAGGAAAATCTCCATCCCCAACTGGAAAATACCCCAGTGTTTGGATAGCTCTTTCTTTCATCTGCAAAAACAGAGAATGTTTTTTTTAATGAAGTATATAACAGCTTGGTCCCAGAGAAATGTTTTCTGGGAGAAAAATGAGAATGCAGGGAGGAGGAATCTGTCTAACTAAATGCATCAGTACAAGTTTGTTTTTCTTTTAAAGCATCTAATTGTCCAGAATTACGTCTATAAGACACTGGAGGTTGAAAGACATGAAACTAAGTTTATTAAGGGCCCACCATTACAAAAGAAGGAAGCACAAAGTCTTTAACTAGCTCAGTACCCTACAAACCATAACAGTTATAAATGTAGATTCTGGGTCCAGAAGAACCTAAGATCGGGTCACAGCTAGACCATTTTTAGTAGCCTTTGTGGCTATGTGACCTCAGACAAGTTACTTCACTTTTTTGTTATTTCCTCCTCTGGGAAAACAGAGATGACAAGCATACCTACTTCACTAGAGCTTCTGAGAATTCAGTTAACTAAACCATGTGAAGCGCTCAGCATATGCTTGGATGGTAATTTCTAGCTAATAACAGCTAATAAAAATTATACTGCAATCTTCTCGGTAAGTTTTAAAAAACAGCTAGATTGAGAATAAGATTACATATTTATTAAACTTGCAGTAAACTGATTTTTTCTGTTCATTAAATCATCTTACATTTCAACACTGAGGTACTCTTATCCCAAAGAAAAATTTTAAAGTCTGTGAAGGTTTTTGTCTAAAATTAAAATACTATCAAGGTCCTCTGAGCTTCCCTGGTAGCTCAGACAGTGAAGAAACTGCCCGAAATGTAGGAGACCTGTGTTCGAGCCCTTGGTTGGGAAGATCTCCTGGAGAAGGAAATGGCAACCCACTCCACTACTCTTGCCTGGAGAATCCCATGGACAGAGAAGCCTGGCGGGCCACAGTCCACGGGGTTGCAGAGTCAGACATGACTGAGCGACTTTTACGTTCACATTCAAAGATCCTTTTCCTCAGAGATGACTCCCACTGCTTACTAATGCCCAAACTTCTTAAAACCCACCTGGTTATAGGAGGTTAAGATTTAGATCTGGTCTGAAATTATAAAAATCATATACCTATTTAACACTTTATTACCTACCTTTTGCATGACAGAAGAATAAACTTGATGCATTTAATTTTTACCCAAATCTTAACAAGTTATGGGCCTTAATTGGAGTAACTGGGTCAAAAGGGCACACACACAAAGGCGATATACAAATCACCCACAACTCAAAATTAAACAGCTTTTAGAAGAGAAGGGTAAAAGGAAGAGACATGCCTTGTTTGTTTCTTTACTGGAGGGTATTCTGTTTAGCAGGCTTTCCACAAGATGCAGCTTGGTGAAGCCCGATCCCTCACTGGGGATTGGGAGGGGACCATTTCTGCCAATTTCCCCCAGGGCTGTACAGGCAGCAATCGCCAAGAGAGGGGAGGTACTGTCCAAAAATGAGCCTGTGAACACATTTACACAAAGGAGAATTATACTTTATTACCCTTGGAATCCAAAGCAATCAGAAACGTAACTGAGATTTTCTTACAGATAGCAAATGAAAATCAAAGTCTACAATTTACTTTCTAGTTGATAATTTGTTATCATTTCTTTAGTAATAAAACACCACAGAGTGGGGTCCTTTCTTGACATTTAAATTTTTTCCCATAATGGAATCATCTCTATTAAACAGAAACAAATAGAAAAAATATATAGAAAAACAAGAATACCTTCAGTGTTATTAAAAACAGAATTTACTTAGCATCAAGATTTTGTGAAAAAGCTTGTGTATTTAGAGTGCAATGCTATAAAAAGAAATTAAAATGTTACAGTAAATTTTAACCTCATTCAAAATCTTGTAACCTATTTATGCTGACATCCATATCAGCATAAACACATTAATTACCAATAGTTTCTGTGGCACTCTGAATGAGTTCCTCTTGTTCGGGCAGGAAATCAGCATGTGTCTCCACGTTTGGCTGCTCTGCCATTTTCATCTTCTTCTTAGCCAAATATCTTCCTACTGTGAATCCCAGTGCAAGCAAGGATCCGTGCTGTATCTCGGGGCTCTGGATTTAACAACACAACAGCATATGTCTGCCTCTCTCTCACACATGTGTGAATGCGCTGCAATAACTGTTTATCACAGTCATCTCCCCCATAAAACACAAGGCCAAAGAATAAAGTGATCATGCGAGGCTCCACGGGATGTTAATATATCAGCTAGCGAACAAGAGAAACCTTGAGTTTCAAACACAGAGAATTCTGAGGAGTTGAGTTGAGTGACTTATATTTGCATTCCCTAACCCCATACCCACTCCAATTTCAGTGAGGTGACTCCCTCAATGCTCTGATAAGCACATATGCTTTCTTCTCACTTATAACACTTGTATAACTATACCATCATAATTTCCAAGCATGATTTTCCCCTACTGCCAACAAAATACAATGAACTAGAGCCTATTTCTAATTGCAAAAACCTCCAAACATGGGCAGGCAACAGAATATTTGAAAGCACATGACTTCAATAGTGTTTCCTGATGGGACAAGTACAAAGAGAGGTGGCAGGAGATGAGGAAGTAAAAAGGAACCAGATTTCTGAGCACCAAACACTACTAGAGCTTCTCATGTATCTACTCCCCATTGTCGTCCCAGCACCTCAAACGGTGCCTGTGAGACACAGGGCACTCAAACTTGTTGACTGAACTGACTGAATCGTGTGCTATCTATCTCATTTCATCTTTGCCACCATAAAAGCAAGCAATTTATGTGTTCATTTTACAAATGAGAACATAGAAAAAATATATTAGATGTTTTTGTAAAACTTCTATTTCACACACACACACACACACACACAAAAGATAAAGGCAAAACTGATTAACATACATGATTGTCTTTTGTGGTCTTTATCAGCTGTTCTATCATTGACTTCAGCTCATTTCCCGACACTGTAGATACCACCACAGAATAAAACAAGGCTGCCAGTTCACGCATCTCTTCTTTACTGCTATTCATCAGACTCTGAGTGGTGTAGAAAGAAATATGTACATGATATAGGATCATCTCCCTGCTGACAACTTCTAACATTTAAAGTAAAAAGAATACATGATACATTACAATTTATTCAATGTTCAAGTTATTGGTATTTTGGAGAAAAGAACACAATCTATTATTTCAAAACAAAGCCAAGCTACCCTCCCTTTCTGAAAATGAGCATTTTAGCTTTGAGCCATCTGATGGACGCGGCCCACGGGAATGAACAGGTGACTGCAGGTGGCACCTCTGGTCAGGTGGGGGCGCCCTTGCACTATCCCTGCCCTCTGGACCACAAGCGTGTTCTCTCTCCCTCCTGGCAGGGTCGTCGTGCACTTCCCCAGGTCCTTAGTACGGAGGACCACACCCCCCACCCCAATCTGTTCTTTGGGAACTTCTTCCTCTTCGAGAAAGAAAGGGACCTGCACGTGCCCGAATGTCACTGCAGGATAAGGGCCAGCAGACTTCTGATGTTACCATTTCTGAAAAACAGTGAGTCACCGCAGGCCTGAGCCAGGCACGTCCTGTTCTGAGAGGAGTGCCTTGCCTCAAAATGCACCTTCATCTTTGGAGAGCCTGTGCATGGGCCAGGAGGGGGGCAGGAAGTGCCAGGATTTCCTTCCCAGGATTAAATGCTTTTTGTTCTTTTTTTGATGGAAGGTGCTAGTGCTAAAGAACCTGCCTAGGCAGGAGACATAAGGGCTGTGGCTTTGATGCCGAGTCATGAAGGCCTCCTGGAGTAGGGTATGACATCCCACTCCAGAGGTCTTCCCCGGAGAACCCCATGGACAGAGGAGCCTGGCGGGCTACAGTCCACAAAGTCACAGAGTCGGACACAACTGACCACACACTGAGTAGACCAAAATCTTATGCGCATTTTCATCAAAGATACAAAATATAAAACAGGTGGAATTAATATACAGCTGATCTAAAACAGAGGTTTACATGTTTTCTACAGAGAGCCAAATGATGCAGCAGTTCTACTCTGCCACCGTATTAATAAAAGCAGTCACAAACAACACATAGGTGTGGCTGGATTCCAGTACAATTTTATGGACACTGTAATTTCCAAACGTCAGGAAACTTTACTCATCTTTTGATTTTTTCTTCAACCGTTAAGAAACGTAAACACTAATCTTAGCTGGCAGGAGGCCTTAACGAACAGGAGGCAGGATGGATTTGGCACACAGACCACAGGTTAATGACCCCTGATCTACGAGACCAAAGGTCTAAAATCATTTTAAAAGCAGCAAATCTCCACAGAGTAAAAAATCTTTTTGAACTAGATGCAATTTCATGAGACTAGATTTTTTGGAAAAGGGCAAAACTCAACTCCTCTTGGTAAATTACATTCATGCATTCACACTTAAAGGAATCTGTACATTTTACCATAATTCAAACTGTACCTTCCAAAAAGAACTGCATTACGTAGCACAAGCGGTACACAAAATTACATACGCCAGACCCGTACTAAGAAAGATCACTCATTCTGCTCATCTGAAATTCAAAGTTAACTGAGTATCCCGCATTTTTATTTGCTAAACCTGGCAACTGTTTTGGTGTGACCATGGGAACAAAACACTCTCCAACATGGCTGGTGGAGTGTGAACTGGAACTACTCATGGCTCAGATGGTAAAGCGTCTGCCTGCAATGCGGGAGACCCGGGTTCAATCCTTGGGTTGGGAAGATCTCCTGGAGAAGGAATTGGCAACCCATTCCAATACCCTTGCCTGGAAAATCCCATAGACAGAGGAGCCTGGAGCCCATGGACAGTAGGCTACAGTCCATGGCATCGCAAAGAGTCGGACATGACTGATCAAGACTTCACTTTCGCTTTCACTTTTTCATATGGAGGATGTGCACTGTCTATTAAAATTGCATCCATGTGTCCTCAATTCCATTTCTGTAGAATCCAACTAAAAATACACCCACTCGTATTCAAAATGACAGACTGTTCATTGCAGTAGTCTGGAAGTATCCTAAATGACCATCAATAAGGATCTAGGATAATTCCAACTCAATGGACATGAGTTTGAGCAAGCTCCAGGAGATGATGGACAGGGAAGCCTGGCGTGCTGCAGTCCATGGGGTCGCAGAGTTGGACACGACTGAGCGACTGAACAACAAGAATAATTCCACAGCCACAGAGTGGAAAATAAAGAAGTTGTTAAAACAAAGAGGATGTTCTCTCTACAGTCATGTAGGAATAACTCCATGTTCTAAAGCTAAGTGAAAGAAGTAAGGTACAAAACAGTGTGAAAAAGTATTGTGTAACACCTTCTGTGTGAAAAAAGGAAGAAAAATTAAAAATGCTGATTTCATCTGCGTGTATATGTATAACTAAACTCTCAAAGGGACATCGTATACAAATTAAGTGATAACCTATCTGTCTGTCAGGTGAGAGAGCAGAGGCAGGAATTGAAGGAATCTGGGCAGGTGAGAGACAGAGAAAGATGTTTCACATAATGTTTTATTTAAACTATACAAAATGATTACTTTTAAAGCAGAAAAATAATTCTTTTTTACTTATATGACTCTCAATTCATCTCCCCCTCTCACCTAAATAGATCACTGCCACACAATGACCTACAAGCTTCCTAGTAAATGTCTGATGATCAGAGTTTTCAACGTGACCTAAAGGCAGAAAAGGTCACAGGAACCCTGATAGGAAGGCGAAATCATGACACTGAAGTTTAAAACACAGAGAATCAAAAAGAAAGACACAGGCAAAGGATGTACCTTTATCCATTCAGTTTTGTCTACGAATTTGGTGGCCAGCTTTTCTGGATACACTGATACAGCTTCCAGCAGACAGTACATGACTGGCAAACCTAAATAAGAAGGTATTTAGAAGCATTTCAATTTCAAGAAAAGTGAGACACATACAGGGATCACTAAATTCCTTCAAAGCATAAGGTTACATCTTTAGGAGGCATTTCCCAGTTTTACGAAACAAACATTAACCTGAACACAGTATGTGACTCAACACAGCAAACTTACAGCCTTACTGTCTATAAAAAGATGCCCTGTTCTTCACACCCACTTCCAAAGCAAAAATATATTATCTATTATTAGCATGTCTTTCTGCAAAGAGAAATAGTATATCAAAGCTGAAATTAGACAAGTCTAGAAAAGAAAGATTCACGTTTGGTTATAGGTGAGAGGAGAGAAAATGATTTTGGTGAAAACTGTCAGCTGAGTTTAAAATTAAGATTTTTGCTTAAGGGCTTTAGTACCCGTGCTCGGCATCACGGCCTCCTACCTCCAACACCCGCCAACAGCTGCTGAAGCAGGCCGATGTAGATCTGCACAGCGTTGGGTTCCCCACTCTTGGAAGATGATGAGGAGGGTGTCGCCTGGCTGCCTGACATTAAAGTCCGTATGTAGCGTCCAATGGCTGGGGCGTGGTCTTGCATATCAGCTAAACTCTGCGAGGTGGGCAGCACCCCCGCGCTGTGGGCCAGGCACATGCGCAAGTACAGGACGATCTGCGGGTGGAAGGGAGAAGGACACCAGGTGAGCAAGCGTCTCAAAAAGAACCAAGGTGGGAGATGTTCTTCAAAGTGACAGTTCCCAGCTTTGATGCCCCCACCCTCCTTCACAAAGCTATTCAATAATCCTCACGGTAGCTGGAAAACATGACTCAATATGTGAACTGAAAAAACTATAATTTTACATAACCAGCTTTGATAATCCAAAGAGTGCTTTAGTAGAGTTTAATGGAGTTAAAATGCACACTCAACTTTTAAAGTCTAAAACAGGTGTAACGAAAATCATTTTTTTTCTAGAGATGTGTGTGTGTATATGACAAAGAGACAGACAGACAGACAGTAGACAGAAACCTAGGGCCAATGATCTATTCCTGTGTAACTCCAGTTGAATTTAATCTCCATTGGCACAAGAATTTGAGAAAATGGGCTCAAATCATCTACAAAAGAGTAGCTACGATGTCATTAAAACCTGACACAAATCAGCTACTCAGGAGTTCTCTGGAAGCACTTTTCCTTGACAGCTAGAACAGGACTGGCAGCAATTGCATCATGAGTATTCTCACTCACTGTGAACAAGATTATCTCTTGCTATTTAATTAGTCCAAGTCAATGACTGAAACAATAGAATTTTCCTTAGTAAATAAGGTAAATTAATCTAACCCTCCAACCTTCAAAGCTGGATAATCCAAATAACCTCAGTATATCGTTGGCTTTAAAATTCAAATCTAATTTGCTGTGAATTCCCAATAGCAATAGCAATCAATGTCAAGTACCTCGGTCTCTCATGAAGAGAATCTCACTGAGATAAATATATTTATTGACTCCGCTGTGAACTAAAACAATGATCAAGCACTGTTTTTCCTAATAAACAATCTGATATAAAACAATGACATCACTGTATGGGTTTTTACCTAGAACACAAAAAATTCACAGACATCTCTTTGACTGTGACACTATCTTTAAGAATGTTCTGCAAAAGCGAAACAGAACTACACGCCAGTCCTACCTCTCCAAAGGCTGCTGGGTTAAACGGAAGGACAGTGGTCCCAGTCATGTACTTAGCTGGCGTTTTCATTCGATGGGAAGCCTAATAAAAAGAAACCCCCCAAAATCAATTACTGAAAAACAAACAGATGTACCTTTTCCTGACTCAAAAATAACTGTATTTCTAGCTACATTATTGACTGCTACTGTTTCTTTTCTAGTCAAACATTTTTACGTTATTCATGCTTGATGATGCACAGACCTCAAACCCTAAGGGACAGGTGTGTTGCCTTTTGACCGGCTTCTTAAAAAAGAAGAAACCTACAAATTAACTACACTTTAATAAAAAGAAAGGAAAAAAAGAGAAAGCTCCAAAGAAGACACAGGAGGAAGTAACAAAAGAATAAACCTACTCCGGGCATCTACTGACACAGTCGCACCAGGGCACTGAATGCCAGTTATTTTCATTAATAATGGAGGTAGAAGGAAAATATTAGCACAAAAGCACCCTCTGCCCCCAATTATGACAGTGCTGCAGAGAAGAGAACCACGGTTGCCACAAACTGCCCTCCGACACCTGTAAGATGTCTGTCCACGCAAAAAGCTAAGACCACCAGCAGAGATGAAAGCAGTGAGCTGTCCCTCAGCACGCTTACAGAAACATTCATATAAAAAGCCGGACAGGTCTGGGCTGTGACTGCCAGCCCTCTGTCTGATCTACCAGTAAAATAGGAGACTTGCAAAAAGCAGGTATGATGTTCTCTCATGAACACAGGGGGAAAAAATCTGCACTGCTCCCTAAAGTGTTCTTAAATCTGCACTGCTCCCTAAAGTGTTCTTAAATTTACACTGCCCTAAATAATGCCCTTAAAAACAAAAAGATATATTTGGGGGAATTCCCTGGCAATCCAGTGGTTAGGATTCCATGCTCCCACTGCTGAGGGCCCAGGTTCAATCCCTGGTAGGGGAACCAAGATCCCACATCCCATAGGCTGCATGACATGACTAAAAAAATAAACACAAAAATAATAAGAGTTAATATTTTTAAGCATGTCTTGCCAAAGGGAAAAATTTTAAAAACAGCCAAAATGTTGAAGAGCATAAAAGAAACTGTAAGTAATTTAGATTTGGGCAGATTAATTACATTTGAGATTTATATTTTTCTCATTTTGTACCTCCCTCTTATTGTAAATATTAACATTGTTAGAAACTTTACTACTATTCAGCATTTAGTGATTAGCATTTTACACAGTGTCACCAAAAAAAAGGTATGTTTATTTTCATCATTCACTATGTGACTCAAACTAATAATATGAAAGTAAATACCATACCTTTTCTTGGATATAGTATACCATTTCTGGGAAAGATGGCATCTGCTTAGAAGCACTGTCTTTCCTGTTCCTACCAGGAAGACACCTTAAAACTCGTTGTGCCTCTCCATGAACTTCTTCCCGCCTTACAGAAAGATAGGAAAGATAAATAAATTTCACTAACCAGAGAATGATCATATGAAGACTAAGAACAGCAATATTATCTGGCATCTGTCTTAAGCATATTCTCGGCTACATGCAAAGAGTCATAAAATACATGAGAAGCAATCACTTTCGAAATTTCATTAGTCATGGAGAGTCACATGGCTTGCATCTTCAGATTTTACTCACAGGAAATAACAAGATGGTATGACTACAGGTCTGTATGCTGTGTCAAGGGGGCCATATTTTTAACTCTAATACGTTGCTTCTAAATTCCACAGACTAATACTACAAACAACATAAATTATATCCAATTTTCAACTGAATTTGAAATAAACCCAAGTTCATATCAACTCCTTTGAAACTTACGGGTCTCCTGCAGCTAACAGCAGCAAATATCTGGAAGGAATATGGTCTGAGGGAAACACCGTGCTGGCGAATTTCACAGCCACTTGTCGAACTTGAACTTCAGGCTATTTGACACATAAACACACACACACACAGACACATAACACAGAGATTAAAAAAAAAAAATCCAAGTAACAACTCATTCCAGTCAAGGTAAGTCGTTTTAACTGTAAGCAATCAAAATTTAAGTTGACATTTCAATAAATATATCTAAATAAATAAAAATCTTTTTAGTCGAAATCCTTAACCATGCTGTTTAAAAATCTCTGGACAAAGGCATTATTTAAAAAGTGCTTTTACGACCTAAGGGAATCCTCCAAGTAAAGCAGGAAGCCCCACCAAGACCGCTGTCAGAGAATCTCTCTGTAGATGCCCATCTGCAGCCCGACCATGCGACCAAGGTCACAGGGGCGGCTTCCGGCCCCCACCGCCGCTTCCTCAACTCTCAAAGCTCTCAGTCACACGGGTGAAATTCATACAGTTCGCAGGGAGCACAAACGGAGCCTACTTGGAGTCACTACAGATTTAAAGTAAAATACCATCAACACTTTCAGGTTAGCTCTAAAGTCAAAAATGACTCCAAAGCAAAATCTCAGCTGCATACATATATCCAACTGGGGCTTCCCTGATAGCTCCGTTGGTAAAGAATCCGCCTCGATTCCTGCGTCGGGCAGACCCACTGGAGAAGGGATAGGCTACCCACTCCAGTCATTCTTGGGCTTCCCTGGTGGCTCAGCTGGTAAAGAATCCGCCTGCGATGCGGGAGACCTGGGTTCGATCCCTGGGCTGGAAAGATCCCCTGCAGAAGGGAAAGACTACACACTCCAGTATTCTGGCCTGGAGAATTCCATGAACTGTATAGTCCATAGGGTTGCAAACAGACACAACTGAGCAACTTTCACTTTCACATATATCCAATTAACCTAAATAGACTGAGACTGCAATCTATTAATGCAAAGTTCGACCAGAAGCAGCAGCAGCTGTAGAGTCCAACGATGCGGAAGCTTTATCCTCACGTACCCTCCGGTCACAACGTAAGTGAGCTGAGAGGTGCTGAGAGACGTGCTACCTCATTCGCCCAGGTGTTCTCACTCCTCAGCATCCCCTTTACAGGGCAATACACTAAGGACCAGTCCATGTGATTCCTCATTCGCCCAGGTGTTCTCACTCTTCAGCATCCCCTTTACAGGGCAATACACTAAGGGCTAGTCTATGTGATTCCTCATTCGCCCAGGTGTTCTCACTCTTCAGCATCCCCTTTACAGGGCAATACACTAAGGACTAGTCTATGTGATTCCTCATTCGCCCAGGTGTTCTCACTCCTCAGCATCCCCTTTACAGGGCAATACACTAAGGACTAGTCTATGTGATTCCTCCTTCGCCCAGGTGTTCTCACTCTTCAGCATCCCCTTTACAGGGCAATACACTAAGGACTAGTCCGTGTGATTCCTCATTCGCCCAGGTGTTCTCACTCTTCAGCATCCCCTTTACAGGGCAATACACTAAGGACTAGTCTATGTGATTCCTCCTTCGCCCAGGTGTTCTCACTCCTCAGCATCCCCTTTACAGGGCAATACACTAAGGACTAGTCTATGTGCTTCCTCATTCGCCCAGGTGTTCTCACTCTTCAGCATCCCCTTTACAGGGCAATACACTAAGGACTAGTCTATGTGCTTCCTCATTCGCCCAGGTGTTCTCACTCTTCAGCATCCCCTTTACAGGGCAATACACTAAGGACTAGTCTATGTGCTTCCTCATTCGCCCAGGTGTTCTCACTCTTCAGCATCCCCTTTACAGGGCAATACACTAAGGACTAGTCCGTGTGATTCCTCATTCGCCCAGGTGTTCTCACTCTTCAGCATCCCCTTTACAGGGCAATACACTAAGGACTAGTCCGTGTGCTTCCTCATTCGCCCAGGTGTTCTCACTCTTCAGCATCCCCTTTACAGGGCAATACACTAAGGGCTAGTCCGTGTGATTCCTCATTCGCCCAGGTGTTCTCACTCTTCAGCATCCCCTTTACAGGGCAATACACTAAGGACTAGTCTATGTGCTTCCTCATTCGCCCAGGTGTTCTCACTCTTCAGCATCCCCTTTACAGGGCAATACACTAAGGACTAGTCTATGTGCTTCCTCCTTCGCCCAGGTGTTCTCACTCTTCAGCATCCCCTTTACAGGGCAATACACTAAGGACCAGTCTATGTGCTTCCTCATTCGCCCAGGTGTTCTCACTCTTCAGCATCCCCTTTACAGGGCAATACACTAAGGACCAGTCTATGTGATTCCTCATTCGCCCAGGTGTTCTCACTCCTCAGCATCCCCTTTACAGGGCAATACACTAAGGACCAGTCTATGTGATTCCTCATTCGCCCAGGTGTTCTCACTCCTCAGCATCCCCTTTACAGGGCAATACACTAAGGACTAGTCTATGTGATTCCTCATTCGCCCAGGTGTTCTCACTCCTCAGCATCCCCTTTACAGGGCAATACACTAAGGACTAGTCTATGTGCTTCCTCATTCGCCCAGGTGTTCTCACTCTTCAGCATCCCCTTTACAGGGCAATACACTAAGGACTAGTCTATGTGCTTCCTCATTCGCCCAGGTGTTCTCACTCTTCAGCATCCCCTTTACAGGGCAATACACTAAGGACTAGTCTATGTGCTTCCTCATTCGCCCAGGTGTTCTCACTCTTCAGCATCCCCTTTACAGGGCAATACACTAAGGACTAGTCTATGTGCTTCCTCATTCGCCCAGGTGTTCTCACTCTTCAGCATCCCCTTTACAGGGCAATACACTAAGGACTAGTCTATGTGCTTCCTCATTCGCCCAGGTGTTCTCACTCTTCAGCATCCCCTTTACAGGGCAATACACTAAGGACTAGTCTATGTGCTTCCTCATTCGCCCAGGTGTTCTCACTCTTCAGCATCCCCTTTACAGGGCAATACACTAAGGACTAGTCTATGTGCTTCCTCATTCGCCCAGGTGTTCTCACTCTTCAGCATCCCCTTTACAGGGCAATACACTAAGGACTAGTCTATGTGCTTCCTCATTCGCCCAGGTGTTCTCACTCTTCAGCATCCCCTTTACAGGGCAATACACTAAGGACTAGTCTATGTGCTTCCTCATTCGCCCAGGTGTTCTCACTCTTCAGCATCCCCTTTACAGGGCAATACACTAAGGACTAGTCTATGTGCTTCCTCATTCGCCCAGGTGTTCTCACTCTTCAGCATCCCCTTTACAGGGCAATACACTAAGGACTAGTCTATGTGCTTCCTCATTCGCCCAGGTGTTCTCACTCTTCAGCATCCCCTTTACAGGGCAATACACTAAGGACTAGTCTATGTGCTTCCTCATTCGCCCAGGTGTTCTCACTCTTCAGCATCCCCTTTACAGGGCAATACACTAAGGACTAGTCTATGTGCTTCCTCATTCGCCCAGGTGTTCTCACTCTTCAGCATCCCCTTTACAGGGCAATACACTAAGGACTAGTCTATGTGCTTCCTCATTCGCCCAGGTGTTCTCACTCTTCAGCATCCCCTTTACAGGGCAATACACTAAGGACTAGTCTATGTGATTCAGTCCTCAGTCTGGCTGCTTTACATGTAGTCTGGGAAAACAAACCAAATCACCTATGACTTGGTAATATTGTTACATGACTTGATCTGCATAAGTCAACCAGTACCCATGTGCACTATACAAGCATTCCATTTTCTTATGAGGTTACCGATGAAGAGTTTTAAGTATTTGATTCTAATGAGCTTCTAAATAAGCCTATACTACTTTGCTCATGTTATATGACCATGAACCAGGTACACTGGACAGCAAGAGCATCTGACATGGGACTCTATGTATAATAAGATTTCTGAATGTTCATAATTATCCTCTTCTATTTCAACAGAAGCCAGACATGTTTCTGAACCTTTAATAATTCCCTCAATATAAATATGGAAGCCAAATTCAGTGAGACACAAATCATATTAATCTCACCAATATTTGACATTGTTCCCTCTTTAATCTCCCCCTCTTTCTATTCCTAGAAATAGAGGTAAAAAAACTCACTGAAGCAATACATATTATTTTATACTATATATTATATATCATATATACACATGTGTATATGTATATTGGGCTTCTCTGGTGGCTCAGACAGTAAAAAGTCTGCCTGGGAGATCTGGGTTTGATCCCTGGGTCGGGAAGATCCTCGGAAGAAGGACACGGCAACCCACTCCATTATTCTTGCTTGGAGAATCCCATGGACTGAGGAGCCTGAGGGGCTACAGTCCATGAGGTCACAAAGAGTTGGACACAACTAAGCAATAACACTATGTGTGTAATTTTACATAAATATTAAAAATTCTCTTACAAACTTCCACAATAGGCAGATGAAGAGGACTAAAAGAAAGAAGAGTATGTATGACAGTACTGGCTTATTTCCTACAGACTCATTTTGATACGTAAAATTTGTCTTTCCTTCTGCTCTCCTCCCCAGTGTTACCTGCAGAACTCCACTCCAAGGGACTGCAGGGCTTAGCTACCAGTTAAAACAAAACACTTCCAACCAGGAGAATGTGACATTAAGAACAGTTCTCCAACAAGGAAGGCTTTAATACAATAAGGCCTCTGTGCATATTACTACTCCTTCTCTAAAATCATATTTCCATAACGAAGAATTAAAAACACATCACATTAGAATTTTCCATTCAAACAGCTATTTTCTATGCCTAGTTTGTGCCTAGAAATCTTGGTTTGAAAGGCAAGACTGACAATAAAAGACTTTACAGGGGCCAAAAAAAAAAAAAAAAATCATAAATCGCAGTCCAAGGGAAAGCAAATACTCCTCTTCATTATTAAGAAGAAAAGCAATTCAAATTTTGATCACAAAAATATAAAATGTGTACACTATCAGCCATTGTGGTTCACACAGTTGGACCTACCTTTATTAAATACGAGGCCACAAGTGCCTCCATGAGAGTCCGCTGTGCGCCTTCCAAAGTACTGTAAGCTCCAACCATCATGGATAATGCTTCTTGAATAGCGAGTCGCGTCTCGGGCTCTTCCTGTGAACGATGATAAAAATAGTGTTTCCTTCACCACTGAGTTTCCGGCTGAGCATCCAAACAGAAAGCACACACTTGCCAGGTGTTTCCCTACCTTACACAGGGCTTCAAAAAGCTGCTGCACGAGAGCTATATCCTTAGTGAATAAATGTGGCATTCGGCTGCAAGAGAATGTGAGACCCTCATTACTATCAAAACTTTCCATAAGGCAGAAAAAAACGAAACTAAACACACATTTTCCTAAACTTGCACTTTCACCTCTGGGTACCATGTGAGTGAGCATCACTGGGTTACCTCCCCAAAGAACCAAACATTTTTTAAAGTCAACATTTAATTCTACCATCTAATCCAAGTAACTCTAGATTAATATACGTGTTATCCAGATAGTCTCACTAGAATATTCCATGCATTCAGTTAACATTTCTGATTTTGAAACAAAGAAAAGAGATGAGACTAAATGCTATTTAAACTAAAGACTCCGGTGACAAGAAGCTCTGTCAACTGCATGCCAGCACACAAGGGACAAGGTCTGTTGACAATGCTGTGCTGTATCAGCTGATCTGAGATGACTGTCTTCTGAGCCCCCAAACTCCTTCCCCACACAGTACAGAAGAGCCCGACCTAGCCTCCACAGGCCAACACAGAACCTGTGCAGGGGTGCGGGCAGCGGTTAGGGCCATGAAGATGCTGCTCCTCTCACCCCCTGCTCTGAAATATGTGAAGAGAGAGGAAACCATGAAGAAGTGGCTGCAGGAAACCATACTAAACAGAGGAGAGGAAAAAAAAAAAATCCACCTTTGGAAACTCAAGAATCGTAGCACTATCAGGAAACAGAATCACTAGAAAAACCCTTGATTATTGATATTATAAACACTAGTAGTAAGTCGTAACAAGAACACTTAAAACAATCAATCGTCTCTATGCAGGGTACAAGAAACCTAAAACGTTAGGACACAATCCAGCTTAAAATCTCATTTCAAGTCTGCCATTTAATACGGTAACATATCTTCAAGTGTAAATTAAGACATCTCACATCATTATCCTTCTACAAGGAAGACGTTTCTAAACAACCTATGGCCTTTAAATAATTTCCTTTCAGAATCATAACAAATTTATTATCGATCCATTATTAAATGCCACCATTTTTCTTAGTTTACCAACAAGGTATCTCTCACTGAAAAGGAGTTTACTCACCTGGAGAGTTTTCCAACAGCTGAATATGCCATAGACAGTAGCTTAGGGTCCTTGAAATTAAGAAAAAAAAAAAAAAAAAAAGAACAAAAAAGCAGACAGAACAAAAACACAGTAAACGGCAAAACCTTTTTGCTGCAATGAAATGCATTAATTTTCTCCTTGTTAAACCTAGGTCTCACTGTGCCTAACTACATGATACCAGAATCTGAACAAAACAAATAAAAATGTCCAAACCCAGGATGCATCAGACTACTAAAAGAAAAAACAAAACAAAACCTTTCATCCCCCACTCACTCCAAAAGGAAAATGCAGAGGTCATACAATAGAAAAGTTTCTCTCCACTGATGCTAACTTCAGGATCCTTTCAATACTATGTAACCTGCAAATACCAAAATTCACCACCAACATACTAAGAAGACAGCTTAACTTATTAGAAAATTCATCACTGCCCAACAGACTAGGATCCACCCTCTCTCACCCCAAATTTCAGGATGCAGGAGAGCAATTGTTTAAAAATCTGCACTATAGTAAATTGCTTCTTCTCATATCTTTCACCTTAAAAAGTTAAAGGGATCACAGTATTTGGGTGAGTTAGTGAGGATTCCACTGGAGATACAGATAGACTTTTACATTGCTTTATGAAAATCAGGAGTCTGACATTACTCAGCACACAGCAGCACTTCTGTGAGCTGAAGTTTATACACTTCACAAAGGATTCACACATCTACATGGCCACTCTTATGGGCTCATCTGTTGGGAAGACATGCAGGTGTCATCTGGAGGTTAAGATAATTACAGCCCTGTAGATTATCTGGCCACTCTAATCTAGTCTCAAATATATAGTTTTCCCCCCCAAAACCCCAAAGCATTTTTATTTCTACCAGCCATCCAAAGCACTTATCTATGCCATAAAAATAATCTGAAAGGTTCCCAAGGCCTTAAGCACCATGCGAGCTCTGTTCACGCAACAGAAGACAGGAGAGTCAGGCCGAGGACTGCCCCAAAGCACAGCTGCACAACAAGTGAACAGTTGTCAATAATAATAGTATCTACTAACATGCCTTCACTGTGCTAATCTATCTCATTTAATCTTCACCATAATCCAACGAAATACTATTAGCCTCATTCTTCTAATAAAGAACAGAGGTCGGAAGAATTTAAGTTACTCACGAAGGAACAAAGCTAGGGTTCAAACTCAATTCTAACTCCAAATGGCAAAATACTGGTAACTATACTACTGCAAACATGCATTCATATTTAGCTAAGACTTAGGAAATGAATATTAACTAGCGTTCTTAAAACTTTACCTTTCTTTTAGGCAATTCCCTTGAAATACTAGAAACGGTTAAGAGTGATACAGCAAGAAAAAACAGGATTTGAAAAACTACAATCCAAGGAATCCTCACCCCACTTAAGCTTAAGGAATCAAAAATTTACTGAATGCATGTTTTGACAGTTTTGAATCAATAAAATCTCAGTCTCTGAGAATTAACACTGTTTCTCAATATAAGCAAATCCAAATAGACCTATATGGAAATAAATCATAAAA
The DNA here is from genome assembly GCF_910594005.1 of Cervus elaphus. Classification (NCBI taxonomy): domain Eukaryota; kingdom Metazoa; phylum Chordata; class Mammalia; order Artiodactyla; family Cervidae; genus Cervus; species Cervus elaphus. The sequence continues at coordinate 11,516,314 of NC_057830.1, read as the reverse complement.
TAAAATCTAATTCTTTTCATTCCATTTTTGCAGTTTCTAAAATAAAATGTACCAGCTTTTTAAAATGTCACATAAAGAAATGATAAGACCACCTCAAGATCCATATCAATTTTTAATGCTTATTTCCCAAAAAAGGGGCAAAAGATGGTGGTAATTTCTGAAATTTGCACTACCTCAATTAAAAAATGTTAAGAAATGATGGAACAACAGCAAACTTTAACTGTATCAACATATAGACCAGGGAAGCTTATAACAGAATTTAAAAATTAAAATATTAACAAAAATTTTTTAAAAAACCAAGTCACTTACTTCTTTATATTCATTGATTAGCTTGGTGAGACCATTCAAAAGCATTGGACCTAATGGCTTAATCTTGATTTCTGGACAGCTTGTTAAAAAACAACACATACACAAAGCAAGATGTAAGAATCTCATAATTACGTATTATTTCAGATTATTACTTAAAATAGAGACATAACTGATATAAGTTTAAATAATCTATCAAAATGTGACATATTTTAAGGTAAGCAAACACACTGTCTTTCTAGGTAAGATACTCTTGCATCCCTTCATCACTCCAAACGGCTTGAAAACTTTACAAACAGTTCAAAAAACTTACGTTACACAAATGTGATGCACAAATTGCAGGGATAATGTTCTTAATTTTGAATTTGTATTTGTACCAAAGAGTCCATCATACACCACCTATGAAAAAAGAACATCAAGAATACCAATTAAGAAGAACAGCAATTTATTATTTTCAAATACAACTGAGGATTCAACAGTAGGTCTTTTGTACTACACTTTGTTCTTCAAAATTAAAGCAGTTCTCTTTCACCAAGTATGTTAGCTCACGGCCGTAGGAAGCCAACAAGGAGCTTCAATTAACAGTCTGGGTAACAACCACAGTGGCTGATGGTTCAAGTCTGCGCTGTTTGCGGGGCTACCACCAGGAAGCAACAGAGTTCATGCTGCAGTGGGCCACCACTCTCATGCAGAGAACACGTTTTCAAAATAAGTTCACATGTAATTAAGAAACCTAATACCTCCCAAATGATTTAATCTGCTGATGTCCGCGGCGTGACAGTGGTGGCCCACTGCAGCATGAACTGTGTTGCTTCCTAGTGGCAGCCCCACAAACAGCGCAGACTTGAACCATCAAACATTGTGGTTGTTATCCAGACTGTTTATTGAAGCTACTTGCTGGCTTCCTACAGCCATCAGCTAGAATACTTGTGTGAAAGAGAACTGCATTTATTTTGAAGAACAAAGTGTAATACAAAAGATCACAAACTGATCACATGGCCCACAGCCTTGTCTAACTCAATGAAATTATGAGCCATGCCATGTAGGGCCAGCCAAGACAGATGAGTCATGGTGGAGAGTTCTGACAAAATGTGGTTCACTGGAGAAGGGAATGACAAACCACTTCAGTATTCTTGCCTTGAGAACCCTAAACATTATGAAAAGGCAAAAAGACAGAATATTGGAAGATGAACTCCCCAGGTTGGTAGGTGCCCAATATGCTACTGGAGATCAGTGGAGAAATAACTCCAGAAAGAATGAAGAGACGGAGCCAAAGCAAAAACAACACCCAGCTGTGGATGTGACTGGTGATGGAAGTAAAGCTCAATGCTATAAAGAACAATACTGCATAGGAACCTGAAATGTTAGATCCATAAATCAAGGCAAATCGGAAGTGGTCAAACAGGACACGGCAAGAGAGAGCATCGACATTTTAGCAATCAGTGAGCTAAAATGGACTGGAATAAGTGAATTTAACTCAGATGACCATTATATCTACCACTATGGACAGGAATCCCTTAGAAGAAATGGAGTAGCCCTCATAGTCAACTAGAGAGTCTGAAATGCAGTACTTGGATGCAATCTCAAATACGAGAGAATGATCTCCATTCATTTCCAAGGCAAACCATTCAATATCACAATAATCCAAGTCTATGCCCCAACCAGTAATGGTGAAGAAGCTGAAGTTGAATGGTTCTAGGAAGACCTACTAGACCTTCTAGAACTAACACCCAAAAAAGATGTCCTTTTCATTATAGGTGACTGGGATGCAAAAGTAGGAAGTCAAGAGATGCCTGAAGTAACAAGTAAATTTGGCCCCGGAGTACAGGGCAAAGGCTAAAAGAGTTTTGCCAAGAAAACGTACTAGTCATAGCAAACACCCTCTTCCAACAACACAAGAGAAGACTCTATGGACATCACCAGATGGTCAATACCAAAATCAGACTGATTATATTCTTTGCAGCCGAAGATGGAGAAGCTCTACACAGTCAGCAAAAATAAGAGGGAGCTGACTGTGACTCAGATCATGAACTCCTTATTGCCAAATTCAGACTTAAACTGAAGAGTAGGGAAAACCAGTAGACCATTCAGGTATGATCTAAATCAAATCCCTTATGATTATACAGTGTAAGTGAGAAATAGATTCAAGGGATTAGATCTGATAGACAGAGTGCCTGAAGAACTGTGGGCAGAAGTTTGTGACACTGTACAGGATGCAGTGATCAAGACCATCCCCAAGAAAGAAATGCAAAAAGGCTAAATGGCTGTCTGAGGAGGCCTTACAAATAGCTGTGAAAAGACAAGACACAAAAGGCAAAGGAGAAAAAGAAAGATATACCCATTTGAAGGCAGAGTTCCAAAGAATAGCAAGGAGAGATAAGAAAGCCTTCCTCAACGATCAATGGAAAGAAATAGAGGAAAATAGAATGGGAAAGACTAGAGACCTCTTCAAGAAAATTAGAGATACCAAGGGAACATTTCAGGCAAAAATGGGCACAATAAAGGACAAAAATGGTAGGGACCTAACAGAAGCAGAAGATATTAAGAAGAGGTGGCAAGAATACACAGAAGAACTATACAAAAAGATCTTCATGACCCAGATGATCACGATGGTGTGATCACTCACCCAGAGCCAGACATCCTGGAATGTGAAGTCAAGCGGGCCTTAGGAAGCATCACTATGAACAAAGCTAGTGGAGGTGATGGAATTCCAGTTGAGCTATTTCAAATCCTGAAAGATGATGCTGCGAAAGTGCTGCACTCAACATACCAGCAAATTTGGAAAACTCAGCAGTGGTCACAGGACTGGAAAAGGTCAATTTTCTTTCCAATCCCAAAGAAAGACAATGCCAAGGAATGCTCAAACTACCGCACAATTGCACTCATCTCACACGCTAGCAAAGTAATGCTCAAAGTTTTCCAAGCCAGGCTTCCAACAATACATGAACCGTGAAATTACAGATGTTCAAGCTGGATTTAGAAAAGGCAAAGAATCAGAGATCAAATTGCTAACATCTGTTGGATCATCGAAAAAGCAAGAGAATTCCAGAAAAACATCTACTTCTGCTTTACGGACTACACCAAAGCCTTTGACTGTGTGGATCACAACAAACTGGAAAATTCTTCAAGAGATGGGAATACCAGAACACTAGACCTGCCCCCTGAGAACTCTGTATGCAGATCAAGAAGCAATAGTTAGAACTAGACATGGAATAATAGGCTGGTTCTAAACTGGGAAAGGAGTACATCAAGGCTGTATATTGTCATCCTGCTTATTTACCTTCTATGCAGAGTACATCATGCAAAATGCTGCGCTGGATGAAGCACAAGCTGGTTCAAGATTTTTGGAAGAAATATCAATAACCTCACATATGCAGATGACACCACTCTTACGGTAGAAAGCGAAGAACTAAAGAGCCTCTCAATGAAAGTGAAAGAGGAGAGTAAAAAATTTGGCCTAAAACTCAATTTAGAAAACTAAAATTATGGCATCCAGTCCCATCACTTCATGGCAAATAGATGGGGAAACAATGGAAACAGTTAGAGACTTTATTTTTGGGGTCTCCAAAATCACTGGAGATGGTGACTGCAGCCATAAGGACACTTGCTCCTTGGAAGGAAAGTTATGACCAACCAAGACAGCATATTAAAAAGCAGAGACATCACTTTGCCAACAAAGATCCATCTAGTCAAAGCTATGGTTTTTCCAGTGATCATGTATGGATGTGAAAGTTGGACTAGAAAGAAAGCTGAGCACCAAAGAACTGATGCTTTTGAACTGTGATGTTGGAGAAGACTCCTGAGAGTCCCTTGGACTGCAAGGAGATCCAACCAGTCCATCCTAAAGGAGATCAGTCCTAAATATTCATTGGAAGGACTGATGCTGAAGCTGAAACTCCAATACTTTGGCCACCAGATGCAAAGAACTGACTCTTTTGAAGAGACCCTTGATGCTGGGAAAGATTGAAGGCGGGAGGAGAAGGGGACAACAGAGGATGAGATGGTTGGATGGCATCACTGACTCGAGTTTGAGCTAGCTCTGGGAGCTGGTGATGGACAGGGAAGCCTGGCGTGCTGCAGTCCATGGGCTCACAAAGAGTCGGACACTACTGAGCAACTGAACTGAACTAAGTGTACACCTACAAGAGGTCTATGAATATTCCACCACATAATTCTAGCTGCTTATTATATAATGTAGCATTACTATCACCACCATTTCTGAACCAAAATTATTAAGCCACTATCAGGAAAAACAGTGCCTAATTAGCAAAACGGAAGAAGCTCTGTGATTATTTTATGTTTATGGAAACACAGAACACAGTATTTGAACTCAGTCAAGGGCTTCCCTATAGCTCAGATGGTAAAGAATCTGCCTGCAATGCAGAAGACCCAGGTTCGATCCCTGGGTCAGGAAGATCGCTTGGAGAAGGAAACAGCAACCCAGTCCAGTATTCTTGCCTGGAGAATTCCATGGACAGAGGAGCCTGGTGGGCTACAGTCCAGGGGGTCGCAAAGAGTTAGACACGACTGAGTGACTAACACTACTCCTACTAAATATTGGAGAGCAGATACTGGGAATAAAAGTTGTATCACCTAGAAGGAGGAAGTAGAACAAATAAGCCTTAAGAAGGAGAGATATGAAGACGGAAGTTAGGAAGAGGAAGCAGCCACTTAAATAAGTCTTAAGAGGGAGAGACGTGAAGACAGAAGTCAATGTCCACCATGCACATACAGTGAGCAAGACTAGTGTGTGCTTACTTTGGGACTGAAAGGGAAGACAGGCAGGAAATAAGAACATTTTAGATAGGAGGGGGCACACTAGAGAAAATCCTGAAACCGGAGTAGATGTTTACCAGGCTACAGGGGGAGGGGCCCTACAACAGGAGCCAAGAAACAGAGCCACGAAAACAGCACACTTAGGAGCAATGATCTTTGCTGCTACGTGAGGTGCAGGGCAAGGGGCGCTGAGATACGAGACCAGGCGGGAAGTAACTGCTGCCTTTCCACCATTTACTGAGGATTTTCTCACTGCATGAGCACTAGCAGCATGCTCTAAATCTTCCATCAGCTAGCCCACTCACGTCTTTACAACACTGCTATGAGGTATCTGCTATCATTACACCCATTCTACACATTTTTTTAAAAAGTTTAAAGAAGAACAGGGAAAAAACCCTAAGGTTTATTTAAGATGAAAAGTTGTATCTGTTACTGTTTATAGTCACTAAGTCATGTCTGACTCTTTGTAACCCGAAGGATGTAGCCAGCCAGGCTCCTCTATCCATGGGATTTCTCAGGCAAGAACACTGGAACGGGTTGCCGTTTCCTTCTCCAAGGGATCTTCCCAACCCAGGAATCGAACCCGCCTCTCCTACATTGGTAGGTGGGTTCTTTACCACTGAGCCACCAGGGAAGCCCTATTTAAGATCAAAAGCAAGTAACTAATGACAAAATCATGCTCAAATAAATTGTCTCTAGAGCTGGATGTCATCACTTGGATGAAAGGCAAGGACTTTTGCAGAGGGGCTCATATCCCATACTAACAGAGTACAAAGATTTCCAAGTGCAAAAATAACTCTGGTGGCAACACAGAAAACAGACTGTCTGTGGGCAAGACGGGGCAACAAGGAAGACAACGGTGACAAGCAAAACAAGAAGTGACAATCTCCACTGACGCCAGCACCTGCCCTAGGGAGATGAAGATACTGAGGCAGCAGAGCTCAGAGGCTGTGGCCACTGCCTACGTGTGGGGCTCCAACCACAGATGACTCATCATTCCACTTCAGTGAACAAGTTTCTGCTGCTACCATTTCTGGAAAAACACCACTCAGAAAAGAACTAGTTTGAAAGGGATTATTATCACCATACATTCAGAGTGCATGGTAACCATATAGAGTACATATTCTATAATCAAAAAATTTTAATATTTTTTTATGTGGACCATTTTTTAAAAAGTCTTTACTGATTTTGTTACAATACTGCTTCTGTTTATGTTTTGGTTTTTTGGCTCCAAGGCACGTGGGATCTCAGCTCCCCGACCAAGGATGGAACCCGCACCCCCTGTACTGGAAAACAAAGTCTTAACCACTGGACCACCAGGGAAACCTCTATAATAAAGATTTTTAAGTATTTTCTATAGCTAAACTTGAGAGAGAAAAAAAGAATCTCATTAATCTTGTTACACACATCAACCTACCTCCTGAATATTCATTAATGCAGTTCGTTCTCTAGTTACATAGACATAAAAGTTGTAAACAGGTCGTATTTCTCTCGAAAAAAATCAGTTACCTGAATGTTAGCTGGGAACGTTTCGGCAGCTTGTCTAGAACGCAGAAGGTGGGGGACAATCTTTAACTTCACCCTTGTGCTGACTGGGTCCCTTTTCAGCTCTGGCTTCAGAACAGCTCCCTGTTGAAAACATTATAATTCAGCCCTTCAAAATTATTATCAATTGAAAAAAATCATGAGAGATCATCTAAATTAATGGTCTCTAAAACTTCTGTTTCAAGATCCCTTTATACTCTTAAAAACTACTGAAGCTTCCAAATATCTTTCTTTTATACTGGAATGTCTATGCATGTTTATGATATTAGAAATTAAAACTGAAAAAATTTTAAGTACTTAGTCACTTAAAAATAGTATTAAACCCATGATATATTTTCATAAATAAACATACTTTTAAGAAAAATTAAAAACTACGTTTTTCAAAACAAAAAGCTGCACTGAGAGAGTTGTACTGTTTTTCTGTAAATCTCTTCACTATCCACTTTCACAGAAGAAAGCTGGATTCCTGTATCTTTTCCAGCATTTAATCTGTTGTGATATGTTATTTTCGTTTAAGTATATTAAAAAAAATAAAACCAGCTTCACACAGATATGTGACTGGAAAAATGGTGATGATTTTATTAGGTTTTTCAGGTAATTACAGATATTCTTAATTACAGATATTCTAAATACAGATACCACCCACAAACGTCCACAAACTTGATATATAATAGTTTCTTAAAGGTTGCCATGTAGATTTGAAAATGTATCAATGGAACCTCTGCATACTCTGTTATGGTACACTAAATTCCACCACTCTATTAATATTAAATGGCTCCCTTACCCTTGTATGCTTCTGTAACAACACTGGTCATTTGGAAAATATTGGCTCACTGAGTTACGCAAATATTTCATTATAAAACACCCCCCCACACACAAATCACATGTTAATATCATGACCAATCTTATCAGAAAACTCTGTAAATACTGACAAGCTGTCATGCTCAACACAATAAATACAAATTTCCCAAAATTCTAACTTTTGCTTAAAAGCGCAACTTTCACCACTGCCAACAGAGCTTGTTAACTGTTTTTCTTGAAACCTCATTTTTTTTCATTTTAAAAGAGAAAATTCATGCCAAATACGCATCTTAATAACCAGAGTTTGTCTCTCTACTCTTAATATAAAATAATTTTTTCTGTTTCATCAAGGATATTTGTAAGCTGAGTTTTATTCCCTCTTTCCTTTTTAACCAAGAGTGCTGACAGTGAGGAACAGAATGATTCCTAATAATTATTTAGTGACACAGCTCTGATTCATGCTAAGGTCCCAGCAGTGACATGCATCACTGCTTTTGCACCATCAGTGCAAAATTCAACACAGGAAAAAAAAAAAAAGGAAAAAACTGTCTTGGCTTTGTGAACCTCTAAAAGACCCTCTGTGACCCATGGACCACACTCTGAGAACCAATGACCTAGTTCAACCTCTTCATTTTCTACATGAAGAACATGATGCCCAGAAAAGTTGTGCAATTAGCCAGATCTCTCCTCTCCAAGGCATTTATGTGCATCCATTCAGGAGGAGAATCAGGGTGGGGTGAGAATTCCCAACTCACTGTTCTTTCTGCTACATCGTACACAACTGTTTCTTCTTGGTAGGGTGGGAGAGGCTTGTGTCACAGCTTGAGGGATCTCAGTTTACTAATCAGGGATCACACCCCTGCCCCCTGCAGTGGAAGCAGGGAGTCTTAACCACTGGACAGCCAGGGAAGTCCCTATCACACTCAATTTACTCTAACAGGAGTTAATATGATTTTTAAAACAACTATTTATGGTTTAGAAAGCAAACAAATAATTTTGTATTTCTAGGTTTAGACTTGGAATACTTCTAAACACAGTGAACTAAAAAGGACTTATGTTATTAAGCAATATCTTACTTTGAAAATTCAGAAGACCCCACCCACTGTCCTAGATTCTAGACCAGGAGTCAACAAACTATAGCCCATGGGCCAAATCCAGCCTATTATCTGTCTTGGTAAGGTCTGTGAGTTAAAAGAAGTTTTTACATTTTCAAACAATTTTTTAAAAATCAAAGCAATATTCTGTAAAATTGTATTTCACAAATAGTAAGAAATTCACATTTCAATATCAATAAAGTCTTACTGGAACATGGCCATGCTCATTCAGTTATGTTCTATGGCTACTTTCATGTTATGGCAGAACTGAGTAGCTGCAGCCTCACAACTGTAAAGCCATTAAAGTCTAAAATAGCTACAGAAAATGTTTACTGAGGCCTAAGCTAGGGCAGCTGAATGGAAAACACCACGTCAGGTAAACTAAGCTCCTTCAGGAGATGTTGATCTCCCTACACTGGGACGATCTAAAACTAGTACTTCCTATAGCGTATGTTTAGGCTAAATCACAATAACCTGGAGAAAATGTTCACGTATCACCATGTCAATAAAATGCTTTTATGATGATGTAAGAATAAACCAAAACAACCTACCTCTTTTGTTTTCAGTGGTATATCTCCAAGGTATACCTTGTACATCTTATTAACGATGGCAGGATTATTCCAGTCAATCAAGCTACAGAAAGTTTCAACAAAGCTTGTTAAAATTATTATTTTTCTCTCCCACTTCAATAATTTCAAAATATCATAACCTCAATACATTACTAAAGAAAACTGTTATAAATACACAAATGAAGAGAAGACCATTGACACTGCAGAAGAGAAGGAAAGCGATTAATTTCTATCAAAGTTAGTTTTCAAACAGAAAAAAAAAGTCCCTTATCCCACCATGATTGACTGTAACATAGATCATTGTAGCCAATGGCCCGATTTGGTACCACTCAAGAAATCTGGACTGTATTCCGCTCTCAGGGTCAATGATACAGAAAAGGTCCAACATAGCAGTCACACTTCAGCTCAGTGCAGTCGCTCAGTCGTGTCCGACTCTTTGTGACCCCATGAACCGCCACGCTACCCTTGTTCCAAGAGCCCTGAGGCACGGTTCTTCTACTTAGCCACTTGGAAATTCAAAAGTGATATGGAAAGTGACCCCAAAAACCACATTTTACCATTAAAGCCACCACCCTAGGAAGCCTGCAGCCCATGGCATTTCCCAAATTCTGTGTCAGTCCCCTCCAGCATCCCCCTCTTACCTCCCAGCACACACTTGCAGTCTTAACACCTAATTCTACAGAGCAGTCTTGCTGCCATTTAGTCGTTAAGACTTATTCCTAATTGGGCCCCACAATAAGGTGACTTGGAACACTACTCCCCAACCTTCTGGGCACCAGGCACTGATTTTGTGGAAGACAGTTTTTCCACAGACCATGCGTCGGCAGAGGGAAGGATGGTTTGGGAGTGATTCAAGTGCAATACATTTATTGTGCAGTTTATTTCTAATCTAATGCCACTGCTGATCTGAGAGCAGGTACTGGTCCATGGTGTGGCGGCTGGGGACCCCTGACTTAGAAACATAATGTGACTGGTGATGTACACCCACCCTCTGCAGCAGCCCCCCGCCAGTCATTCTATAAACTGAGTAATAATGCAATTCTGTATTTCACTTGAAATATTAAGATTTAACCACACTATCTTGTCTCTTTTGACCTTGATTCTGCTTTCAAACTAGGTTGTATCTGTGCAATGTAAGTTACCACGGTGCTTAGACTGTTTTCCTGATCCATCTCTTCTTTCATCTCTTATCAAACTACCTCATTCTGATATCCACAATTCTACTATCCTCAAAGACAGTCTACAATCCTACTTATATTTACCTATATCTTTCCTCAGCTGATTTCTACTATTACTTGAGTTCCACTTTTGTTTCTCATCTATAAATACTTCAAGTTTACAGATTTTTTTTTTTTAAGTTTACACATTTTTGACAAAACACACACACTTTGGTAAAACAAACAAAAAAGCCTAGCAATGGTTAACTAATAAGGATAACTTTCACTATTTCTTCTACTTTCCCTCTTGTCACCTTTCTAGCTTTACTTTTCTGATTACACACTTAAGAAAATTCAAAAATTATTAATATAGAGAATATAATTCCTTATACTCTGCCCCCTAACCCTCTCTATTTCTTTTCAATAACCACTAACTTTGGTATATCTTTTTCTAGACTTCTTTCCTATGCACATAAAATAGCTAGATGGATATGGCAGGTAGATAGAAACAGATCAATATAGAGAAGGATCGCTTGAAGAGATACTTTGGGATTTCTATTTAGCAAAATGGGATATCTACATATTGTTCTCAACTCACTTTTTACCTCTTAACAATATTACGCTATTTTTTTTTGGAAAATACACTTGTTTTAATGAACAAAACCAAAACTAGTTAGAATACTTCAGCACCACATTTATATCTCCAACAATCCAATCTATTGCATGGTGTAAAGAATGCAGCCAGTCCAAACACAATGAAATTTTGAAGGAAGCTTTTTTTGGAAAACAGTTTGGAGGGTCCTCAAAAGAAAAAAAAAAAAAAGACTTGCCAGTGGGACCTGGCAATCCCACTCCTGCGTATACATCCTGATGAAGCAATAATACAAAAAGATACACGCATGCCTATGTTCAGAGCAGCATTGTTCACAGTAGCCAAGACATGAAGACATGGACACAATCTAAACGTCCATCAACAGATGAATGGATAAAGAAGATGTGGCACATATATACAATGGAATATTACTCAGCTACAAAAAAGAATGAAATAATGCCATTTGCAGCAACGTGGATGGGCCTAGAGAGATTATCATATTGACTGAAGTAAGACAGAAAGAGAAAGACAAATACCACATGATATATCGCTTGTATGTGGAATCTAAATATGACACAAATGAACTTATCTATGAAACAGTCACAGATACAGAGAAGACTTGCAGTTGCCAAGGGGGAGGAGGGAGGAAGAACTGGGAGTTTGGGATAAGCAGATGCAATTATACACAGGATGGATAAACAACGAGGTCCTACTGCATAGCATGGGGAATTATATTCAGTGTCCCATGAAAAACCATAATGGTAAGGAATATGACAAAGAATATATGTATAACTGAGTCACTTAGCAGTACAGCAGAAAATAAACACAACACTATAATCAACTATACTTAAATTTTTAAAATATAAATACATAAAACTATTATATATAGAAAGGATAAATAGCAAGGTCCTACTGTATGGTACAGTGAACTATCAAATATCTTGTAGTCAACCATAATGGAAAAGAATATAAAAAAGTATATATATGTGTGTATATATAAAATATATTTTATATTTTTATAAAGACTGTAAGATATATATATATAATTGAATCACTTTGCTGTATAGCGGAAATTAACATAACACTGTAAATCAACTATACTTGAATAAAATTTTTGAAAAGGTTTTTTGACACTTCAAAACCAAATAAATTTCTTGAAGGAGATACCAGAAAGACACAGTCATAGCAGCATGAAAGAATTTTAGACTTGGTGGGGAATGTTAAGTACAATCTGGTCCAAATTTCTCATTTTACAGAGTCCAAGGCCTAGTGAGGTTAAGTGAGCCTTCCAAATTCAGACAATCAGCCAGAGGCAGGACCAGAATTAATTCCATTCCCAACCACCACCACACAGACACAGCTCATTTATATTTTAACAAGCAAACTAAGACACAATAAAGTTAATTTCATTATCCTGTGACACCTACTTACATTTCTTTGGAGAGGGAAAACTATGATATATACCTTTATAAACTTTCATCATCTTACCCACATTCCATGGTCTTTTTATTACATTAAACATTAAATTCAAAAATGAAGTATTCCATAATCTGATTTCTTTTAACAAAGTATCTTCAATTTTTCATGTATTTTCCAGTCTTTGCACATGTCATTTATTAAAAATCAGTACATATATCATATTATGTGTTATTCATTTGCCATTATGTTGGGGCAACTTGCATGTTGCTGTATTATTTTTATAATTATTTGGGAAGATAATAATACCTATATAGATATAATACTCTATTCAGGTCACATACTTAATTTCACTATTTACCTACTCTAGAAATCTGATTTTGTTTCCTTTTTTAACAATTATAGGAAATAATACAATCAATGAATCTGTAACATTTTTCTAAATATAATATTTCTCTTCTTTTGAATGATTCTCTTAGGATAAAGACCCAGAAGATTCAGATAAAAAAAGACTCATAAATATTTTTATGATTCATTACCTACTACAAACTGCTTTCCAAAAATTATTTCAACTTACCGTGTCAATCAACAGGTTATAAGCATAGCAGTTTCAACAGAGACTTAAATGGAGTAATCAACTGTTACACAATTTTATTTACCAGCTGGCACACTACTGTTTTATTGTGCATGATCTGATTTCTTATCTACAATTTTTTCCATGAGTCTATTTATTATACGTATTTTCTCCAGTGTATATTAAGACCTATTCAGTATTTCTTTTCACAGGACCTGATTTTCATATTAACCATAATACCTACATATCCTTTATTAAAAGCCATCTCAAAGAATTTTAGAGGAAGAATCAAAAATGAGTAACTTTTGGGTTTTGACATTTCTCTTAACATTAGTTCTTTAACCTAAACAAAGGTCTCAGTTCTTATGGTAATTCTCCTTATCCATTCCAATTTTAAACTGCTTCTCCAAACAGCTTTTCCTCTTTGCCTTATATAGAATTCTGCTCCTCAGCAAACTGTCTTTCATACAAATTAGGTATATTTCACAATCTCATAAATTGAATGCCTCATTACGCAAAAGCTGGAAAGAACATGTGCTGAGCAAGCTTTTAGAAATCTAGCATCTTTCAATTTTTAAAGTTTAAAGGGGGAAGGAGCTTACCTTTGCTTGCTTTTCAGCTCCAGGTCTGCTGCGGTGGCTACGCTGTGGCGCGTGTCACTAGAAGCAATCACCAGGTGGAGAACAGCTTCGAGCTCAGGCACCTGCTCAGCTTCTATGAATTTCACTATACCCAACTTGCACTGTGGATAAACGAAGGGAAGGAAACACAGCGATGAGAGAAACAAAGACCACCACCCTGAAGTATCTGTTTAACATATTACTATGGTCATAAGCCAAAGACTAACAGGGCAGTAGCCACTCCTATTTAGCCTTACACTGTGCCAGGGACCATACTAAACCATATATATTCAGGATTTCATTTAAACCTCACAATCTATGAAATGAGTATCATTATACCCATTTTTTTGATATAAAAACTGAGGCAAGGCTGAAAAGATTAAGACATTTAATAAATGATAAAGGCACAATCCAAACCCAAGTCTCTCAGACTCCAAGGCCACTATGATACAAAGCCTTCCTATTTGGGTGAAAACCCTCTCTAGAATGATGAAGCCTTGAACTGAAATCCAAATCTGGAGCCTCTGGGTAGAGTGTGGTACCTCAGGAGTGAAGTACTCCATGGATTCTTGTGACCGTTCAAAAAGAAATAACACTCACAGTCTATGGAGTTCTATTCTACTGCTAACATACTAACTCTGCCCCCTATATTCTTACATACTGAAAATAACATGATTTCAAACATATGCCAGAATTTCAAATGTAAATAAAATTCTAATCAAACAGTATTCAACCTAACTGGCTAAAATGAAGCACAGACCGAAGAAGAGATTCTTAGATTCTGCTAAGAACTTCATGCAACATGAAGCAGCTATGAACTTCACTACAAATGACTGCACTTAGGATAAACACACCTGAAAAATGAAATGTTACCTTTAAAATCAGTTACATAATAGCTCTCTGTATATGAAATAGGACCGATAAAGTTTACAATTATTAATACTGAATGACAAAGGATGCAACTTTAAAAGGCAGACAAACAGACCATAAAAATGCCTGCCTCCCCTCTGTGTGTTCAATACAACTGACTTGCAACAAGAGCTACAACAGAGAAGATGCAAGCATTTACTGCAGCTGAGAGTGTCACTACATAAAGATTCACAGAAAAAGTGTTCAAGGGAAACTGAGAACAATACTCATGTCTAGGAATGGGAGACTAGTTTAAAACATATTATGTGATTTATGCATTATTTGATACAGACATTTAAAAAGACATTATTTTAAAACCTGACATATTGTTTAAAAAATGAAGGTCAAACAGTATACAACATATATAAAAATGTAATGTGTAAAATTACATTTGTGTACACACACATGTATGTAGAGTAGGTGAAAGGTGAATGACAAACTAGGGTGGTGGTATTCCAAGTAATTTTTAATTTCCTGTTACAATGTTCTATATTATTTGAGTATTTACACTATCACTAACACTATCATGTGAAAAAAAAAGCTGTTTTATCTGAAAGAAAAAATGTAAAAAACAAAAGGGATATTTAAAAATTAGAGGAAAACAGCTTTCATCCTTGAAACCAAACTCTTCAAGGCTCGACCAAGAAATGGACAAAAGGCAATAATGACCAATGTAAGATTACCATTTAATGTTAACAGTGATTTGCCAGCACTGAGAGCTTTAGCGCTCAGACAGACCTAGATGCAAAGCCTCCTACTAGGACTGAGACTGTGGTGAATCTCCAAACTCAGTTCTTTTTATAAAATGGAGCCAATAATTTCTATGCCTTGTCAGTTCTGCTGTGAGGATTAAATGAGATCATGTATTCAAAGTACTCAGTATAGTGCCTGTCACATAGATCACACTTAAAAAGGAGCTTCTGCTAGTATCTACCTTTCTTTCTTTCTTACATCACAGTTTAAGAAAAAAGATCTATAAAATATGAAGATTTAATCTATCACATAGAACCTTTGCTGAACAAATCATTCTATAAATTTGTGAGTGGCAAGAATGCCCACTTGAATTCTTCCCTTTCCTGGGAACACTATTTTGATCAGTGATCACTTACATTGCCAGAAAGAAAAGGACCAAATCATTTAGACTGCCATGGAGAGATAAAGGAAGGATTGGAAGACTAACCCATGTTGCTTGAATTCCAAAATAATTACATACTGATCTCATCTGTTCTTCCCTGAGGTGCCTGATGACACAGACACAGTGAGGCACCTTCTCTGTAGAGCACCAGTCTTTTTTAAAAGCTGCTCAGAGAACATCTGTGTCCTGTTTAAATCCAGAATAAAATTCTTAATGCCAATTTTTCAATTCCCAGGAAGAAATATAAAAGGGCGTCATGCTTTTTCCCCCACATGGTCACTTGTTCCTCACTTTACACAAAACGTACAGCCCTAAAAAGCTGAATAACATAAGATAGATTGTATTTTAACTGCACCAAAGCAGCTAAACATTAAACCTATAATTAAAAACTAAAATGAAAGAAGTTAAAGACATTCAATCTGTAAGTGGGCTGTATTTTATACGTGAAATATGGAAGCAACATTTGAAAAACTGAAGAGTTCTTCCCACTCCTCCCTCTCCCTGGGGCTTTAACCAATAAATGACATGATGATGTGAGCACATTATATCAATCACTCCTCTCAAATGTATTTCATTAGACAGCCTGAATAACTGGATTCTCTGACACATGCTTCCATGGACTGACTTCACAGGGGCCAGTGTGCAGGGTTAAGCTCCATATGAACACACAGTGTGTGATACCTGTTCCAACTGTTCAGGTGTCCAAGGGTTATCTCCAATAACTCGTTTAGCTGCATAAAAGCTCATTCCTGGGGGAGGCTGTGGTATTCCAGAACCTCCCCCACTATTTGAAGAAGAACCCTGTGCTGAAGATGAATTTTGGCGACTCTGGGATTCATTTAACACATATCTGGAAAGGAAATGGGAATTTAACCCCTCTATAAAAACACATACAAACACATGCATATGTAATACATTCAATTACATACTTTCCTCCCACAGAATTTTGTTGAAGAATAAACACTTGAAATTAAAATTTCATCATAAAGGAGAATTTTAAAGATAGGTATCTTTAAAAGGTATCTACATCCTCAGCAAATTAACCATTAGAGTGTATCTGCTCAATATGACTACAAATGAACTGTGACAGTTACCAATAATGAATATAAGCATTCTGTTCACTCTCAATCCATAAATTATTATTTTAAAATTCACTATGAACCCACTAGATTTTGTTGACTGCAATGGAAGTTAAAAAAAAGCTATTGTTTTATACCCAAAGTAGAGAATAATTTTATATTCATTCCCATTTCTGCTCAATTCTACTTAAACTTCTTGTATCTCTCCATCAGAAAACCCAATGAAACCTCCAAACCACTTACCACACAAGCATATAATGTCCCCAAAATGAAAAAATTCAAAAGGACCCAAAGAAGAAAAATCATAATAAGGACCAGCTTTTTCCATTATATGTTCAAGGCATACAGCTTCACAGATATTTATTGATTTATCATCTTATTTCATTTTTAGCTTCTATAGATTAAAATTAAGATTCCTGGTAAATTCATTTTGAACCAATTAAACTGGTTAAACATTTAAACCTATTAAACATTTCTCATTTATAAAATGAAAATTTTGATATAAATAATGATTCAAGTCCATTTGAAATCTAAAATTCTAAGCTGACAAATTCCCAGACTTGATATTAAAATATCCGTTATAATAAAAATTAAACACTAGGAGCCTAACAGCATAGTAAACTATTCTACATTACTATATATTATATTCATTTCATTCCTAAATTCATCTAATTTTTTAAAAACTTGTTGAAGAACCACTTTAATATCTGTATATAAACAATGCAAATTCTCACTGGGAAGAAAAATGTGAGGGACCACTGGCTTGGGTACATTGTGTGCCTAAGTTAAATTTGGACTTTGAAGTTAAATTACCAAAGCCATCATCACCTGCCAATTCTGGCTGCCTCCTGATTTAACGACTGTAAAAGGAGATTTTTGTTTATTTCTAAGTTATAGCAAGACTGGCAGTGCACAGGAAGTAAACCAATCAATTACTGAATAGCTAATACTGTACAGACTGTCATCCCAAACACCAGGGAGAGGAGCAACAGGAGGTGTAAGACCGAGTGTCTGCCGACTGGAGCAAGCTGAGAAATAACACAACACACGCAGCAGCAGAGGATGTTACCAGATGACAAAGAAAGTGCAGGGAAATAAGAGACGATGTGACACAAGTTCCACGGGAGCTTCCCTGGCGGCTCAGCTGGTAGAGAACACGCCTGCCAATGCAGGAGACACAAGAGATGTGGGTTTGATCCCTGGGCTGGGAAGATTCCCTGGAGAGGAAATGGCAACCCGCTCCAGTATTCTTGCCTGTAAAACTCCAGGGACTGAAGAGCCTGGTGGGCTACAGTCCATGGGGTCACAAAGAGTCAGACGCAACTGATCACATGCATTACAGAGGTAGTGGAAGGTCCAGAAAATAAAGCCGCCAAATCAGGAGGGTAGGAGGAGAACAAATGGGAGAGGAGAGAAAGTACAGCGTCAACTCTCTTGTGGCCGAGGGAGGAACAGACGATGGGGAGCCCCACATGCCAGGCTCACGGTGTAGATTACCGAAGAAGCACAATGGAAGCCGTATTTTAGAAAAGTATCTCTGGCAGCAGGACAACCTAGAAAATGAGCAGCCTGGAAGCAAATCACCATGTGGGCACTATACCAGGAACCTGAGCCGGAGCAAACAGCTCCTGACTTCAAAGAGCTCCCAGTCTAGCAGGAGAGAGGGACATGTCAACACCGCATTAGGAACTCCAGTGGCACCAGAGATGGTGCTCAGTGTGATGCGGACAAGGACGAGGGTCCTGGGCAAGGGGCAAGGGGCTTACGTCCGAGACAACAGAGCTGACGTCTAAGCTCCTCTCTGAGGCTGTTTCAAAGTGACTTTTTTGGCTGTCGTTTCTCAATGTTGTCTTTCTTTCTTTCTTCCTTTCTTTTGTGGTGGGGAGGCATTCTAAGCAGAGGGAACTGTATGTTCTTAAAACAAAGACAGGCCATGAAATGCACAAGTACATGTAATGACTAGAAAATATCAGCCCAAGGATTTTAAGGTGTAATCTGGTAAGATCTGCGTTTGAAAAATCAGGAAACTGCGGCAGTGTAGAAGAAGAGCAGCTGGTGAGAAAGACGTGAAAAGAGGTTAAAAGAGCCAGAACTAGAAGGTAGCAATGGGAATGATTCCGGGGCACATGGAGGCGGTGATAGGGGTTTTATGGAATTGACATGGAAGCAACCAGGAAGAGAAAGCTGGAGGCAACTTATAATTGTATGCCTACATGGCTAAGAGAATCATCACAGCACTGATGTAATTAAAGGAGAGAAACTACGTTTACTGGGAAAGATTGATTTCATCGTGGATGGGTCAAGTCTGAAAGCACCAAAGCAGCTCCAGGCCGTTAAGATCAGTAAGCAATGGGGCTGGAGTTTAGGAGAGGTCAGGGCTGCACCAAAGTGAATCTGAGACACACTCAGTTTCACGTGAAAGTTGAATCACTGAAAAGAGTACTGGACTCTACACAGTAAAAGCAGTCAAGAACAAGGTCACTTGTTTTGTTTTGCTTTACTTACCCATAAGGCATCAAAAGGACATCTAGCATGAAGTCCAAAAGCAGCTGCACAGTCTTTGGTTTCTCAGCAAGATTAAACGGAGAAGCTGATTTTGATGATTCAACAGGGTATTTCATGTGAAAAAGGGTTGGTATTAAAAGATGCATTAAGCTGAAAAAACAATTACATTTATTGCAACTATTTAAAAATAAGGGTTTTTTATACATGCAAATAACAGACAAAACAACAAAAAGTCACATGACAAAAAATAGCAATCATAGCAAGGACCATTCATCTTCAAAATTACTCATTTACAAAGTCTAGGGACTGGCCTAGATTTCATTCTTATTTCTTTCTTATTGAAAGCTCAGTATATTGAGTGATAAGTGACATTTTAGCCAACGTGACTCATCACAAAAACACCCTGAGAAAAATGTATATAATATGAGCTCAATATTAGTATCTATTACCACAAGAGATTTAATATGAAACCTTAGGTAAAGTTCAACTGACAACATGTCCTGTCAATCATTGTTTTCCCTTTTCATGTTTAATTAAAAATAAAGTCATTCTAAAGCTAAAGAAATTAAACATCAATCATGTCAATATTTGGAATATAATATTAAATTTCCACTGTGTGAATTTAAGTAACACAGCTTCAGTAATTCCTTCTTTCACTATACCTGCTGCTATGAAAACAATTTCAAAAAGCGCTTACAATGTCTATTAATTTTACTTGTAGGAGGTCTTTCTGCACCAGCTGCCACAAGGACACAGCCCTCTGCACCTCGTTACCCTGTTACACGCGTGCACAGTCACTAAAGGGATCCTACCACACACTCCCCTAAGAAAAATTTTTTTTACTTGTAAATGTGAGCATTAAGATTTTTAAAAACTGTTTATGCTCTAAAAGGCGAACTGAAAACATGATTTAACTCTTTCCTCCATAGCTTCTCTTCATGTTTCTCACCACAAGGCTAGGATACAGAACTTTTGGGCTAAACCGAGAAGCTAAGGATGATAGTCTAAATCTTTTCATCTCTTCAATTCCCACATGAATACAAACGAATAATCAGTTTCTTAAGAAAACTGCTCTGAAGCTTTATGTCCTCCGAGAGAGAAAGGTTTGATGAAAAGCATATTAGAGCTCTAATTTTTGCAATCACGAGCTCTAATTTTTGCAATCAAGAAAATCAGTTGCTTCAAAAATAACTGACCAAACTGAAAATGCATTTAGATTGAAAAAAATGTTAATAGTTCTGTACAGTTTCCCATATGCTCACAAGATATTTTATAATTTACAAAATTAACCAAACGGTCATGTTGAGGTAACGCAGCAATGTCGGCTGAAAGAGTTCAACTCAAGCCTTTGTATTTGGCCGGGTGAGACCAGACGTGTGGATCTGTTTTTCAACGGCAGCACCGACTCTCAGAGGTGGGAACCAGGTAACCGGGGACAGCATACCTGTCCTGCTGGGGCTGAGGCTTTCCTTCCATGGCAGTAAGAAGCGTAGGAGCCAGCTCACACTGTTTCTCCACCGGCAGCCGAGGATAGCCCATCTTAACATAAATTATAGTAAAATTCTGACGCAATGAGAGAAAGGCAAGTTAGTATACAATAAATATTCAAGGATTTCAACAAAAACGTATGGTTGATAACCTAGGTAGTTATCTTATAATGAAGAAACAATCCTCCTTCCTCATGCTTATCACCTGTTTATTACAGCCTGGCCAACCAGTCTGTCTCAGGAAGAACTCCAGCCCCACTTACTGAAAATGCTTACTTTAAGATGGGCTTCATAGGAGGGAGCATGACCTAGTCTACAGCATTTAAACATACATCAAATCATCATGCTGTACGCCCTAAACATATACAACTCTATTTGTCGGTTATGTTTCAATAAGCCTGGGGGCAGGGGGGGAATTAGGTACTCACACCTGCAGTAACTTTTCACTGAAAAGAAAAAAGTAATCCTTTGACCTACCTACACTGACATACTACACACCAGTGTCAGATCTCCCAGTTTGTTACATTAATCCTTTCAAGCTAAGAGGAGGCCCTTTCAAGCTAAGAGGAGGTTCCAGGCTGTCATTTCCCAGCTGGTCAATTACTAAAATAACCTCAGTACATGTGGCACTGTGGTTCCTCACTCCAACACCTGACCAATGGATGATGAAGCAAGTGGGAAGTGTGCGAGCATCACTATAAACCATGTAAATGCCTCATTGTAAGCAAACCCATAAATGCATATCCAGATTTACACATAAGATAGAAACTTGCTTTTCTGAAGGACTTTAGAACGGCCTTCGTAAAACTGTTCCTTTAAAGACATCCTATTTGGCAGCTGTACTGGCACGCACTGTTCCTCTCTGCTTAGAGGAAGACACGTATAAGGGAGCTGTGTGCCCACAGCGGGCACAGACAAGGTGTCTGGGCCAGTAGGTGGCTCCAAAGGTTTGGAGTCCAGACGTTAGATAAGACCCAACAGCTTCTGCCTCAATGCCAGGAACCACAAGGACCAGGAACAGAACACCACCTGCCATTACATAGCATCAATATTTTTTACATTTCATTTTCATGAGAGAACACTTAATAGGAATATTTCTTACCAGCCCCAGTTTACTCTCTTTTAAAAAGAGTATCTTTCTAAATATATAATATATATATCAAATATATTATTTTTAGTTCAGCCTTCCTATCTCTTCCTGTCTTTTTACCTTTTTTTCCTTCTTCTATCATCCTTTACTTATTCTATGCTACATAACCCTTCTCTTTCTATTCATACCAACGTCTCATAATCTTTTACCAAGAATCAATCATTCTTTTATATATCAAAATACCTGACACATCACTACACCAACATTCCTTCGCCCTCTGTAAAACGGTCATGCATTAACCTGTTCCTACCATTTCCTCCAGGTCAATACTCAATGGAAAAACAGTGTGTTCGTCTGAAGAAAAACATCTCATGTTTTATTTAGAAATAGTCTGAGATGAAATTCTAGGCTGGCCAATATACTGATAACACCTACAAAACATTATGAAAGAAAACTTCCTGTAAGTCAGACAATACTCACTGTGACAAAGGAGACTGCAGCGGGGTCCTGGTACTGAACCAACAGCGTCTCCACTGGGAGCTGTATCTTGGGGCGGCTTTTGATGCGCTTATTCAGATGGACCAACAGCTCCATTACCTAAAAGAGAGGCAGGCATGAACTGAAATTCTTGATCATATTTTAAAAACAAATTCATTTCTCAACTATTACCTATTTTACTTTTTTTCTTGTAAAGGATGTAAATTTGGCATCCCAGAAAGGGAGTATAGAATATCAGAATCTTGCTCCAAAATGCTATCCCCAAGAATCCATATACCAGAATTTTACTAGGCAATGCATTTCACAATGTCCTTTAAGTTAATTAAAGTTGAGATTCCACAGAGGCCTGTACTGAGGCACAGTCCCCCAGAAGATGGTGAGCAAATGACTGCAACACACCATGCTACAGACTGAATATCCGTGTCTCCCAAAATTCGTAGAGCAAAGCCCTAATCCCCACTGTGATTTGGAGGTAATTGGGTTCGGATGAGGTCATGAGGGTAGAGTTCCCATGATGGGATGGATGCCCTTATAAGGAGATGAAGATATCAGAATTCTTCCGTTCTCTGTCATCTGAGGATAAAGCAAGAAGACAGCCCTGGGTAAACCATGAAAAGTTCCTGATGAAGAACCTGACCATGCTGGCTCTCTGATCATGGACTTCCAGCCTCCAAAACTGTCAGAAATAAATGCTGTTTATGTCATACGGTCGGTGGTATACTGTTATAGCAGCCCCTATAGACTAACTAAAAGTACTACAGAAAGAGAAATATTCAAGGTACTGTGAGTTTCAAGAAGAAAATGTGTCTGCCAAGATCAAGGAGGACTTCAAGGAGAAAGTGACAGGAAACAAGGTCCTAAAGAGCAGATGAAATTCCAAGCAGAAGGTCAGTTATAAGCAGGAATAAGAGGTCTAAACGAACACGGTGCGCTCTATCTGAGTGAAGCATAGACTGGTAAGAGATAAAAGTGGGGCTTAGATTATAAAAGGATTTGGGTAAAATGCTGAGAAGTTTTTACTTTATTCTGAAGATCATCTGATTCTATTAAGAGTTTAAAGTAAGTAACACCAAGCTTCCTCTCCTTTACGTGGGAAAAGACGGCAGAGACCGAGGTCAACAAGCAACAATTCTCATGGGAAGAAAGGAAGCTACAGAGGCTCATGTCAAATGACCCCAGTCTTACTATAAAAGTGGGATAACACCACTTTATCTAACTAAGAAAAGAGCACTGAGATAAAAGATTTTTACAAAGCCTTAACTAAAGACTCAAGAATTTAAAGTGAGACTATTCCAGAGGGCACAGCTTACACTATTCTCCATCATTTCTGGAATCTGAGCTCTAGCTTCAAAGCAAGTATTAAGGAGAGCTTATAGGGATGTTCACAGCAAAAGTTCAGTTATTTACAGCAATCATGAAATAAGTGCATTTTAAGAATAACATATCAAATAATATTCATTAAACAAGTGATAATAATAATCATAAAATAGCTGACATTTATCAAGCAGTTTCCATGCAGAACAGCACTTTGCCTTCCTTGTCTCATCTGATTCTCAAAACCACTGGGAGAGGTGCTATTATCACTCCCATTTGATCGAGGAGACAGCAAGTGGCACAGTCAAGATCTGACTCCAGGATCCGTATTTTTAACCTTATAAGACACACTGACAGTTGAGCTCAATTCATCTAAAGTGTCTGTCACTGTGAGACACTCTCAGGACCCTGGGACTTTGCAAAGACCAAGAATTCTACATTACCATGTTTACCTCACCCAACCTCCTGCCCATCCAGATCTGTGAGTCAGCTGGATGACAGGGGAAAAAATCAGGAGACAGGCCAAAGGAAACAGACCTCCTCCGACAATCTAAGCTAGGCTGATTCCTATAAGGACCCAATGGAAAATCATCACTGATGGAGATAAACAATCACGCCCAGAATTACATACTCTCTTATTTATCACAGTTTTAAAATTTTAAGTCAATTAATTACTTAATTTTCTTCTAGCAATATTATCACCTTAAATATTGATTCACTTCCCAAATTTGATTATCTACTGCCTGGAACCCTTTATAAACTGATAAAAATCAAGACATCCACTGAACCAGTCCTTCCCCCAGCTAAAATCAACAACAGTTAACCTCTGTCAGGAAGCCTCAGAATTATTAGTCATGGGTGTATAATATTTTGTCTCTGTCAGTTCTTATTACTCATTCATTTAAATTCATTTGTTCATTAGTAAACTTTTTAATGGAAGTATAACATATAGCTGAAAAGCAAAGTTAAGAATGTGTAAGGCTTAATAAATTTTCACAAAGGAAACGCATTTTTGTAATACCAGAAGTACAAAGTTTCTGCACCCAACTCACTAGCGCCTCTTCCTGACTTCTAATACCAGATTTAAATTTATATCAACAGAATAGGATGAACTCATGTGTTTTTCATTCTGTATTATATCTGATTTTCATCCATGTTGTTGTTCACAGTAATGGTTCACTTTTACTGCTCTACTAGGAAGAAAACCAGAATGTATCCATTCTCCTCCATCATGATAGATATTAGATTATTTCCAGTTTGGACCATTAGGAATAATTACAATGAACATTCTTAGTTATGTCTTTTGGTGCACAAGTATAAACATTTTTATTGTATATAAACCCAGGACTGGAAATGCTTGGTCATGAAGTATACATACGACAAACCTTAGAATATTTCCAAGCAGTTTTCCAAAGTGGTTATACTAATTTACACTCCCACCAGCAGTGGTCAGTTTTAATTTTATGTAAAATAGAATTCTACATAACATATCTCATTTTCCTTAAAACAGGAAATGTACTCTAATGATATGTCAGTAGAAATCTAAAACTTATTTCTCTTGTGAATTCCCTGCTGGTCCAGTGATTAAGACTAGGGGCTTTCACTGAGATGGCCCAAATCCAATCCCTGGCCGGGAACTAACTCCTAGTTTCATTGACTATAAATCTCTACATGCTGAAACTATTTATACATAAGTTTTTACTAAAAAATACTCTGCTTTTATATGAGTCTTATTTTTATGATTAAAAAAAGGTATAATGTTTGTAACTGCATTCTAGATTTGTGACAAATATCTGTATCTTTTATTAACAATTACATAATAACCAAAAGTCCAATTATTATATTGGTTCTATTTGCAAAAGGTATTAGTATAACTGCAGGACTGTACAAATCATGAAAGTCTGACCAGATAGCCATATTTCAAAATAATTAAAAATCTGACCCAGTATCTAATACTTCAAAACAAATAAAAGGGAAACATACATCAAGCCTCCACCACCTGGAGTCAAAATAAAGTGAAAGTCACTCAGTCGTGTCCGACTGTTTGCAACCCCATGGACTATACAGTGCATGGAATTCTCCAGGTCAGAATACTGGAGTGGCTAGTCTTTTCCTTCTCCAGGATATCTTCCCAACCCAGGGATCGAACCCAGGTCTCTCGCACTGAAGGCGGATTCTTTACCAGCTGAGCCACTAGGGAAGCCCGGAGTCAAAACAACATGCAGGCAAATTATGTTACTGCTCTCAGCCATTCTTTCATCCCCACCTCTCATTCACTGACCCTTCATGTACTGAATTTACTTTCATACGTAAGTGAAAGAATGAACGTGGTTGCCATCAAATGGAGGCAAAGCCTGGCAGAAATTACTTAGTTTGGGGTTATCTCTCATGTGTCACAAAGCTAATTATTTAGCTTCTCTGAGCCTCAGCTTTTTCCTCGATAAAATGGGAATAACATGAGCTTCTATACCCTGCAGAGCTGTTAAGTAAGTTGTAATGAATTGAGAGACAATAACCACATAGGCATTTAATGCTTTGCATTATTATCATTTTCAGAACCACTTTTCCTCATTTGCAGAAATCAAATGATAACACTTCACAGGCCATTGTGAGGATTAAATGAAAATATATGTCAGAGTCTAGCACACTGCTTAGAATGTAAACAGGTATCTCAGCTGTTAAATCTCTTTTCCCTTAGGCCAGAAGTTTCCACACTTACTTAACAGCAAAACCTCTGTATCAACAGAAATGATATGTAAAAAAAGCAAATAAAATTGATATTTTATAATATAAAACAAAGTTCACAATAATTATA
The DNA here is from genome assembly GCF_910594005.1 of Cervus elaphus. Taxonomy (NCBI): domain Eukaryota; kingdom Metazoa; phylum Chordata; class Mammalia; order Artiodactyla; family Cervidae; genus Cervus; species Cervus elaphus. The sequence goes on along the minus strand of NC_057830.1, from coordinate 11,490,032 downwards.
TCTTTAATACTTTATTCTATTTTGCTGCTTTTTAAAATTATAATAGAAAAACCCATTTATTACAACAGATCAAAAGAAGTCATAATCATCCCTTTTCCCCAGTCCACTCACAGCCACTCAAAGACACCAATGTTAACAGTCCACTGTTCTTCCTCACATCGTTCTCTGCAGTCACATAAACTTCTACAAACATATTTACATCTTTAGATTTTACTTCTTTACTTTTTACAAAAATGAGCTATATATCATTAACATCAGCAGAGAGTCTGCTTTGTTTCCAGTTAAAAATATATAAGCTTCTTAATTTAGACCTAACTCATTCTTTGTTAATAGTTGCACAATATTCCACAGAATTCAAAGTTGTTTTCAAAAAATCACCTGTACTACTCATCACTCAAAGGAAATACATGTTCACATATTTCCTTCAAGCTTTTTGTAAAAAGGTTAGACAAAGTCACCAATAGATCAAAGTCAGCATTATTTGGAATATGAGAAGAAAATCAAAGGCAAACTTCCAGGGAAGAAGCTCCAAAGGTCCTTTTTCAAATTAGCAAGTTTCTAAAAACCTGACATGCTACACAATGAAATATAAAAATGAAATATTTTTTCCTGAATTCTACAGCTTGAAAAACAAAGAAGAAAGCTATGACTTCTTTGGAAAAGATCTTTAACATATATATATTTATTGACAAATATCTTGGAGAACACACAGGAGGCAGTGAGAAAACAAGTGTAATAAGTAAACTGAGGAAAAAAGGCAGATATTGCTTAGAATTCTAACAATAGTAAGTGATTCAAAGTTTCAGACAGGATCCAACCACAAAACAGCTCACCAGATCCTCAGTGCTTTCTAAAGAAGTAAGAAATAGAAGGGTAGAGGGAGAGGGAAGAAATCTGATCAAGATAAAATAATTTATTTGCTGGTAACTGAGTAAAACATTTTGTTTATGCAGATACAAATTAATGATTGAAATGTTAAGAATGTGGATACACTGGCCTGATTAATCATTATATTAAAACAATACAGGTGATCAAAGGCCTACACAGAAAATGTGTGGCAGGATGAGAAGGTAAGGAAGGAGAAGAGGGAGAGATGGAGAGACTGAGAACAGATCAAGTGATGAGCAATAACCAGAACCGATGTAAAATGCCCTCAATCCAAACCTCAAAAAAAAGAGAAAGTGACATGTCAATTATATTGATGAAGAGATGCAGCCAAAGTAAATAAAGTTAAACTGATCAGCTGAGCCAAAGATTCACCAATCAAACCTACATGGAAGGAAAACACTGGTTACAATACTCATCTCAGAGGAGAGATACTAGGGTAAGAAAAAAATCTTAAATGGCATTTAAAAGACAAGAAACGTATGTAACATATTATAAATCACTAAGAAAGACAAGATCTTCAATTTGTGCACCAAAAGCCATCCAGGTGAAATTATTAAAAAGAAAATCAGAATAATCACAACAGCAGCAGGAGACTGTAATTCACTATCAGTTTACAACAGGACTAGAAGACAGGCTTCTCAAGAAATGAGAGAACAGTGCGGAGTGGCCTCTCCACACACTGAGCTCCCATATTCTACACAAAGGAACTATTCTTTTTAATCTAATGAATAGTTTTTATGAACATCAGAAATTACATACTTTAAAAGATTAGAGCATTTGCTCACTTTGGTTCCCAATCAGAATGCAATAAAACCATGCAAATTTTACAGAAATTTGAAACTAAAAACAATATTCTTATAAACTGTCAAGTCAAAAATAAAATAACCTAAAACTGCTCATCAGTATAATGGGGTATAAGTGAAAGTCAAAGTCGCTCATTGTGTCTGACTCTGTGCAACCCCACGGACTAGACCCTGCCAGGCCACTCTGGCCATGAGATTCTCCGGGCCAGAATACTGGAGTGGGTAGTCTTTCCTTCTCCAGGGGCTCCTCCCGACCTAGGGATCGAACCCAGGTCTCCCACAAAGGAGGCAGATAGAGTCTTTACCGTCTGAGCCACCAGGGAAGCCCAAGAAAACTGGAGTGGGCAGCCTATTCCCATCTCCAGGGGATCTTCCCGACCCAGCAAGCGAACTGGGGTCTCCTGCATTGCAGGCAGATTCCTTACCAGCTTAGCTACAAGGGAAGCCCAAGGAGTATAACCAAAATAGTAATCAAAAAGAAACCCTCAAGCTGAAGCCATTTTTGGTTCTGTTTCTTTTTTTTTTTTTACTTTAAACAAGTGACAAGCATGCCAAGTTTCACTTTCGTCTGTAAAATGAAAATCATATTTATACCTCACGTGATCTTGTGAGAATTTAAGTTATTAGCATTTTTCCTGGCACATAATAACCTCTATCATTACTGTATAAACTGAAATCTTACGTGAGAAAAATATACTAAAGGAAAACAAAAAAAGGAATAATTTGAATACAAACAGAAGAAAAATACACTTTTAAAAAAATCTAAAAGCTGTTTTTTGAGACTCCCCTGGTAAGTTCTTGGTTAAAAATCTGCCTTACAATGCAGAGGACGAGGGTTCAATTCCTGGTCAGGGAACTAAGATCCTGCATCCCCCAGAGCAACTTAGGCTCAGGTACCACAACTAGAGAGAGCCTGCCTGCAGCACCACTGAGCCTGTACGCCACAACGAAAGATCCGGCACAATGCCAACGGAGGTCCGATGCAGTCAAAGAAACAAACAAGTACTTTTTTAAAAAAAGACTGCAAATTCTTTTAAAAAAGGTGTTCTCTCTCCTTTAAAAAAAAAAAATGGTAGTAACAAAAAAAAGTAGAAACAAGAATGGAATTTCTCCACTTGAATGGTAAAAGAATATTAAGAGAAACAGTATGATAGAGGTGAACAATATACAACCGAACATATAGATGGTTAGAGATAAATGATTTTCTATAAAAGATAAAAACACAAGGAAATGTAAAAATCCTAAGTAAATAAGTTAAAAAAAAAAAACACCTTACTGAAAATACTCAGCCTAGAAGCCTAGACTGACACAAAAACTTCCTGCTTTCCTCTCCCGTCTCCCCTGCAAGTCCTTCTCCACCCCACAGCAGAGCGATGGTGTCACAGTCACCAGCCCCCTTGGCAAACTGCCCCTGGACTCCCCACGCCTGACCTCCCACCCCCTTCCTCTGATGCGCTGGGGGCAGCCCTGTGGCCCTCTTCAGCTCCCTGCCAGCCTTACACTCAGTTCCAGCTCCAAATCTCTGCACAGGGCCTTCTCTGCCCTTACTGGTCTCCCATTTCTGCGCCTGGCTATTTTCTACACATCGCAGAGGCCTCCCTTACACCCTACATTTAACTTAAATCAAGTCCCCAAATATATTCTTTCATAGGATCCTTTTCCATCTTAGCACCGACTGCAACTTTAACTCTATACTATTTGCCTGATGGTTTAATACTGGTCTCCCTAACTAGACGTTTCTTTCCTTCACCAAGGTACTCCTACCACCTGGCATATAAAAGGTACTCAGCAAATATCTGCCAAATGAATGATGAGACTAAATAAGGAAACAGAAACCAATGTATGAAGGCCTTTTATATCTTGCTATTCTGAGGGTAAGAAAAGGCCATAGGAGAGTTTTAAATAGGAAAATGACATAAACACATATCTATCTCAGCAAAGCAGTTATTAACAACGGGCATGTCAAATATTAATATATGACAAGAATGTCCTATTCCTTCCTGTAAACAGAACAGACATTCTTAAAAGATACTCTTTCTCCACTGAACTCAAACTGGGCCTCAAAATCCCTCTCAGGGCAGACCTCCAGGAAGGTCACTGCCAATCAATTAGAGTGGCCCAAGGGATGAAATCTGATGATAGATCAAAAACCCGAAAGTCTAGTATAAATACACGGGAAGACTAATGAACTATTTTAAACTGAAGAGTCCAAATGTTCCCTGTAGAACATTAGGTTAAAAAAGAACATCTTGATGTCACAGTTATGCAACTTTTAGTATAGTTCTTTACAAAAATCCTAAAACAGGAGCTATGCAAGAGTGCCTGGCTTTTAAAAACATCTCTTTTGCTTACCTTAAATTAAGTTCATATTCACTGTCATGCTTAGCTGCTCAGTTATGCCTGACTCTTTGTGACCCCATGGACCCATGGACGCCATGACTGCCCGTGGGATCTCCAGGCAGGAATACTGGAGTGGGTTGCCATTCCCTTCAGGGAATCCCTGGTGGCTCGGGAATCCCTTTAAATTAAGTTCATATTCACAGCCAATGATTAAAGAGGATTTTTGCACCCCTGATGCAAAGAGCTGACTCACTGGAAAAGACCCTGGTGCTGGGAAAGATTGAAGGCAAAAGGAGAAGGGGGGCCAGCAGAGGATGAGATGGTTAGAGTGCATCACCAACTCAACGGACATGAATCTGAATAAACTCCAGGAGACAGTGAAGGACAGAGGAGCCTAGCGTGTTGCAGTTCATGTGGTCGCAGAGTTGGACACAACTTAGCAACTGAACAACCACCACTTTTCATACTGGACTCAAGAGCATGGATTTTAGATCAGGCCTCCATACATTCCAGAACAATTATCTCAACTATTATCATCGAGTACTGATGCCAAGTTTATTGGAGCTAAAAGTAGCTGTGCTAAGCATTCCAAAGGTACTCTGAAATCATGGAAGGAGGTTATGGACTTACTGTCCATTTGTGAAATGCCTTAACTGGGTTCAGGAAGCTAGATTTCGATAATGGAAACAGAAAACTCACTTCATAAAATCCATCCATGTACTCCCCATTTAATCCCCCCGCAACAGCCCCAGCACGCTTACCTTTTTGCGCACGCCTTCTTGGGTGCTGGACAGCTTGAGCAAAACAGGAGGAAGGAATTTAGATATGATATTCTGTAACTGCTCATCTGTTTCAGCATGTCCAAGTCGTAAAAAGACTCGTTCAAGCTGATCTAAAACATAAAAAGAAAAAAGGAGAACTTAGCAAATCAAACAGGACCAAGACTAATCACTTTTCTTGCCTAATCCTTTTTTCTATATGCAGATCTTTCAGTCAGAACTTTAACCATAGCTAGCCCTGTATACGGATGATTTTGGCCCCACTGTCAAACAATACTAAAAAGGTTTACTAGCTAATTATCCTGTCTTAGAACTGTCCTGGTCATTTAACCTCTAGAAGGGAAGAAAACAAAGCTAAATTTCTCTGCTACTCACAAAACTATTCAGTGCTTCTAAAGGATGGGGATACCAGAAAAGATACAAAGGTTTTTAAGAAATCTTTTAAATAAGAGAGCCAGGAAAGAGAACTTTAATCAGATACCAGTGATCTGGTCTTTGGTGAAACCATCTTACTGATGAAATTTCTGCAAAGACAGAATCACTGCCCACTACTACTGGAATTAGCCAAACAGACTGTGAAAGATAAATTTCCACCAAGAAAGCCACTGAGAAAGAAACATCTTAACACCATAGGGATGCTTTCAGCAAAACCCAGTCTGTGATAAACTACAGAATAAATAACTAACACACTCAAAGTTTCCATCTGTTCAATTAATACACTGCAGGGGAGGGAAGAGGTAAAAGGGGAATTTACCAATGGCAAATGACTGGATATTTGACTTTTGTTAATTAGTATTTATTTTTTAGATGTTATAATTGTATTGTGGTTATGTTTATTTTTTTAGAGGTTCTTATAAAAATGATCAGTAGTGATTAGGGAGCCTTCTAAGGGGCTGAAAATATCCTACATCTCACATTCTGAGTGGTGATTACAAAGATATATATTATAAAAAGTCACAAGCTCTACACTTTCATACTTTCTACTGTATCTACTATACCTCAACTTTAAAATTTATTTTAAAAATTTAAAAGAGTTCTTTCCTTCCAGAGATAAAGACTGAAATATCTACTAGTGAAATAACATAGCAACTTAGATTTACATCGAATAATTGAGGATGTACTGGAAATCTGCTGAAAGAGTAAATTTCTGATGTTCACCTCACCAAAAATAGAAGGCAACTGTGAGAAAGATATTTTAATTGGCTTAACGGAACTATTCATTTCATTATGTATATGTGTATCAAGTTATCATGTTGTACACCTTAAATACATATATGTATTATTATTTCAAAAAGTAAAAATAAATAAAAAGTCATGGCTTCAGTCAGGTCCTCATTTTAAAATAAATAAATAATTGGGGGTGCTGGGGTGAGCTATAGGGAGAAGCCATACAAATGAAACCAAGATTGGTCATTAGTTGATAACTGTATAAGCTATGGGATAGATACTGAGAATTTGTGCTTTAGTGTATACTTGAAATTTCCATAATAATTTTCAGAGAAAGATTTATATATATATACATGCACACACACATAAAGATATAGATACATAAATATAGATACGTAGACATGTATCTCCACGGGGAGCCTAGAGGCAATGACAACCTGGCACAAGCTAGTAGCAACACGCACCCCCAGTGCCCAGACCTTATTTAAAACCATTCTCCAGGCAAAGGAGTCCGACTCCAGGGCCAGGGTGGAGAACAACCCAGGTGGACCTGAAGCAACCTGCAGAAAGGAAAGGGGGCCAGATAGGAAAGGGGGCCTGGAATGGGGCAGAAGGATGCTGGAACCACCCTGAAAGAGCTCCATCACAGTCAAGGCTGGAACAAACTGAGGAACTAATAACACAGCATTGGATTCTAACCCAAAGTATAAAAGAAATCTACATGACCCAGTGATATAAATAAATGATTGAATGGTTAAATGCATGGAGGAAAAGAGATAAGTCTTTCTTACAGAATTTCAATGAATATATGTGTAGATACTTCCCCCTACAGGAGATAGACCTTAATTCCTGCCTCTAACCATCACCCCTGCAGGGTAGACTAGATTTAGCGACTTGCTTTCAAAGAATAGAAGAGAGAATGAAGAAGACGTTAACTTCACAGTGGTACAACTGGATAAACACTATTTTAACCAGGTGATGCCATGGTGGGTACCAGGCTCCCAAATGTGACAAGAAGGGCGTTTCACGTCTGGGGTATTCCTTCCGAAAACTCATGACCTCTATCTAGACAAGGAATAACACAAACAAACCAACAACACCAAGTCAAAATACATCTCACAGGACACATGGCCAGTACTGCCCAAGATTTTCAAGATCATGAAATAGAAAGACTAAGAAACTGTCACAGACCAGAGGAGTCTGGGGAGACGTGACAGCTAAATGCAGTGTGTCAACCTGGACTGGATCCCAGAACAGAAAGAGGACGTTAGTGGAAAAACTGGTGACATCCAAATAAAGTCTCAAGTTCAGCTTTTAAAACAGTAAAGGAAGGAATGGGGGAGAGGTGCGGATGCTGACTCTGAGGTTAGCAGGCCGAATGCTTCTGTTTGCTAGTAGCTGAAACACTGCTATAAAAGTAGCTCTTAAAGACAATGGAGTCAATGTGGAAGTTAGAGGTAAGGTGTCTCTGCCCTGCCTCAGCGCCTCAGAGATCTCAGGCAGTGGAAATTACAGATTTTAGCTACAGAAACTTAAAATTGTTCTGCGGAAGAAGGCAGAGCTAGATTCTTCATAAGAAACTGATCTGCAGAATCTGTGCCAAAGGCTTAAAAAAAAAAATCAAGTGACATCTGGTCCCTTTCATTTTTCATACAATCAGTTGGGTGCTGCTTCTGTATGCCCAAGACTTCCCTGGTGACTCAGATGATAAAGCGTCTGTCTATAATGCGGGAGACCTGGGTTCAATCCCTGGGTGGGGAAGATCTCCTAGAGAAGGAAATGGCAACTCACTCCAGTATCCTTGCCTGGAAAATCCCACGGACAGAAGGGCCTGGTAGGCCATAGTCCATGCGGTCACAAAGAGGTGGACACGACTGAGCGACTTCACTTTCACTTTCTGTATGCCCAGCAGTTTCTCCCTGACTAGAAAGGAAAAGATAACATCCCAACACAGTAAAACTGCTGTTGATGGGAATGTGGGAATGGAAAGAGAGGGCGCTGGACATCACGTGGGGGTCCTTGTCAGAGAAGTCGAGCGCTCTTAAGGAACAGCCAGCGCCTCTGCACCCTTTGAGGAGGTCAGGGTCACACTGCTGCATCATTCTGAGTAACAGCAGTACTTTCAATAAACCACCATCAATCGTGTTCAACTTTATGGAAAGGAAAGTAAATAAAAATGCAGATATAATCGACCACTGACCTTTTCAGCCTACAACGTCAACAAAAACAGGGGAAAACATTTGGCAACAGGATGGTGGCTGAATCCTGTTGTCAGAGGCACAAGAGGAGGAGAACATGTGCCTTTCCCCTCGACCCTGGACGCTGAGCCCCGGGAGAGTGACAGTCGCATCAGGCCTCTAACCCCAGACGTGTCTATTCAGAAACAAGAAGTGTAACCGAACGTTCCGAAAATTCAAGAGGAATCTAACATTCAAGTTCACCCTTTGCAAGGACTTAGTGTTCAGCTGTAGGAATTGAGATCCTCTAGGTCATCACCAAAGCATCCGAGGTATGACAGACATTATTCTAGAGTCAAAAGCAAGTTCCATCAATGGTGATGTTATTCCTCTTATTCAAACCTATACTGAGTTAATTTCACTTAGGAGTAAATTAAAGACATCACCATACCCTCAGATCACCACTGTTCAATGTGGGGAATATATTCTGAACTATTATCTTTTCCTGTTCATACACTAATATTATTTTAACCTAAAAACTGGAATATAACATATACTATTTTACAATTTGCCTTTTTTTTCCCTTTTAATTAACACAAACACATGGAGTAATGCATGTTTCAGGACTTTTCAGATTTTTTAATTAAAATAAAGTATATATGCTTTGTATTTCAAATAACCCTAACCACATTGTGTGTTCTAGGGCAGTTCCTATAATTAGATACATTCAGATTTCTACAGTAAGACAGATGAATATGTCTTACTATGCGGGATAGTCAATTATAAAGAACCTCACGTCCATTCAGGTCAGGTTTTAATATCAAAAGAATTACACTAGGAAAAAAAAAAAACTTGAGATATGTATAAAATTTTAAGTATCTTTCCATCAGTCCAGTTCAGTCACTCGGCACTAAAGAAAGATCAAATTGATAATAGCAACTTTAGAAGTAGTATGATTTATTCAACTATGTGTGCTATTACCAGATTTATAGTACCACAAACAGTACTCCAAAGAACATCTTTATCCTGTGTACCTGTGCACTTGGGTGGGTTTCTGGAAGCTAAAACCCTAGAGATGGGACTACTGGGGCAAAGTGTAGGACTGTCAAGTTTAAGAGATTCTGGAAAAATGCCCTTCCAAAGGTTATGATCCATTTTACCACTAGCAGTACATGTAAATACCAATTTCCCTATATTCTCGCCTACACTGAATAATCTAATCAATCTTACCAAGATTGTAAGTAATCCATCTTAGCTGAATATGATAGATGAGAAAGAACCATACTATTGTTTCATATATATGTTACTACTGAGGTAAAGTGTCTTTTCAAATATTTATTGGTCATTCAAAATATTTTCTTCAGTGAATTTCCTTATTCTTTTGACCCGCTAAGTTCTAAAAGCTTTTATATAATATTGAAAAAATTTCTGCCTGTTCCCCCATACATTAAAATGCTTTTTTCCCAGTATGCCTAGTGACTTTTTTCTTGTCGTATCTAAGTTTTTAAAATATCAATGTACCATCCCTTCATTTTATGGCTTCTGAGTTTCTAGCCATGCATAGAAATGCCTTTTTAACTCTAAGATTATAAAAATACTATATTCTACAGGAAGGAGTTAACACAGCGGGCCTGAGACTGCTGTCCTTACACGGTTTTGTCAGTCCAGGCCAGTCCTTGGCCGCCACAGGAAAGCTTGGGTTTCAGGAGGGCTCCCACCATTGCCAGGGCTGATGAAGACTGACTCGCGGTGTCTGAACTGTTTGTGCAAACAATATGCTGTATGCTCAACACATGCTTTCCTCCTGAGAATCTGGAATTTTGCAATGTGTTAGGCAGAAGGTGCCAATGTGAAGAGCACCAAATAAAAGCCTTCAGTAATGAGTCTCTAATGAACCTTCCCTGCAGACAACACTTCACACGTGTTGTCATCACTTGTGTGAGTTGTCCTAACTCACTGCTGAAAAATTACTCATGTCCCATGTGCCTCAACTGGGAGAGGACTCTCAGAAGCATGCACCTGGCTTCCTCCAGACTGCTGCTTTTTATCCTTTCATGGTAGTAAGTATTAACCATGAGTACCAGTAAGTGTGTACTCCTGTGAATCCCAGGCAAGTCATGGAGTCTGGGGGTGGTCCTGGCAACTCTGACACACACACACTTATCTGTGTTTTCTTCTAGCTCTTACGATTTCCCTTTCTATATCCAAGTCTTTAATACAACTTGAATTTTTTTTGGCTCATGAGGGATGTAAAGAAGCCCTTTTTTTTCTTTTGTGGGTTTTTAAAATCTCCTTCATTGTAAAATAAAACATTTAGAAATGTGTGCAAGATGTAAGTGTAATTTAATGGGTTATTATAAACACCTATGTAACTACTGCCCAAGTCAAGAAGAAAAATTTGTTTTGAAACTTGCACAAAGAAAGGTTTCTACTCGACTTGGAGAGGACTGAAAGACTGTTGAACACTCAAAAGCACCATGAATTTTAAGGTCACCTAAGATCACAGAGGTGATTACAGCCATGTATGAACTAGAACAGGGTCTTTTGACGTTCAGTCTAAAAACCTTTGCCTACCTATGAGGAGAAGGGGGCAACAGAGGATGAGCTAGTTGGATGGCATCACCAACTCGATGGACATGAGTTTGATCAAACTCCAGGAGATAGTGAAGGACAGGGAAGCCTGGCATGCTGCAATCCATGGGGGTCACAGAATCAGACACGGCTGAGCAACTGAACCACCACCACCCATGCAACTGTCTACCACGATGACCTGTATTTTACTGGGCAGGATCCCCGTACACCGCACCTTCTAAAAGGAGCCCTGTTTAAGAGAATCACCAGAAGGTCATAAGAATTTGCCAGAATCAGGTGGAATCCGTGACAATGGGAAAATGTACAAATTCAAAGGTCAGAAAACAACACCAGAGAAAGCTCATTACTATGAATAAGAAGCTAAGACCATACGTGTCAACCTATAAGTGACCTCCTCCTGCCTGCTCCTCCAGATTCCCTCCTCCTCCTAGGCCCAGCACCCTGCTACCTTCACCCTGTGAAGCAGGCTCCCTGTCTAGCTCACTCATTCACTCACACACTCATTCCAGCATGAATCGAAACCCTACTGTGTGCCAGAGCTTGGTGGGCATGGGTACAGAGTAGAGAAGAAAGAGGCGAGGCTGGTGTTCATGCTTAGCACACATGTATGGTATCTGCAGGAGAAAAAAAAAAAACCAAAAGGCCTGGGACGGCCTGCTCAAGACAAGAGCACTTAAGGATGGAAGAAGGACAGTCTGAGAAACGGAAGGACAGGCACCACACAAAAACAGGAAGAAAACTGGTATGAGGTCATAAGAATGAAGCAAAGAAAAAATGGACTAGTCAGGAAGAACTGGAAAAATTTGCTTGCCTGTATTAAAAACAAAAAATTTAAAAACTCCATGCAGGTAAATAAATGATAAAAGTGTAAGGAGCAAGATTTTAAAGCTTTTAAGAGAAAACTGAAAAGGGAACGCTAAAGTTCAAGTACAAAGCACCAAAGGCTAACAGGTTAAGATTTTAAAATATCATAAAACACACCATAAAGTAAAAGAATAAGCTATAAATAGGTACAGTGCTTTTAAATGAAAAGAACTTGAGCACAGAGCATACTTTAAAAACTCCTACAAATCAAGGAAAAGCAAATTAATTCAAACTTTTTAAATGGACAAAGAATATAAGCAGACAATTCAGAGATGAGAGTCATATATTTAACAACACATAAAAAGATGCTTAATCACACTGATCAGGAATATGCAAAATTAACACAATAAGGAGATACAATTTCACACCTTTTACATTAGAAAAATGGGCTTCCCTTATGGCTCAGCTGGTAAAGAATCTGCCTTCAATGCGGGAGACCTGGGTTCGATCCCTGGGTTGGGAAGATCCCCTGGAAAAGGGACAGGCTACCCACTCCAGGATTCTGGCCTGGAGAATTCCATGAACTGTATAGTCCATGGGGTTGCAAAGAGTCGGACACGACTAAGCAACTTTCACTTCACATTAGAAAAAATCTTCAAATGTTGGCAAGGACTGGAAACCACCCAAGAGGAACTGAGGCTCACTGTTCATGCGGTGTACACTGATACAACCTCCGAGCAGCAAGTCTCTAGTTAAGCAGTCTCCACTGCAGCTCAACAGGCACATCCCTTCAACCTGGCAACCCTACTCCGGGGGAATATACTCTAGAGCAGGGCTAGTCAAACTAGTCCACCAGCCCTCTAAGAGAGAAGGAACACGTCTTGCTTCACTGGGAAAGTCTTACCAGCATAAGACATGTTAAATAAAATAACAGTGACAGTTGATTTACATTCTGCCATGAGTGCCCTATTTGCAAGACATCATTCCCCAGGCCTCAGACCACACCCTGTGTATCAATGTCCTGGAGAAAACTCCCAGGGAGAGACAAGCACCAGGATACCTCCAAGAAACTGCTCCGGGACTTCACTGGTGTCAGTGGCTAGGAATCCACCTGCCAACGCAGGCCACGTGACACGGGCTGGATCCCCGGTGCAGGAAGGCTTCACGGGCTGCACCACAAAGACTGAAGCCTGCGTGCCGAGAGCCCAGGCTCTGCCACGAGAGAAGCCACTGCAATGAGGCCGGCGCGCCGCAACAAGAGACAACGCCCCGCCTGCCACAGCTAGAGATCACCTGTGCAAAGCAGCAAGCACCCAGAGCAGCCAAAAATAAAGACATACATAAAAACTTTTAAAAGAGAGAGAAACTGTTCATTGCCACGGGGTCAGTAAATGAAAGAAAGAACAGAAACAACCTAAATGTCAGTTAACAGGAAAATAAAGAAAATGTGGCAGGCTCATACAACAATGAAAATACGCAAGAGTCACATGTCACATGGACCAACATAGCAATATCTTAAAAACTAAGGTCAAACAAAGCAAGCAAATTACAGGATATGTACGTTGTTAATTCCACTTATGTCAAGCTTTTAACAGTGTGTGTGTGTGTATTGCTTATGATATACATTGCACAGGAATGACAAGCTCCAGGTAAGAGAGAAGGGAAGGGGATAGGAGAGAAAAAAAGGAAAAAAAAGGAAAATTTGTATGGGGTAACACAGGGAGTTTGAATCTTATCAGTAATGTTTAGTCTTATTAAAAAATAAAAGACCTGAAGCTAACAGCAAAAAATGTACAGATCTGACAAAGATGAGTGGGGACGTAACTGTTTCTAAGATTATTCTATATATTTTTCTTCATACTTGAAATATTTCATTATGTTAAAAAATAATATACATACATAATAATTGTTTTATGATACTATATAAAAAGAAAATGTATCAGTAATTTTTCTTTATATTTTCATGTACTTTTCAAATATTCTTCAGGAAAAATATATTTCTTTCAGGAAAAATAACAAACAGAGCAAATTTTTTTTTTAAAAATCCATATTTCAAGGTTAAAGAAATTTAAACTACAGAATTTTAAAACCTGAAAGGAGCCTTAAAAGAATATGGGAGAACAAAAATAACATTTACTGTTAGAAATGCAAACTGACACAGCCACTTTGGGAAACTAAACACTCTAACCACACAATCCGCCAATTGCCTTCCCTGGTGTTTACCCAAAGGAGTTGAAAACATGTGTCCACAGAGAAACCTGCACACGGATGTTGACAGCAGCTTTATTCACTCAGCCTCACTGCCAACGCTTGGAAGCAACCAAGAGGTCCTTCAGCAAGTGAATGAGTAAACTGGTACACACAGACAATGAAATATTACTCAACACTAAACAAAAATGAGCTGTCAAACCATGAAAAGACATGGAAGAACCTTAAAGGCGTATTACCAAGTGAAAGAAGCGATCTGAAAACGCTACACACTGTGATTCTAACCATACGGCGTTCTGCAAAAAGAGACAGTAAAAAGACCAGCAGTCGCCAGGGAGGAGGAGGGGAGGGGGAATGAATATGACAAGCACAGAGGATTGTAGAGCAGTGAACATACTCTGTGATATTACAATGATGGATATGTGCCATTACACATCTGTCCAAACCCACTGAATACACAACACCAAGAGTCAACCACGGTGTAAACTTCAGAAGAGGGGTAATTATGAAAGTCAGTGTAGCTTCACCCTTGTGCAAGGGCAAGGGCATATGGGGAACCTCTGCCTTCCTGTCAGTCTTGCTGTAAACCTAAAACTGTCCTAAAAAAAGTCTTTAAAAAAGACTTAGTATCAAAGGAAACATATCAGAAACACAGATTCTTAAATCCCCAAATAAACAATTTTCAGTTTAGCTTATATCAGCTATAATATTCATGTAAGAAAAAAAAATCTACTAAGAATAAATATATTCATTCACTTTTCATTAAGTAATTCTCTGATTCTTATTATTCACCTGTCTTTAATTTCTCCAGCTAAAGGGAAACAAAGGATCTTCCTTCCTCCTAACCCTCAAGGAAGAAATAACCAGGAAAAGTTTAAGGGCTTCATTTCACTGTTATCTACCATTAGTCATGGATACTTCTGAAAATACATCATTATCCTTGAGAAATAAAACTGTCTAGATAAATCACTCATTCTTCATATCTCTCCATAAAATATAACTTTGGCCTCTGAGTCAGGGGAAAAAACGCTATTTTCTAATAGAATTATAAAAGGTGGCCTTCACTCATATCGTCACTTAAGGAAAAAGTATTTTTAAAAAATGAGAAAGAGAGAAGAAAAAGCAATAACTCACTTTCCTTAGATGAATCACCTCTTCATGACAACTTGCACATCAAAACATTCCTTAGAAAGTATGCAAGAAAAGCATTACTGTCAAAAGGACCAGGGCAAGACTATATTTAAGGTAGTAGTTATCTCTATGTGGTGGAATTTCAGAGGATTCTTTTCTGGCTTGCTGGTTTAATGCTATGTCATTACTAATTTATCAGTATTTCATGAGCATGAATTATTTGTGTGACTTAAGAAGAGAAAAATGGTTATTCCAGGGGGACAGGTTTCAGATTTCTTTACATTTGTTTAAATTCTCTATAAACAACATTATTTTTTTTTTCTGAATGTGAAAGCAAATTTTAAATTATAAATAAGGTTGAGAAGCCTGAAGTGGAAGCTCAGATTGAAAGGGAAAGCTGAGAATACGTGGACCACTGTTCACAGCATCATTAATCAATTAATAATCCAACACTACTGGATATGTTGAGAAAGATCTGCCAAGTTACCACTGAAATACACTAGACTATAATAGAATAATTTCACAAGGAAACAGACAGACTCCCTAAAAGTATTCAATTTCTTCTGCTTCACATATATGTGAATATATTATAGTCAAAAAGTAGTTTTATGTGGCTGTTTAGCCTCAGAAAAACACTGTGAGGTGAGCGGCTATTGTCTTCATTTGTAGACAAAAAATGGGCTCAGGATCCTGACTGACTTGCCAAAGGTCAAAGCTAATGACACAGAGTCACAAGTTGAACCAAGGTCTTTAACATCCAAGTGCACAACAGAACACAGTTACCTCCCTCTAAAGTATTAATATCATTTACTGAAGTAGGTAATATTCGTTTCAACTTACAGATGAGGAAGCAGAGCCTAGAATTCATTGAGAATGTTGACCAAGACTACAAAGGTAGGAAGTGGCAGGGCTAGGATTCAAACTCCTGGTCCAACTGCAAACCCAATGCTCCTTCTGGATATGCTAAATTACAACAAGGCTGAGGCGGAGAAAGTGGGCGGGGATGACGCTAAGCCTTGCTAGACAACTATGTACAACATGACTTTGTACTCTGACCCAAGCCAGTGTGACAGGAATGGCCCCTGACTCATTCATCTCTTCCTCAGGTGCACAGACAAGCTGGAAGTACTAGATGACCTTTAATTCCTAGTTCCAAACCCCTCCTGAGAGCCCCTCTTATATCCACAAGACTCCCTGATTCCTTATAGTAAATATCCCATTTTTGCTTACACCATCTTACCACCTGATAAGTAAGTGAAAGTTGCTCAGCGGTGTCTGACTATTTGAGACCCCACGGACTATACAGTCCATGGAATTCTTCTCCAGGCCAGGATACTGGAGTGGGTAGCCATTCCCTTCTCCAGGGGATCTTCCCAACCCAGGAATCAAACCCAGGCCTCCCGCATTGCAGATGGATGACTGCAATGAGTCACCAGGGAAGCCCTCGGGGAAATTCACCATACCACTGGGTCCAAACGCAAATGGACGGTCTTTGCCAAGAAGGGGAAAAAAAAAACAGATCTACTTCTGTTAAAGTACATTAAAAGGGACTTCCCTAGTGGTCCAGTGGTTAAGACCTCGCCTTCCACTGGAGGGGAGGCGGGTCCAATCCCTGGTCAAAGAACCAAGATCCCACAGGCCTTGCAGCCAGAAAACCAAAACATAAAATAGAAGCAATATTGTAACAGATTAAAATACTTTAAAAATGGTCTGCATCCAAAAAAAAAAAAAATCTTAGGGAAAAAAGGACATTAAAAAAGTAAGTAGCAGCTAGAACAAGCAGCATATGCCTGGGGTGAATCTCAAAGGAGACAGGAAGTCCTTCGTAAGAGTGGACCAGTCCAGCCACAAAGGACCTTCTCGACCATGCATCACATTACTCCCCACCAGCCGTCCACACTCCAAGAGCTGCTTAGGTGTGCCACCTAAGCATTCTTTCTAAGTATTCTTTCTGCCCAACTCTTTTTATCGACCAAGTCCCTCATACAGGAATACTCTCCCAACCACTCCTGACCATCTCTCCATCTCCACATACCCAACTCTTCTCCATTTGAGGTCCAGCTCAAATACTACATGCTTCACACGTACACATCCCATTCTGGCTCAACAAACTCTCAAAGCCCTTTTCTCCATCTCCCCTGGCATTTGTTATCTTTCGCTGTACATTTTGCCAACCTTCCTTCCCAAGACCGTACAACTCTGCGAGGTGTGCCTCCACATGACAGTACTCATTTGCTCATCCATCTCCAGAACTCTGCAGGCTGAGACACTGTGACTTAGCCTCTTGGTATCTCAGCATTTAACTAAGTGCCTCACAGAAAGAAGCTGCTCAAATACCTGTCGGGTGTATGCAATATTAATTCCTCATGCATTGGAAAACCTATTTAGGTTGATACATCTGCAGTAAAGGAAAGGAGGGGACTGGGAGCAATTTATAACACATGACATCAGAATCTCTTGGGAAAGAGATTGTATGTTTTTAATATCATGACAAGTGCTTAAGGCTTTTTTAAAAAAAGAAGAGGTGGAGAGAAATCCAGAAGGTTTGAGGGTGACAGATCTGTTCTGCTCCAAATAAGGAGGGGTACAGTAGTTATCACAAAGAGAAGGATAGGAGAAAAAAAGAAAGATGGAAGGGGAGGACAGACCAGGAAAGGGCAGAAAGTGAAGGCCTTTCCCCATGACTCACTACATCTAAGAGTTAAGAGCTGCTCTACAGCTAAGTGAATTCCTGAAATGCTTGGGGAAAGAGGGGTGTGTGTATGTGTCTATGTGTACCTGTGTGTGTGGGGGTGTCACCAGTGAAACACGTAGGTTTCATGTCCAAACTGACAAGGGTGTGTGTGTGTCTGTGCCTCTGTGTGTGTGTGCATCATCAGTGAGACACATGGGTTTCATGTCCAAACTGACAAGGGTGGAACCAAAGCACCTTTTTTCAGAAATAGGGCCTGGAAGCTAAGATAAGCATTAAGTTAAATTAAACTAAGAAATTCACAAAATTTAGATATGATAGAGTGCAGGTGGGTAGTGCGGCGGGTCCCTCTGGACTTTGACAATCTCTGCAATTAGGAGATAAAGGCTAAAACTACAAAGAATAAGGACGCCCTAGCTGGAATATAGATTTTGTATGTAATACTCAATCTCTTCTGGTAGATCAATCTACCAGAATTTAAAAATCTAACCAAATACTAACTGGTAGTTACAGTCCACATCATCTATTGAAATTCCCTGGTGGCTCAGATGCTAAAACGTCTGCCTGCAATGTGGGAGACCTGGGTTTGATCCCTGGGTCAGGAAGATCCTCTGGAGAAAGAAATAACAACCCACTCCAGCACTCTTGCCTGAGAAAGTCCATGGACGGAGGGGCCTGCAGTGGGCTGCAGTCCATGGGATCGCAGTCAGCCAGCCACGACTGAGCAAGTTCACATCTATTGACTTCTATATACCATTCTGGTTCACCAAATGTCACTCTAACACTTAGCAAAATCTAAATGAGGTCAGTAGGATACTTCTTTGGGAATTAATGCTTAGAACTGTGATGTCATTTTATGTTTTTTAAAGACAGGCTTGTCCCCATTTCCCAGTTTTCTTTTTTAAGGAACTCATTAAACACAAATGTATTAAAAGGAAAATGTCGAGGAGTCTAGCAGTAAATACAAATATAGTAAGACAGGCGGGGGCGGGGGGGGGGGGGGGCGGTGGAATCCATTCCCAGAAGGAGATAATCCACCAAGGTGCCTGTGGCAGTCGCCTCCCTCCAGCCAGGGCAGCCCAAGAACCCCGCTGGCAGTAGATAAGAACCTCCTCAGGCAATGATGTCCTGAGCACCAGGTTCCAGCTGACAAAGTCGCTGCTGAGACGCCTTCGCCCCAGAACCAAGGCAATCAGACAAGCCGTCTTCCTGTTCCCCAGCCCACCAGTCTTAAATACCCCCAGGGCCCAAGCAGATGCTCCCATGTGGAAACCCCTGCATCGGGATACACTAGTGCCTAGACTTTCCAGGGAAGCGAAAAGGGGCCTTTCTTCTTCAGCTACGTCAGAAGTCCTAGCCACGTGTACTTCAGGCTACTCTAAGCCCACTACCAAGCCATGATAGCCCAGAGCAATGCTATGCCCTCCCTGCTCACACACACACAGCCCCTCACTGCCCCCTGACCAACCCCTGCAACACCACACACAAAGAGGGTGGGGTGGAAGAAATCTGTTGGCTTGGCAGGTCTGGGTCAAGTGAAGAAACAGCAGTGCTTACCTGTACCCTAGATATAATGAACGTGTGCCAAACTCCAGATGCACTGAGGCCCACAAACATTCCCAACCCCCAGAGAGGCCCTTTCCCCCAGAGACAGTCGCTGGCAGAGGCCCAGTCAGAAATCAGTGTTAGTAAGCTGATGAGCAGAAAGATTAGTTCAGATTATGAAAGTTGGCTTAGAGGAGATGATACATACTATGCAAGAGGTTAGACTTCATAAAAGTCAAATGTGTGCTGGTTAAGATCCGCCCAAAGCAGTTAATTACTTAAGACAATGCTCACTTGGATGTGTAAACTCTGGAAAGCTTTTTATTTAAGTCATTATTTAAATCCCAGCATTTGTGGTTTAACCTGCTTGCCTTCAGTCTATTGTAATTAACACATCTATCCATGTAGGCCCAAAAGCTCGAAGAAAGAATCTAGGTGCAAATAATGTCCTCATTTCTCTCCTAAACCCTTTCCCCAACCTTTCAATTTTCCACTTCTCTGTTACGGAACAAAAATATGTGAAATAGCAAAAATAAACTCAAGTTTACTCTAAAGTTGAACTTCGGTTTGTAAAATATTCCATTCATTTCATCACTCAAAATTCCACCTAAATGAATTAAGGCATCATAGACCATTAGCAGCAACGAACACACCAAGAAACAGTAGAATGAACTGGGCGAAGAGGAATCCAGTAGTTCAGTTGAAAGATAGCAACAAAATGTACCTTTGGACTGAAGCTACAATATCTCAGGTACTCATGGATATTGAATTCATAATATCAGAGAATTACAATCTGAATTTAGAGTTTCAATCACAGGACTATCCAATGTCACCCAAGAGTGAACCTGACACCATATTCTTGTTCAGCCTCAGAATGAAGTAGAATTAATGGCTTTTCCATCACAGTACATGTCAAATTGGCAGAATTAGGAACACCCAATTACCATGATGATGCCTTTCTCAACACCTCTTCATAAATAAAACAATTAAACCCATGATGACACTTCTGGAGCACATAAAATCATACTTTTTTCGGTTGTGGTATACAATACAACTTGTGAACTAACACCCATACCCTTTTCCTTGCACACACTGCTAAGTAACACCTTTAAGTTTTGTCTTTTTCTTGCTAATTTTTTAAACGTTAATGTTTATGTGATGACAGAGAATAGAAGCTTCACATAAATAAAAACTAACATGAACTTCACTGGTTCTCTCAGGACAGTCAAAGGAGAAAAACCCATGAAGATTTTGTGGGGGAAAGCTACTTGATAATTTATGCATTTTTAAATGCTACTACAAAAAATGCACACATCCTAAGGAACTAAATCTACTAACCTCTACAATCAATGTGATACATGGTTTATCCAGTCTTGACAAAAATCCTCTGGATCACCAATGGTATGTTCATCCACTCGTACATATGCAATTGTATAAAGAATCTATTATTTAGAACACCAGAAAAAAAAAAACAATTAAAAGATTTATATTTATAGCTACCATTTAAAAGAACAAAATAAGCAATTTTCATTTTTATGCTAAGATCTCCTAATTTGATGCATGCTCTGCTTTTGCAAATTCAGAATAAGGGGGTAAGTTATAGTCATTACCAAATTGGAGAAATAGTAAGGAACATGTCCATAAATAAAATTTGGTGTGTAGAAATAAGGTCCTACGGTACGGGACAGGGAACTATAGTCAATATCCTGTAATAAACCGCAATGTAAAATAACATGAAAAGGAATAAATATGTATAACAAGCACTTTGCTATACACCAGACACAACACTGTAAATCAAGTATGCTAAGTTAAAGAAAAATTGAGTGTGTAGAAGTAATATGCTAATACTTTATATATTATATATATACACACACACACACATACTGGTAGTTTTTCACTGAAGGCTAAAAAACTCCAATAAACATACATATTGTGCGTGCACATATATGTCATAAACATAGAAAACTTTACATTAAAATTAGAACAAAGTGTCTGACTTATACCATACTTTTCTAAGAGCATTAGTGGTTGGGCACGCATGTTATTAACACATTACAACAGCTGAGAAGGCAAATGGCTCATAGTCTTTACCCTGGGAAACCTTTGCCCTCTTTTGACACTTTTGATCCCCTTCCCTGGTTCTTTCTGACTTCCTCTCATCCTTATCTATGCAGAGCTCCCAGATAGCTGTCTTCTGGACAGTCTATCCACATCACCCCGCATTCTCCCAAGCCTCAGAATCAAAGTTCCCACACACCTGCAATTTATGTGCCCAGCACTATACCAAAGTCCTTAGCATATATCATCTCTTCCCACTCTTAGAACAACCCTGTAAAATAGCTCTGTTATCCCATTTTACAAATGAGAAATCCAGGCCCAAAAGTTAGGTCCTTTGACATTAAAACTTAAAAGTGGCAGGGATTTCCCCGGTGGTCCGGTGGTTAAGAATCTGCCTTCCAATGGAGGGTATGTGGGTTGGATCCCTGGTTTGGGAACTGAGATCCTGCCTGCTGCAGGCCAACCACGCCTGTGCATCACTAGTAGAGAGAAGCTTACAAGCTGCAATGAAGACTGACGCAACCAAATAAATATTTAAAAAAATAAAATGTGCCAAGGTCAGGATTCAAAACTCGTTCTGACTTCAAGGCTAGAGGTTTCAGTCACTATTCGAAATAGCCTCCCTAGACAACTCAACATGGGTGCCTCAATAATTTAACCCATGCATTCAACAAATGATTTACTATTTCTTGAACACAAACCTGTTCTCTCTTATCTCTGCTCTTACCTCTGGAAATCTGTCTAGAGGCTACACTCTCTCCTTGTAATCTCTCAGGTAGATTCTTGGAATCACCTCTAACTCCTCCAATGAATAACTCCCTACTATTCAGCCAATAGTTTCTCCCTATTTTCAGGATTTTAGATTATATTACCTGTCGAATCCACTTCCACTATCCCAGTTCAGACCTCAAGCTTCTGCTAACTTGGCTACTGTAATATTTACCTTCCTTTCAGTCTTGCTGCTCTTGGTCTCTGGACCCTTGCAATCAATGTTAACATCACTGCCAACTGTTAAACTTATAAAAGGATCTACTCATGTTACATCCCTGCTTAAAAGCCTTTGATGGTCCTCTACTGTCTACAGAACAAAGTTCAGACTAGTTGTGCTGGCATTCCTATGCAAGCCAGTCCCAACCTATCTTCCCAGCTTTACTTCCTACCACCATCCCTCACCAAGAATAATAATTTATACAGAATTTAACTGTCTGTACAGTGCATTAACATGTATATTAAGCCTAACAACACTGAATTTCTTATGGGAAAGAAAGGGAGACTTAGTAAGGTAGTGTAATTTGCTCAAGATCTCAAATTGTAAAAGGCAGAAAGGGTCAAGTCTCTTAACTCCAATCTTTAACTCCTTTCCCAGAACTTCATGCAGCCATCGTATATCAGACTCACTTGAACTTTCCCTAAAAATACATATTTTTCAATCTCTATGTCTTAGCTCAAGTAATGTTCCGTTAACCAGAATACTATTTCTCACTCCTTGACATTTCTAAAGAATTGTGTTAGACATTTTTCTTTTCATTTTTTTTTTGACATTTTTCATATCATACTTCCAATCAGTTATTTACATTTATATATAAACCTGCCTCTACACTGGGGTTTCCCTAGTGGCTCGGATGGTATAGGCTCTGCCTGCAATGTAGGAGTCCAGGGTTTGATTCCTGGGTCGGGAAGATCCCCTGAAGGGAACGGCCACCCACTCCAGTATATTTGCCTGGAGAATTCCATGGACAGAGGAACCTGAGAGGCTACAATCCATGGTGTTGCAAAGAGTCAGACATGACTGAGAAACTAACAAAAAAAACTACACTGAATGATAAGCTCTGTGGGGCCAGGACCATACTAGTCACTCCATTTTTAAAGTCTGCTTATCGAACTGGAAAATGTGTGGGGAAAATAAGGCATGTAAGACAGCAAGCATCACAGCAGAGACTGGCCAGGACTGAAACCAGAGACCAGCACCTTGGATCAAACCATCCGAGCACACTGGCAGCGCCTGCAGTTTTAGCGTCTGTCTTCTGAACAAGGTCGAATGCCCCAGTGCCGATTATCCTAGCCTACACTGGCCCTTATGAAATATTACAAGTTACTGCAAGCAGCATTTAAAACAAGATGAGGTAGAAGTGAAAAACGACCAGTTATAAAAAGCAGAAATACCATCGCTATTTTCCATTTTAACCTTCCTTTTTGGCTAAGTAACCAAAACGGAGATGGTACAGGCTTGATTTAGCCTGTTGACACAGCTCAGCTCAGCTGCATGCATGGCTGCCATGAAAACAGCCATCTCTCGGGGGCTGTTACAGCGAGCTCAGACTCATGTTCACCTACACGGCTACACGTACGGCCTCCCCGCCTCATTCCCTAAAAGAGCCACCAGCATGCCCGGCACTGGCAGAGATTCTCTCAGAAGACACATGACATGATGACTATCTAGCCAACACTTGAACACTAAGGTGGCTGTGTCAAGGGGTCAAGTTGAGCAGCATCAATGTGTCTGAGAGTCCAGGCTGTTGCTCCTTCCTGAGTTGCCTTTACCCCAGTGAAGATCAGGTTCTAAGGATGCCTTAGAATTATACAGCTCAAAATATGAAACCATTGAACAGCTGACCAGGTGAAAAGTCTCAAACACTCCCTCCCCTCAGTCAGAAATCTCCCTATCTACCCACTGCTAAAATATAACTACAATGTCAACATTTCCATGCACTGGCAGAGGATAATATTAGAAGAAAAACTAGTCCACATGCCTTGCACTGAATTTCATCCCATTCCAAACAGTTACATTACCCTAAATATAAAGAAAGAAAACTACAGACTGTGATCTTAAGTAATTTACAAACTAGATTTCAGAACTGCCTTTAACAGTCAGAAATAATCATTCTCTATTTCAGCATCTTCCCCCAAAATCTATTATGTCCTATTCAATGAACATCAGAATCTTATAACATTTTATACACTATAAGAGGTTTCTTCTGGAGGCTTAGCAAGACATCGGGAAAAGAGCCATGCTGATCTTCTTATAAACTGTCTTTTCCCTTTCAGAGACAGTAGCACAGCAGCAGCACGGGATTAACATAAACTCTGGAATCAAAGAATCTGAGTTCAAGCCCCAGCTCTGTACTTTGAGGACAGCTCCACCAGACAATAATAGCACCAAAGTCACAGGGTTGTAAGGATTCAATCAATTAATATGTACAAAGTGATCAGAACACAACAGTAAGCTCTCAATAAACATTAGCTTTACCGTTGTTCTATTACAATCACCTGATTCAAAGTGACAATGACAGGATGTTTGTGAAAGGATAAAAAATTTTAACAAATTCCAACCCAAGATTATCCTGCTTACCTTTTGGCAACCTTCATACATGATACCACTCCATGACACTACTCGGAAAAAAAGAAAGAGAGGGAGAAAAGAGAAGAGAAGAGAAAGAGAAGAGTAAAAAACAAGCCTACCCTTCAGTTCTCCTCCTCAGGAGCTCCTAGGGTGTGGTAGCAGACACGACTGAGAGCAGCTACAGATTCCATTTACATTTTTAACGTGCATATCATTTCAAGTGCAATGGTAAAACGCAATGACTTAAAATCTATGGAAAGGCAGTGTTACCAGCTACACATCTCAAGATAACAGACCTGGGGACCAAAGCTGTTAATATTACTCTAGCATAGTCTGTAACAACACATACAGTTTGCTCCGGACATATCTCTTTACATTTACTCTTCCTCTTTCTTCTCAACAGCACTTTAATTCCATCAGTGGACTTCCGTGTTTCTTTGGTCGCCCACAGCAGTGTTAAAAAGCAGTCAGATAACTGGATTAAAGTAACATGTAGCTAGAAATTTAGGAATGCATCTGACTTCGTCTCTTCATCAGCATGAACACACTATGACAGGGGTCCCCAACCTCCAGTTTCCTATTGGGAAGCCAGCCACATAGCAGGAGGTGAACTGCAGGCCAGCGAGGCTTCATCTTCATCTGTATTGACAGCCACTCCCCATCGCTCACATTACCACCTGAGCTCCGCCTTCTGTCGGATCAGCATTCGCTTGTCAAAGAAGTGCAAATCCTACTGTGAACTGTGCACGCAAGGCAAGGAATTTAGTTTGCCCCTTCCTTATGAGAATCATCCCCAAACCACTCCCCACCTCCAGTCCGTGGAAAAACTGTCTTCCACAAAACAGGTCCCTGGTGCCCAAAAGGTGGCAACTTGCTGCTCTATGGCACACGGAGGTACAGAGCCTAAAGGCTGGTTACCAATGCCCATGAGCCATCTGCAATCCAACTCTAACTCTACCACTTACTAGCTATGGGATCTCAGGAATCTAAAATGCCTGTTTTCCATGCCATAAAACAGCAGTAATAACTTTACCTACCTCTTAGGATTATATTGACGAATAAAACAATATATACAAAGCACTTAAATCAATGCTAGTGCTGAAATACTGAAGTGTACTGTTGTCTCCAATTCACTTTGAAATGCATCAAAATAAGATGGATTGAGTACTTAATGCCACTGAACTGTACACTTAAAAATGGTTAAGATGGTAAATCTCGTTACGTATGTGTATCTTACCACAATCCTTTTTTAAACAAAAATAATAAAATAATTAAAATAACATTTTAAAATGTGGCTTGAAAATGGACAGATATGTGATAAAGCCAGTAGTGAAATATCATATGTAGAATCTAGGTAGTGGGATATGAAGGTTCATTTTCAACTTTTCTGTAAGTTTGGGAAGATTTTTATAATAAAACATCGGGGGAGGGACAATGTGAGCATCTAGTAGTTTGCTTTTATTATCTACTGGGGCTTTCCTGGTGGCTCAGATGGTAAAGAACCCGTGCGCCAATGCAGGAGATGTGCCGTTCAATCCCCGGGTCGGAAAGACTCCCTGAAGAAGAAAACAGCAACCCACTCCAGTATTCCTGCCTGGGAAATGCCATGGACAGAAGACCCTGGTGGGCTACAGTCCACAGGGTCACACAGAGTCAGACACAACTAAGCATATAGCACACACAT
The DNA here is from genome assembly GCF_910594005.1 of Cervus elaphus. NCBI lineage: Eukaryota > Metazoa > Chordata > Mammalia > Artiodactyla > Cervidae > Cervus > Cervus elaphus. The sequence goes on along the minus strand of NC_057830.1, from coordinate 11,463,824 downwards.
CATCTACTAGTCTTAAATAACAGCCAGCAAATATTCATATACTTAGCTCCTTTTTTTTTTTACAGCCATCTCTCCTTTTATTACAGCCTTTCTGAAACTGAAAGTGATTTAAGTTCCTAATATATATGTTCAGTATATATGACTGTGATTTCAAGTTAAATTATTTTAAGGTATCAACTACCAAGTATTTAATCTCTCCTTAAATATAGAAACCAAGTCAACAGACATCTGTGGTCAATGACTAGGGATTTGACCAAACAGAACAATGAAAAGGCAAGGACTGGAATAACTTCCTCCTAACTTTTGCAGTAGCTGCTAAAGCCAATAAATTTCTTAACCAGAACTACAAACATCTTAACAGGTACCTGATGTACAGGAGTACACTGCCTGTATACAAATGCATCAGTCACTTAAGAATGAAATCCAATTCTTCCTCAAGTTTTGTTCCCCATTACAACTAGTAATTAATAGTTTAATATGTTTAGTGGTATAACATGAATTCAGGTATCTTGCAGTGGAACAATTTAAAAAGTCAGACCACCTCACACTCCTTGGGACAGCTGCTATCAAAAGCACAGAAAACAACAAGTGTTGGCAAGGTTCTACAAAAAAACTGGAGCCCTTTGTTTACTGCTGGTGGGAACATCAAATGATATAGCCACTGTGGAAAACAGGATGGCAGTTCCTGAAAAAATTAAAAATAGAATTATCATATCATACAACAATCCCACTTCTGGGTATACATACAAAAGAATTGGAAGCACAATCTCAAAGAGATACATGCACATTCATATTCAGATGAGTGGATGAGAAAATACAATATATACATACAATGGAATATTAGCCTTACAAAGGAAGAAAATCCTGTCACATGGTACCGCATGGATGAACCCTAAGGATATTATGCCAGATGAAACAAGCCAGTCACAAAAAGACAAATCTTGTATGAGTCCACTTACATGAGATAACTAGAGACGCCAAAATCATAGAGACAGAAAGTAGAATGGAGGCTGTCAGAGGCTGGGAGGAGGAGTAGGAGGGATTTAGTGAGCAGTGAACTTCAGCTTTGCAAGATGAAAAGTATTCTCAAGGTAAATGGTGGTGATGGTTGCATAACAATATGAATGTCCTTAAGACCACTGGCCTGTACAGTTAAAAATGGTTATGGTGGTAAATTTCATAGTACATTAATTTTACCACAATAACAAAAAAATGGAAGAAAAAAGATCAGGGAGCTGACCTCCCCAGAAGGACTGGTGGTGCTCCAGCTTGGCAATAACAGGCAAGCGATCAACTCTGTGACTATCAGCCCCTGTCTATCTCTAACCACCGCAAGAGACCTTATCTACCCAGACTCTGCATCCTACCCAGGGTCACACCAATGCTTTATTTCAGCTTCAAAATGACCAAACACCACTGCTGCTACACCAGTTTTGTGTCAAAGCAGCAAGGAGATTTAACTCTCTAAACTCGCCTCCTCTTTAAAACAAGGATAATTTCTACCTACCTGCTTTAGTAGGCTGTTACGAGGGGAAAAGTGAGATCATGCATGTTAAAGTAGCTTTAAACAGTCAAAGACCAAAGAAACAGAAATTATTATGTGTACAGCTACTCTCATATGGAAATTGAGAGAGGGGGCTGTAACAACAGAAACTTCCCAAGGCTTGCGACACCTGTCCCAGGTTTCATTCCATTTAAAACTCACAGCATCCCTAAATAATACCTTTCTTGTTTTTGATCATAAACTGAAGGGCAGCACGGAGAAACCCAACACTTCAACTTAAAGCTTTACATCCCAACACCCCCCAAACGCAATCAGAAATTATCTTACAGATCCTAGGAAAATTCGATTTTTTTTTGACCCCCAGCCTGGGCCTGCGGCGCCCGGGAACTACACTTCCCACAAAGCACCGAGGCGAACCCGGGCGGCGGGCGGAGCGGCCTGCGATTCAGGGTGACCACCGCTCTCCCCGAACGTGGATCGCCGTCCCCCGGAAAACTGCAACGTTTAAGGTCAAGTGTGCACTGGCTCTCCTTTCCCAGAGCGCTGTCACCCCGAGGCTTCCCCTGCAGCGAGCGCCGCGACCCTCTCTGCCCTCCCGTCCTTCCTGCTCCACCTGAGGGTCACCGCCTATTCTTGACCTTTCCGCTGATTTCCAGAGTGTCACAACACGGCACCTTCTCCCCCTCCCCGAAAGCGCTATTTCCAGAACTCGCCCCACAGTTAGGACCGGAGGAGTCCACGGAGGGGTCAGACGGGACGGTGGGCACAGCCCGCCACCCTGGGGCTGCGGCCGCTCCGCCAGCCCAGCCTCCGCGGGCAAGGGGGCTAGGCTCCCCCCCATACACACCGAGCCGAGGCGGATCGCACACAGAGGGCTCCTCCCGGGGCTCCGGTTTCAATTTCGCAACGTGACGGTGCAAAGCTGAGGCCTACAAACGCCAGCGGTGGGCCTGCCCACCAGGCCCGAGCGCCCCAGCCCCCCACACGCCGCAGCCGCCGCCCGCCCGTCCGTCCGGTGCCGCCCGGCGACCCGACCCTCCCGTCCGGCCCCGGCCGCCGCCCCTCCACCCCCCGGCCCGGCGCGGCGCCGGCTCCGGCTCGCGGCCGCAGGCTTGCCGTGGCACTTACTCAGCTCGTCCTGGGAGGCGGAGGCGGCGGCCGCAGCCATGTTGCGCCGGGGAGGGAGGGAGGGGCCGGAGGGGGAGGGCGCGGACGGGCGGCGCGGGGGGCTCGCCGCTCGCGGTGCGGCGGGGGCCAGGAGCCGCCTCCGGTCGCTCGGCGTGGGCCGCGCTGCGCCCGCGAGGCCCGCCCGCCCGCCGCCGCCGCCTGCGTCCTCCTCGCTGCACGCGTCGCTCTCGCCGTCCCCCGCGAGCTCGCGGCTGGGGCGCTCCCGCAGCCCGGCGCCTCTGCGGAGCCGCCGCCGTCCGTCGGCCGAGTCCCCCGTGCGCCCGGCCCGCGCGGCGGCTCTGCGGCTCCGCGCCGCGCTCGCCCGACTCACGCCGGTTTTATATTTAGAAAGAGCTGAGCCATCCTCCCAGCGGCCCCCCCGCCGGGCCCCTCGCGCGCCCGCCTGCCCGCCCTCGCTCGCTCGCTCGCTCGCGGCTCGTCCTGCCCACCTGCCGCCGCCCGCCTCGCGCGCGGGAGCCGGCCCCGCGTGCGCTCCCCGCGCGGACCCGGCGCGCGGCGGCCTGCGCGGGCGGCCCGGCCTAGCCGCTTCCGCGCCCGCGCAGCCTGCGGCGGCCTTGGAGCGGAGCAAACGCGCGGGCCTCTGACCTGAGTCCGAGCCGGTCTCCATGACGGGGATGCTGCGCTCGGCGCCGCGACGCGGGCGCCCAGAAGTGAGGCGAGCGGCGGGCTCGGCCCCCGGGGAGCCGCACGCCGCCGTCCCTGAGGGGCTTGGCCGAGCTGGTCCGGGCTGCCCCGGCTGGGGGAAATCCTCGAGGCCGGGCCGGAGCTCTTTCTGTAAAGGTCTGTGGCTGTCACGTTGGCTGGTCCCGACCTGGAGAAACACGCCCGTCCAAAGGAAGAGACGTGGACTCGGAAAAGTAGAGCTGGGTTCGGAGTCGGCGGGAGGAAGCCCCGCCCCGCGCCTCCCGCCGAACTTCTCAGCCCTGCGCTGACTCAGTCCGGGGCGAGCTCCGGCGCGGCGATCGGCCCCCGACCCTGCTCGCTGGGCTTCTTTTATACTTAGAGGCAGTCATAGAGTGTAGGTTTCTGAAGCTCTTAGGAACTAGGACTACCCAGTGAGGGAAGGTCACGACTCCAACTAAAAGTTCAATAAACTAGGATTTTTAAAGTTCAAATGCAAGTTTGTATGCTTACAGGAGTTGTTTTCTTACATTTTTGTTGTAATCCCTACGTTCTTTTTGGTAACCCGCGTGATTGAGTTTGAATATAGTGATTTAAACTTTACGCCTTGTTTGTCCGTGACGTCACTTAGTTAAGGCGTTTGCATAATTGCTTTACTTCAAGTGATAGTACTGGCATAACAAATTAGGTACAAGATCAGGTACATTTTTTGTGTGTATGAAAAGAAATTAAGATCCTAAGTGAGTTGAAATTGTGTTTATCCCTAAAAGAAATCTATAAAGACCTAGTTAATGTCTTGAAAAATGAATACGTACCATTCCAGATGTAACTTGTGCAAGTACAAGATACTTACACAACAGTAAAGACGTGTATGTCCTTTATTGCTTTTATTATAGAAATTATACACGATCTTTGCAAAAATTTAAAATATTCAGAATTAAAATTGAAAGTGAAAGAAAGCCCTTGCGCCCTCCCACTATCCCACTCCCCAGAGAAAACTACCGGTTAACGGGTACACTTGAGTGTGCATCCTCCAAGGCCTTGTGTCTGTGCACACACGTATAAAGCCCCCAAAATAAATAAGTGGGGAGGGGGTTCAGATTCATGATAAAAGTTCTGTATCACTGTTTTTCCCCCGTAAACATTGTGCCACGTTAACTCAAAAAGCTCTACACCACCACCACTGTTTTTGTTGATGACTTCATAATATGTTAAGTTAACCAATCCCTTTTTTTGAGGACGTTTTCCTTTTTTTGTTTGATGGTGACACGAAAAGCGATGAACTATTTGCAAACAACACAATACCGAAGATATAGTTTGTCCCCCACCTCCCTGCTCACCATCCCCTCATCTTACCCACTGGAGATAATTCCTGTTAACAGCGTGGTGTATACAACTTTTCCTGATCATTTCTATGAATGTATAGTATGACTACCAAAGACTAGTATGGGGAAATTTTCATTTCCCAAAACCTCCAATAGATCCTTTTAAAGCTACCCCTCCTCCAAAGTATATGTGTGTGTGCTCAATCACTTCAGTGTCTCTGACTCTGGGACCTCCAAAGTATAGAATCTAAGTTTAAAAAAAAAAAAAAAAGTCATTTGTAATTTTGGCTTCCAAACAAGGCCAGTTAGCAACTTATAAATTCCTCCTATGTAGAAATTCCATATTCCCATGTGTGCAAATCACATATAGGTTTGTTCATTCTCACAAAAATGGAATCCTACAATGTGTGTTCTGTAACTTTACCTTTCAAACAATATATCACAAGTATCCTTCTTTATCAGTAATAATAGCTAATAGTAATTGTGCCAGACACTACTTAAAGTGCTTTACTTGGATGAGTTCGTTTAATCCTTACAACGATCTTATGAAGTAGGAATTTTTATGAGATAGGGTGATTGAGGAACAACTCTAAAGTGCCAGAAACTAGTAAGTGGTTAAGGAGGAATTTGAACGCAAATAGCATGGCTCTAGAATTTGCATTCTTAACCACTCTGACCTGTATGTGGAGAACTACCTTATTCTTTTAAATGACTGCATGATAGTCTTCTTTACAAAAACTTGCAAAAAAAAAACCAAAAACCTTCATGATTAGTACATGACAAAATTTAGTGATTCCCCTATTGATAAGCTTTTAGGTTTCTGCAAAATTACTACTGTAAAACATTCCTATATCTTTTTGAAGTCACATATTTCTGTATGTAGACTTGGAATTGTTAGGGGGGAAAAACGGCTCTAACATTTCATTATATACAGTACTTTATAGCAGTTTATAATGCTGCATCTAAGCTTTTTTTTTAATAGTTGCTTCTCCCTTCAAACTATTAATAGTACATTTTCCCCACTAAATAGTATCATCATCTTACTAGGCACTTTGGTTTTGAATAGTAGCCTTGAGATACTTCCTGTCTAGAATTTACTTCAATTTTAAAGAACAGACAAGAAAGACCCTCATGGACTGTTGGTGGGAAGGAAAATTGGTGCAGCCACTGTGGAAAATAGTATGGAGTTTCCTCAAAAAATTGAAAATTGGGGAATTCTCTCAAGGTCCAGTGGTTAGCACTCCATGTTGTCACTGCTAGGGCTCAATCCCTGGTCACAGAATTAAAATCCTACAAGTGACACGGTGCAGCCAAAAAATTTTTTTTTGAAAATAGAACTACCATACAATCCAGCAACTTCATTTCTGGGTATTTACCTGAAAAAAACACAAACACTGATTCAAAAAGATACATGCACCCCAATGTTCAAAGAAGCATTATTTACAATAGCCAAGATATGGAAGCAACCTAAGTGTCCATCAATAGATGAATGTGTAAATAAATGGATATATGTATGTAGGAATAGTATTCAGCCATTAAAAAAATTTTGCCATTGGCAACAACATGGATGAATATAGGTGGCTTTATGCTAAAGGTCCATCTAGTCAAAGCTGTGGTTTTTCCAGTAGTCATGTATGGATGTGAGAGATGGACTAGAAAGAAAACTCAGCACTGAAGAATTGATGCTTTTGAACTGTGGTGTTGGAGAAGACTCTTGAGAGTCCCTTAGACTGCAAGGAGATCCAACCCGTCCATCCTAAAGGAAATCAGTCCTGAATATTCATTGGAAGGACTGATGCTAAAGCTGAAACTCCAATACTTTGGCCACCTGATGCGAAGAACTGATTCATTGGCAAAGGCCCTGATGCTGGGAAAGATTGAAGGCAGGCAAAGAAGGGGATAACAGGGGATGAGCTGGTTGAATGGCATCATCGACTCGATGGACATGAGTTGAGCAAGCTCCGGCAGTTGGTGATGGACAGGGAAGCCTTTTGTGCTGCAGTCCAGGGGTCACAAAGAGTCAGGCATGACGGAGCGACTGAATTGAACTACGCTAAGTGAAATAAGACAGAGAAAGACAAATACTGTATGACCTCACTTACATGTGTCATCTAAAAGGCAAAACACAGAAAAAATGAAAGCTGACTCATAGATAGAACAAACAGGTGATGCCAGAGGGGAGGAGAACAGACAGAAAAATGGGTGAGGGGGATGAGAGGTACAAACCTCCAGTTATAAAATAAGTAAGCACAGGGATATAATATACAGCACAAGGAATATGGTCAATAATGTAATAATTTTGCATGAGGACAGATAATTACTAGACCTATTTTGGTGATCATTTACTTTGTAATGTATGCACATGTCAAATCACTGTTTAGTACACTTGAAACTAACATAATATTACACATCAACTATGCTTTAAAAACCAGAGAAGTAATTGGGGGAGACTAAGAATGGGGCCCAGAAAAGGCCCCCTAAAGTATATATAAACTAAAAAATATAACAAGACAGCACTAAATCCAAGAACTAAAAATGTATGTCTTTTATACCTTAGAAGTCATTCTCCCCTCTGCTAGGTCCTACTCACACTAAATGTATGCACAGTTATGACACAGTAAACATAAACAATCTTGCTTCCATAGTCAGTCAAAGTAGATAAGAAGCAGAATATTAGAGGGCAGTCTTCTGGGCAGGTACATGGATGACAAGTTTTAATGTACACCCTAAAAACAAGGGAAGATACAGGAAAACTATGAAAAGAAGCTGTGAGAACTTGAAAAGCAAAGCACATTGGGGTTATTTATAAAGCACCAAAAGCACTACCCACCCCATAAGCCTGAAATCATTTCACTTGAATGAGTGATGTTCATGGTGCTAATCCTGACATCAAGAAATAGTGAAATAGGGAATTCCCTGGCGGTCTGTGGTTAGGGGAACTTCCCAGGTGGCGCTAGTGGAAAAGAACCTTCCCGCCGATGCTGGAGACATAAAAGACACAGGTTCATTCCCTGGCTTGGGAAGACCCCCCCAGAGGACGGACAACATGGCAACCCACTTCAGTATTCGTGCTTGGAGAATCCCATGGACAGAGGAACCCAGCGGGCTATGGTCCATAGGGTCGCAAAGAGTCGACACAATTGAAATGACTTTGCATGCACACACATGTGGTTAGGACTCTGTTCGTTCACTGCTGAGGGCTTAGATTCAATCTCGGGTCAGGAAACTAAGATCTCACAAGCATCATGGCATGACCAAAAAAAAAAAAGATGAAATGATGTCTAATTTCATGCATCAAAAATCAAGGAATCAGAAGTTTACAAAGCTTTTCATCTGAAATGATTATAATAAGTAACCAATTTTAGTGCCTTAAAGGTTTAATTCTAAACTATCTAGAAAATCCAACTACCCTAAAAGATTCAGTTCTCCATTCCCAAAGTCCCAGAGAAACCAAAATTCTATGTAAATAAATAAGACTCATGTGGTATTCGTTTCGGTTGCTGAAAAATGATTCAGGGACGGGATCCAATCTGCCAACAGAGGCACAACATTAATGATCTTCATCTTTGCTCTTTTCAGCCAGTTATTGATTGAAGACGTATTTCAGTGCACATAAAACCATGTCATGATTCAAAACATTCCACTTTCTAAAACTCAAGCTCAGAAACATCAATCTCTAACGACCATATAGAATCTTTCCTCTGTTTTACTAATTCCTGTAGATTTAGAGTACATTTTTTTAGTCATTGAAAATTTTATTTTTAATTTCAATAACTGAGAAAACAGTAGGCTTGACCCAGCAAACTAGAGAAGTAGGAAATTAAGAGACAGAGGAATGCTAAAAGTGTGTCTTTCAGAAGGATTAAGAGGAAAAAACACACAAATGAATTTGAAAATATAGAAGCCTCAGACTTCTTTATTAGAAGACTAGGTGGAAAGAACATAGAAAATTGTGGAAAAGCAATTTTTGAAGCAATTCCAATTGTGGAATAGCTGAATGCATCTAGAAACTAATGCAGTAGCTGTAATTTGTTTAGAAAGGTCTGAATCAACAGATATGTCATTTTTCCTTCCTGTCCTTTCTGTTAATTCCTGCCTTTTCAGTTAATTTAGACACGGATGGAACCCCAGCCACGATGTTGTGAACATGACATACCTACCATTGAAGGCCACTGAAGCAGACCCGTAGCCAGAGACCAGGTCCCTGAAGATTGTGGGAGCTGCCGTACAACCTATGGTCAGCCTGATTCCAATTTTTTTATTGAATGAGAAAGAGAAAATCCGAATTAGTTTAAGCGTTTATTTTTAAGGACATAGAGCATGTTTTAGATCCTCATTCTCACCTCGGCCGTTTTCACCACTTTCTGTTTATGACAATGAATTCTTATTAGCACCTTCAAGTCTTTCTTCAATCCCAACCTTGGGCAAGCCCCACCATTCACTTTATTTTTCACTCCCAGATATCACTGGAAAAAGGCAAAAAGTTGACCTGGTCCAATAGAATACCATACCTTGCATTCTAGAGAATGAGGCAACCCATTTTCTAGGGATAGGATTTATCCCTATACAAGATGATTCTATCTCCTCTTATTTCCTTAAAACAGTGACTTCATAGTTTTTTGTTCACATTCCCCCACTCCCCCCAAAATTTTGGAAAACAGTGTAACCCATTTACATATTTTTCGGTTGGCATTTAAAACTTTCTCTCATAACTTAAAGAATTGAGAAGAAAAGAATTTTAACAATGGATTCTATTGTAAATAATCACATTTGAAAATAAAAGCTCTTCTATCACTTAAAAAAATATAGATTCTAAACAAGATATTTTTCTAAATAAGATATTGATTTGATGTTCACCATCATCTGTTTAAAAAATAACATGAATATATTCCTAGTAATAAGAAAATTTTACATAATTGCATTTCCTCATGGAACTTGTACTTTATTTACTTTAAAAGCTCACTGTACTCTTGAATAACTTTGTTATTGTTATCAATTTTTTTTGGCCTCATGACACATGGGATCTTAGATCTCTGACCAAGATCGAACCCACATCCCCTACATTGGAAGCAATTTATAATTTATACTAATGCAATATAGGTTTTTTTTGCAATATAGTTTTAATCTTGAAAATCTTACTGTTTTATTTTGTCATCCTTTTCTTCAACAAAAATATATATAAAAATTTGAATATTTAAAGTATTTTCTATGTTTTTTAAAAAACTATTATGACCAAGTAATCATAATTAATAGTATACAATTTATGAAAACAACATGAATACATTACAAACATTTTTAAGGCTTCAACTATTACTGATTAACATATTTTTTAATGTTACAACTTTTGAGTTAGTAAATATAAAAAGTAAAATATTGACAATGTATCTCAATGAAAAAGCAGGAGCTTTTGACAGAAAAAAAAAAGATTCCCAGTTGCCTTCATTCACTTCCTTACTACCTAATTTGATATATCCAATTATCCCTTTGATGATAGTAATGGAGTTGTTCCCCTCTGAATGCAAAGAAGCCTAGTTAGCTGGGAGATGGCTAAGAGGCATGGCTTGCTTTTGTAAAGTGAGAGAAGGGCCGTTGTGAAATAGAAACCTTGATTTTAGAGGCATTCTTAGGCAAAGCAATTTGAAGAAAGAATATATATCATCTAAAGATTGATTCTCTTAAAACTATCCATGCTTCTATATCCTAAGAAAATCATGTTCTCCCAGAGGACCCTTATTCCAGAACAATGCACCTTCAGTGTTCTTCCTTCTTATCCTAGTCTATCTCCAAGTCTCTCCTTAAAAAAATAACCTACCCCAATACTTTTCTTTCCATTCTCATATCCAGGCTTCACTTTATTCTTTCCTCAACCACCCGGACTTCCCTGAAACTGATCTCTTGAAGACCAGCCAACTGCAAACTCCAGTAGTTACTTTTCATTCCAGCCTCAGTAAGTACTATTGACTCCATCATCCCTTTCAAAACTCTCCTCTGTTGATTTTCGTTCACCACTTTCTCCTGATTCTTTTCTACTTATCAGTTACCTTCATTGTCTCCTTTCTGTGCCACCCTCTCAAAATCATCATTTCTTTGGATTTTAACCACAGACCTCTTCTCACGCCGCCTGCTCTTCTTTGCAATCCCTACTCCCTCATCTTCAATTACTAAATATCCTTGATGTCCTTCTCCAGTTAAGTCATCTCTACCTAGATGTCCTACATGTCTGTCAGTATTAAAAGGTGAATTTTCATCTCCCTTCTCAAACCTTCCTCTGGTATCCCTTAGACTGTGTGGATCCAGCATCCAGTTGATCAAACCAGAGACCTGGGAGTAGCCAATAATCCTATCTTCTCTCTCACTTTTATTCACTATCTACAAATTGTCACTAAGTAGTATCAGTTGGGGTTTCTCTGGTTCCTGGTACAGAAAAAAAGCTCATGTATGTACAACAATATGTGAAGAAGAGTACCAGAGTAGTCTGGGCTTCCTAGATGGCACTAGTGGTAAAGAACCCACCTGCCGATGCAGATGAAAAGACATGGGTTTGATCCCTGGGTCGGGAAGATCCACTGGAGGAGTAAATGTCAACCTGCTCCAGTATTCTTGCCTGGAAAATCCCATGGGGAGAGGAGCCTGGTGGGGTACAGTCCGTGGGGCAGCAAAGAGTCAGACATGACTGAGTAAACACAGAACACACAGCACTGGAGTAGTTTACAGAGACAAAGAAAAACTAAACATCATGAAGGGTAGGAACTGGGCAGTTCTCAGGATCTCTGGAACAGAAATTTGAAGATAAGCCCTCAAGGAGCTGCCCCCAAATGATCCAGCAGCAACAGCCTTTCATTTCCAGATGTTGCAGAGTAAGAATCATAAATCCCAAACTTTGATTCAACCTTGGTTGAAATGATAATAGGTGAGGCTTACGTATTGTTGACATAAATTCTCTTGGAATCCAATGTAGTCTGTTGAGGACTTCCCTGGTAGTTCAGTGGTTAAGACTCCATGCAGCCACTGCAGGGGGTGCGGGTTCAATCCCTGGTTGGGGAACTAAGATCTCGCATGTCACAAGGTGCAGTCAAAAAAACAAAAACAATAACAACAAAAACCCCAAGGTACTCTGTTGGTCTATATTTCTCAATAACAGAAGAGATGATTAGAAAAATTTACATTCTGATGAGGAGCACAATGAATAAGAGATTAACTCTTAAATGGACAAAGATCATGTTTAAATTTCCAACATATGTCGCTCTATTTCTTGTTATTATAATATAGTTTCTTTAATACCTAGTAAGAGACTCCTGTCTTAAGCAATTGAATTTTCTCATTCACATCATAAATTAATTCACAAGCCTTGGAGGCACTGTGTATACTCTGTGGCTACTTTTTATCAGCCCAAGGGTATTTTGAATTCCTCTTTCTCATAGCCATAGAAATTTAAATCACCTCAACTGATTCAAACACAAAACAAAGTTTCATTTCTTTGACAGTGTCAAGTTTAAAATCTTGGGACGAGAGAGTTGATTGATTTAGTTTAGATCACTGATCCACCCTGTGATAGGGAATGGGAAAATTGAATAATAAAACAATAATAACCACATCTCACTAGTCTAAAGAGCAAATATTCATTCTCCTTAAAATAGCTCTATTTGGGAATTCCCTGGCAGCCCAGTGGTTAAGACTGGGATTTCCATGTCAGGGAGGGCTGGGGTGATGGATTAAACTAAGATCCTGCAAGCGGTATGGTGTGGTCCTCCAAAAAACACAAAAAAGCTTTAATCTGTCACTTCTTCTCCATACCTTGCTTTAGTCCACTTATTTTAAAGACATCTTTTGGTAAAAAGAAGTCCTCTCTTTCATCTTTTGCATTCTGACTTCTTGGTTTTAGCCTGAAAAAGATCACAACTGTTACTGTCATTACCAGAGATTTCTCATTTATAATTGAGACATAATGCACCTTATTGGCAAACTTTTTCTGTAAAGAACTAGCTAGTAAATAGGTTTTGTGGATCATACAGCTTCTGAGTTACCCTGCCATTATAACATTGAGAGTAGCCATAAACAATGGAACCCGGCTGTGTTCCAATAAAACTTTATTTACAAAGACAGCAGCCTGGCTCATAATTGGCCTCTCATCTAGGAGATTCCTGAGAAAAAAGAGTCTGTCAAGTGCACAGTGTGAACGTGCATGTCTGAAAACATCTATATCTACACTTTAACAACCAGAATGATGGCAATCGAATTCTAAGTTGGAAATATCTTCCCCTCATAATTTTGAAGGTACTACTGAATGTTTTTCTACCTTCCAAAATGCCTCATTTCCTTCAGCTCAGCTAAATCCACTAGCCTTCAAAGGTAGGACTTTGCTTTAGGCTTTTATTTAGGCTTCCAGAGCTCCTTTGCCTCATTATTAACTTTTTTTTTCATTTCTAAAAAGAAAATCCAATTTCTTAAAAAACTGGAAATAGAACTGCCATATGACCCAGCAATCCCACTTCTGGGCATACACACCGAGGAAACCAGATCTGAAAGAGACACGTGCACCCCAATGTTCATTGCAGCACTGTTTACAATAGCCAGGACATGGAAGCAACCTAGATGCCCATCAGCAGATGAATGGATAAGGAAGCTGTGGTACATATACACCATGGAATATTACTCAGCCATTAAAAAGAATTCATTTGAATCAGTTCTAATGAGATGGATGAAACTGGAGCCCATTATACAGAGTGAAGTAAGCCAGAAAGATAAAGACCAATACAGTATACTAATGCATATATATGGAATTTAGAAAGATGGTAATGATAACCCTATATGCAAAACAGAAAAAGAGACACAGATGTACAGAACAGACTTTTGGACTGTGGGAGAAGGTGAGGGTGGGATATTTTGAGAGAACAGCATCGAAACACGTATATTATCTAGGGTGAAACAGATCACCAGCCCAGGTTGAATGCATGAGACAAGTGCTCGGGGCTGGTGCACTGGGAAGACCCAGAGGGATAGGGTGGGGAGGGAAGTGGGAGGGGGGATCAGGATGGGGAACACATGTAAATCCATGGCTGATTCATGTCAATGTATGGCAAAAGCCACTACAATATTGTAAAGTAATTAGCCTCCAACTAATAAAAACAAATGAAAAAAATAAAATAAAAAGAAAATCCATTTGAAGAAATTGACTGTTATATTTTGCTAGTGTCCTTCACCCAAGGAATAGCTTTTCTTATAATTTGGTACCAAGAAAAAGTTTGAATCTCAGAGAAACTTCTATTCTGTCTTTATGAGACAATCAGAATTAAATAACCCATTGTGATTTACTTGATTGTTAATGTCCTATTGCATTGAACTCATAACATATCAATTCATTTGTATACTCAGATATTTAATAAATGGAAATAAATTGAAAGAAAGGAGAAAGGGAGGCAACTATTTTGGCAGCTATTACAGTATTCCAGATGAAAAGTAATAGAGATGGAAAGCTGAGCTTCCAATTCAAGAGACAATTCAAGATAGATTCAAGAACAGGAAGACTAATCCTGAATTTTCCAGTTTAGGAAAGTTTCCAGGAAGTGACAGAGTAGCTAATATCACTAATAAAAGTAGGGGCTTTCCTGGTGGGTCAGATGGTAAAGAATCTGCCTGCAATGCGGGAGACCTGGGTTTGATCCCTAGGTTGGGAAGAGCCCCTGGAAAATTACCCACTCCAGTATTCGTACCTAACACTCTGGCCACCTGATGTGAAGAGCTGACTCATTGGAAAAGACCCTGATGCTAGGAAAGATAGAAGGCAGGAGAGAGGGGTACAACAGAGGACGAGATGGTTGGATGGCATCACCAACTCAATGGACATGAATTTGAGCAAGCTCCCGGAGATGGCGAAGGACAGGGAAACCTGGTATGCTGCAGTCCATGGGATCACAAAGAGTTGGACACAACTGGGCAACTGAACAACAACAAATCAAGGTAGAGGAATTGGTATGGAAATGAGAAAAAAGCTAAGAAGCTAGGTTTTGAATATGTGACTATGTTAAGTAAACATTATTGATTATCACTCCCTTCCTATCTACTTACTTTCAAAAAGTACCATAGGTGCCTTAAATATAGGACAGGTTATACGGAAGAACAAAGATTGTCATTAATGAGAAATCCAAGTTGTAAAGCAAACAGGAACACACCAGCTGAGGTCAATGCAAAGGTGAACATTCCTAAACCAGTAAAGACATCCACTGTAACTAGGTAAGGTCAACACATTCAGAAAATCATCTGGCTACATTGCAGCCTGTCCTTGTTTCTTGTCCCCAAAAGCATCAGAGGCCAGCCAGTGGGGCCTTTGGAGGAAAACTGGCATCCAGTCTAGCAAGCAGCCAGCTCCAAGCATGAGAACTGACTCCTGGGTCATGAGTGCCTAGCATGTTTCATGGGAGTCCAGTTTTGTATTCAGGGGCTCAAAGAACATTTAATTCTAAGCCCCACGCAGAGAAATATACTGTGACTCTGCCCAGATCACCTTTGGAACTGGATCTATGAGGCAAGGACGATTCATAGGCGAACAATGCTATACACACTCTCAGACAGAAGAATAGCTGTTGACACCCTTGATTAGGAAATGCAGAGAATCTTTCTGTTATTGTGCTACAAACCCCATGCTTCTATGCATTCTCTCAGGCTGACCCAAGCTCTCTTACTTACCCCCAAACCCTCCACTGAGCCCCCTGGAAGCTGTTTAGTAGCTATGAACCCCCCTCCAACTTCAGTGTCACAGAATCCATTTTACTTCCTACCTTGTCTGACAGTGGCTTTCTTCATGCAACCCTCTTCTGTATAAAGTCCTAAATCTCTTACCTCTCACGTTCCCCCAGGCAGGTGGTACAATCAGCATCCTCCTGGCTCCTCACTGCTGCCTGTGGACCAGTGTTCTACCTCGGTGAGGTGATCCTCTCCATTCTAAGTCCTGGAGCATCTTGGATGTCACTATCTATTGATGGAGCCGTCCATACTTGGCCTTTGCCTTCCTTGAATGTGTCTTCTTGTTCACCTTCCGCTTCATTCCACTGCAGTGACCCACTCCCATGGGGACACTGTAGACCTGGTCACCACTTACGACTCTTTTACTGCTTAAGCCGTCCCATCTTTTAGCCCACCCACTAGCCTGTCCTTCTGCCTTCCACTCAGTTATTCCAATATTCATTCTTTTCAGAAAGTTAGGTTTATTGAGTTACAAAATTTTTTTTTGAGTTACAAAATTTTAAGCTTTATCCAGATTTAACTGATAAAGAATAAACTATACTCTAAAATTTTTAAAATATTTACTTATATATTTTGGCAGCACCAGGTTTTAGTTGCAGCATGTGGGATCTATTTCCCTTACCCAGGCACCCTGCATTGGAAGCATGGACTAATAGGGAAGTCCCTAAACCACACATATTTACAAAGTACCATTTGATGAGTTTTGACATATGTGTACACAATGAAAATATCACCACAATCAATATAATGAATATGTCTGTCACCTCCAAAAGTTCCCTCATGGTAATTTCTACCTCTCTTCCTGTACGCCCTTTCTCCTTCCAGGCAAGCACTCATTTGCTTTGGTCACTATAGATAACTGCTGGAGGAGGAAATGAAAACCCCTTCTGGTATTCTTTTCTTTTCCCTTCTGGTATTCTTGACTGGAGAATCCCATGGACAGAGGATCACAAAGAGTTGGACATGACTGAGCGACTGAGCATGCACGCACTATAGATAAATTTGTATTTTCTATAATTTCATATAAATGGAATAATATACTATGTATTTTCTTTTTGTTTGACTTCTTTCACTTTGAGATTTTATCTAGATGTTCAGTTCAGTTCAGTTCAGTTGCTCGGTCATGTCCGACTCTTTGTGACCCCATGGACTACAGCACACCAGGCCTCCCTCTCCATTGCCAACTCCCAGAGTTTACTCGAACTCATGTCCATTGAGTCAGTGATGCCATCCAATCATCTCATTCTCTGTCGTCCCTTTCTCCTCCCACCTTCAATCTTTCCCAGCATCAGGGTCTTTTCTAATGAGTCAGTTCTTCGCATCAGGTGGCCAAAGTATTGGAGTTTCAGCTTCAGCATCAGTCCTTCCAATGAATATTCAGGACTGATTTCCTTTAGGATGGAATGGTTGGATCTCCTTGCAGTCCAAGGGACTCTCAAGAGCCTTCTCCAACACCACAGTTGAAAAGCATCAATTCTTCGGCTCTCAGCTTTCTTTATAATCCAACTCTCACATCCATACATGACTACTGGAAAAACCATAGCCTTGACTAGACAGACCTTTGTTGGCAAAGTAATGTCTCTGCTTTTTAACATGCCGTCTAGGTTGGTCATGGCTTTTCTTCCAAGGAGCAAGCGTCTTTTAATTTCATGGCTGCAGTCACCATCTGCAGCGATTTTGGAGCCCAAGAAAATAAAAGCCTGTCACTGTTTCCCCATCTATTTGCCATGAAGTGATGGGACCGGATGCCATGATCTTAGTTTTCTGAATGTTGAGTTTTAAGCCAAATTTTTCACTCTCCTCTTTCACTTTCATCAAGAGGCTCTTTAGTTCTTTGATTTCTGCCATAACAGTGGTGTCATCTGCATATCTGAGGTTTTTGATATTTCTCCTGGCAATCTTAACTCCAGCTTGTGCTTCATCCAGCCCAGCATTTTCCATGATGTACTCTGCATATAAGTTAAATAAGCAGGGTGACAATATACAGCCTTGACATACTCCTTTCCCTATTTAGAACCGGACTGTTGTTCCATGCCTAGTTCTAATTATTGCTTCCTGACCTTCATACAGATTTCTCAAGAGGCAAGTCAGGTGGTCTCTTATTCCCAGTTCTTGAAGAATTTTCCAGAGTTTGTTGTGGTCCACACAATCAAAGGCTTTGGCATTGTCAATAAAGCAGAAGTAGATATTTTTATGGAACTCTGTTGATTTTTCAGTGATCCAATGGATGTTGGCAATTCGATCTCTGGTTCCTCTGCCTTTTCTAAAACCAGCTTGAACATCTGGAATTTCACGGTTCATGTAATGTTGAAGCCTGGCTTGGAGAGTTTTGAGCATTACTTTACTAGTGTGTGAGATGAGTGCAATTGTGCTGTAGTTTGAATATTCTTCAGCATTGCCTTTCTTTGGGATTGGAATGAAAACTGACCACTAGACCATTCAGGTATGACCTAAATCAAATCCCTTATGATTATACAGTGGAAGTGACAAACAGATTCAAGGGATTAGATCTGATAGACAGAGTGCCTAAAGAACTATGGAGAGAGGTTCATGACATTGTACAGGAGGCAGGAATCAAGACCATCACCAAGAAAAATGTCAGGCGAGTGTATATGCTCCTCAGTTTTTGTCTTGTCACAACAAAGATTTGGAGTGACGGACATTAAAGCCCCCCTCTGCGTGTCACAGCTCTCGGGTCTTGGACAGACCGTGTTATAGCTCTCAGGTCTCGAATGGACCGTGTTATAGCTCTTAGATAAATCAGTGTTACAGCTCTATTTTATTTAGATAATAGCAGGAAAATCCATCTTCAAGGCATGAGGGCATGTTGACCCAAAAACATGAAGAGAAGAGCGCCCCATCGCGCAGGAGAGAGGGAAAGAAGAGAGCTTTGGCTCCTCTTTTTCTGTTTTTTTCTCCTTAGGCCTGGCCTATGTAAACTGGGCCAGCCAGGAGTGCTATTTGTTTTACCTCAGGTCCTCACTCCGGTCCTCGGACCTTCCTTTGTTCTATTTTCACAGGCTTTTCCCTTCCAGGTATTTTAGCCACCGCCATTCTGGACTCCTTTTCCCTATTCTAACTACCTAACAAGAAGAAATGCAAAAAGGCAAAATGGTTGTCTGAGGAGCCCTTACAAATAACTGTGAATAGAAGAGAAGCAAAAGGTAAAGGAGAAAAGGAAAGATAAACCCTTTTGAATGCAGAGTTCCAAAGAATAGCAAGGAGAGATAAGAAAGCCTTCCTCAGTGATCACTGCAAAGGCATAGAGGAAAACAAGAGAATGGGAAAGTCTAGAGCTGTGTTCAAGAAAATTAGAGAAACCAAGGAAACATTTCATGCAAAGATGGGTGCAATAAAGGACAGAAATGGTATAGACCCAACAGAAGCAGAAGATATTAAGAAGAAGTGGCAAGAAGTGACAAGAAAAACTGTTCATAAAAGATCTTCACGACCCAGATAATCACTGGGTGATGATAAAATCACTCACCTAGAGCCAGACGTTCTGGAATGTGAAGTCAAGTGGGCCTTAGGAAGCATCACTATGAACAAAGCTAATGGAGGTGATGGAATTCCAGTTGAGCTATTTCAAATCCTAAAAGATGATGCTGTGAAAGTGCTGCACTCAATATGCCAGCAAATTTATCTGGATGTAGCATGTATCAATAAACCCTCCTTTTCATTGTTCTGAAGTATTCCATTGTATGGCTGTCCCATTATTGTTTATTTTGTAGCCATTCATTACTTGCTGGTCATTAAGATGTTTCCAGTTTTTAACTATTACCAAGAAAAAGCTGCTGTGAACAGTCACATAAAATTATGCTTTCATTTATATTGAGGGATAATTCACCTATAATAAAATTTACATATTTAAGGAGTACAAGTCTGTTTATATAATGGCCAGGCTTCTCTGTCCATGGGATTTCCCAGGCAAGAATACTGGAGTGGGTAGTCATTCCCTTTTCCAGGACATTGAGTGGGTAACAGGCAGGAAGGCCAGGGGTCTCCAAATGGAGGAAATAGGCTCAAGTGTCAGACATTTTTATCTCTCTTAAGTGGCAGGAGGAAACAAACTAGAGATATTTTTTTCCTTCTCTATACAAATTTAAAAGGAGGTTTCTCTTAAATACTGTGTTGCCATAAGGACACCTGGTTTCACTTGAAGTTAACTATTCTCAAACCTTGAGTTAACCAATGCATTTTTCTTATGGAAATGTTTGTCTTAAGCTATGTTAATGTACTATGCATTTACCCCAGACTCTGTCTTCAAGTCAGTTCCACCTAATGGCTCAGAACCTACTTGACAAACCAGTATGTTATACTCAGATATTGTTCCCCTAATCTATGTGAAAGAAACTATTTGTATGGTAATCTGCCCATCTATAAGATTCAAGTCAATATTTTTATGGCCTGGGATGAGTCATCTGGTGCCAAGATTATCCCAAAATGCATTTAATGGATGAGGGGCCTGGTGCCATTCTGAGTTGTAAGACATTCCTTTCTTTCATTAACAGACTGCTAGTGACTATATAACGTCCAGCTGAAGACTAGCAGGGGGTACTCTTTCTGCCCCCTTCTGATGCTGATGTCAGAAGATTTCTCTATCTCCTTTATACTTTAATAAAACTTTATTGCACAAAAGCTCTGAGCAATCAAGCCTCGTCTCTGGCCCCAGATTGAATTCTTCTCCTCCAGAGGCCAAGAATCCCCGCATCTTTTCATTCAGCAACAACCTTTCAAGATCTTCCCCATCCAGGGATTGAACCCAGGTCCCCTGCATTGTAGGCAAATTCTTTGCCATCTGAGCCACCCAGGAAGCCCATATAATTTGACAGGCATATGAAATTATGTAATGACCACCATAATCAAGCTATAGAGTATTTCTGTCACTCCAAAAAGTTCCCTGAGTCCCTTCCTTCCACTCCTGGTAACTGGAAACCACTGATTTCATTTCTGTCCCTGTAGCTCTGTCTCTCTAGAATGGCATGTAAATGGACTCATGCAGTGTATAAACTGTTTGGCGTCTCTCACTTATAGCTTTTGAGATTCAGCTATACTGCTGCATATTTCAGCAGTTCACTCCCTTTTGTTTCTGAGTAGTATTTCATTATGTGAATGTAAGACAATTTGTTCGCTAGTTGCCACACATTTGAACAGTTTCCAGTTTGCGGCATGTTAGGTAGTTAGAATAAGGAAAAAGAGTCCAGAATGGCGGTGGCTAAAAGACCTGGAAGGGAAAAGCCTGTGAAAATAGAATAAAGGAAGGTCTGAGGACCGGAGAGAGGACCTGAGGTAAAACAAATAGCACTCCTGGCTGGCCCAATTTACATAGGACAGGCCCAGGGAGAGAAAAACAAATAAAAAGAGGAGCCAAAACTAGCTCTCTCTCTCTCCTGTGTGCTGGGGTGCTCTTCTCTTCAGGTTTTTGGGTCGACCTGCCCTCACGCCTCGAAGGTGGATTTTCCTGCTATTATCTAAATAAAATAGAGCTGTAACACTGATTTGTCTAAGAGCTATAACACGGTCCATTCGAGACCTGAGAGCTATAACACGGTCTGTCCAAGACCCGAGAGCTTGACACGCCAAGGGGGGCTTTAATGTCCATCACTCCAAATCTTTGTTGTGATGAGACAAAGAACCAAGGAGCATACACTCGCCTGACAGGGCATATGCATTAATAAAGTGACCACAAGCATTCCCACACAACTCTTTGTGGGCATATGTTTTCATTTCTGGTGAGTAAATACCTAGGAGTGGGGTATGCTGGGTCAAAACAGTCGGAGACTACTGAGCAACTGAACTGAATGAACTGATAGTAAGTCTGTCTTTAATTTTTTAAGTACATGTGGTTAAGCAGGAGTGCTTTCTTTTTTTTCTTTTTCTTTTTTATTTTTTCATTTATTTTCATTAGTTGGAGGCCAACCACTCCACAATATTGTAGTGGGTTTTGTCATACATTGACATGAATCAGCCAGCATTCCCAGACAGGAAATCATGGCCTCTTCTGGCTCTTGAATCCTTGGAGTCCCAGCTGAGTCAGGGCCATGGGCACCTGGAAACGAGGTCTGGATATCCCTGAAGCAGTTCAGAGCTTCAGGAGCTCAGAGGTCCCCAGAATCCTAAGGAGACACTTCCAAGGCTGCCTCAGGAACCCAGGGTTTCAATCAAGAGTGTTCCTCTTTCACTTTTAATATTCCTTCTGGATACAGTTTGGCACTTAGACAACTTTCACAACTCCTGTCTGGGACTCCTGATCAGAGCCCTCAGCTGCCCTCATCCATCTAGCTATACAGAAAAATGTGCTTCCTCCTCCTGAGAGGCTTCTTGTCAGAGCCAAGGCTTCTGCCATTTACCAGCTGAGTGACCTGGGGCAAGCAGGGAAGGCCCTGCACGGGGTGTCATTTCCTGTAAAACTAGGGGTGGAGACGAGCAGGCAGGACCATGGCTTTTTAGTTTCTTTAATGTGGGGTGATTTTAGAGGAAGCAGAAAAATCAGACAGGCTCACCCCTTCACACACATAAAATCAGACAGGCACACCCCTTCACTCCTCACTTCCATATAAGATACGGCCTGGAAGCTGGGCAAGGACTGTGAAAACAGGAAACTGTCGTGTACATAAAAGGTCATAGGGGAATACTAGGCAGCAATGAAAATAAATGATTTTCATTGATTTGTAACCACAGGCAACAGTAATGATAAATCTCAGAGACATACTGTAGATGAAAGGAGTTATATACAGAGTGCGTGTGATATGATTCTTGTTATCTAGGCTCTAGGTTCCAGGTATGGAAACACATAAAATTGCTCTGTTCTGTTGTTCTTGTTCAGTCGCTCAGTCACATCCTGCTCTTTGCTAACCCATGGACCACAACATGCCAGCCTTCCCTGTTCACAGAATTCTCCCCACAAGATTACTGGAGTGGGTTGTCATTTCCTCCTCCAGGGGATCTTCCTGACCCAAGGCTTCATTGAGAAAATATGAAAGGGTGGGAACAGGAGCCATACAAGATACCTAGGCAGGTGGCAAGTCAGCCGTAAGTACCAGGCAGGTTGGAGGGAGAGGGAGATAGCGAGGAGGTCACTGTGGCAACACACAAGTAGAGGAAGAGGCCAGGGAATTTATGAGCGGCCAGATTCCATCAGCCTTATAGGTCACTGTGAAATTCAGAATTTCTACCCTGGGTGAAATGGGAAACCTTTTCAGGGTTTTCAGCAGAGGAAGTTCATAAGCTGTTTTTCGTTTTTTAAGCATCTCTCTGGCTGCAATGTGAAGAGACAAAAGAAGAAAAGTAAAATCAAGACGCCATTGCATTAATCCAGGCGAGGCATGATGGCGGTTTAGACACTCATGGTGGCAGGTGTAAAAGTAATACATTTGATATTTGTTTAATTCAAGTTGCAGCATTATGACCTGTATTGAATGCATTGCTAATATGCTTCTGCGGTGGGCGTTTTGCAGCCAGGATTTCAGGTAAGGGTAAGGAAGGAAGAGGGGAAGGATGCTTTGAGGTTACCAAGGAAACAGAACATCATAGATCTGAAAACCTGAGATGACTCTAGGCCTTTAGGCCTCTGGCGCAGCAATAATTCCGCAGCTGAGACCACCAGCGCTTCCCAAAGACCATGCGCAACAGGCCGGGATGGGAGCCTATGGAAACCACAGACCTTTCGCACAGCGGGACAAGCGCATCCCGGGAATCGTAGTTCTGCGCTCTTGCGCAGGCGCATTTAGTCCCCCGCCGCCTTGCGCGCGCAGCTCCTGCAGGACCAGTTTCTAGAAGCTCATTGCGGTGGCGTTGGTGCTGGCTGCGGGTCTTGACGCAGGTAGCGGTTGCCCCTAACCCCTAGTTTGGGGGCCGAGGCCAGGTTGCCAGTTCCGAGGGCGTACCTGGGGAGGGGTGGGGGCCGAGGGCAATCTCGCTGTGCACTCCCAACATTGCAGCTTCTGCGGGAGATAAGCGCGCTCCTGGATGGAGCTTTCTTCCATCCCTTCCCTGAGCCCACGGTCTTGCAACTTCGCTACTTTGGTATTTTGGGCGGGAAAAGTCATTGTGTGTGCGTGTGGGTAGGGGGAGCTGTCCCGTGCTTTGCGGAGTGTTTAGCAGCATCCCCGGCTCCACTCATTAGGTACCAGTAGCATCCCACCTCCCCAGTCGTGATAGCCAAAATGTCTTCAGACGTTGCCGAGCGTACCCCGTGGGCCAAATCCCCCCTCCTCCTCTTTTGAGAACTTCTTTCTGCCTGCGTCACATTTTCACGGAGCCTTTATTGTAAGCTCCTTGGAGATCCGGTGCGAGTGTCTTAGCCACTGCAGACTCCCAGGTGTCCAGCGCGTCTCTAGGTACGTGGTGGGCGCTTAATATTTGGAAGAGGAATAAATGACGTCAGGCATAGTGTGTGCGGCGCTCTGTGCCCCTCGGAGGTGGGTAATTAATTGCAGTTGTAGCTGGAGGAGAGTGTCCTCACTTGTCGCAGTGTAGCGCATCTGAGACTGTATTGTCATTTCCTGAGTGATTTGTGAGGGTGGGGGCCCCGTCTGACTCGTTCACGTCTGAATGCATAGTGCCAGGTTCCAGGTCCTTGTAGATGGTCAGTTATTTATGGAATGAGAACGTGTGCAACACAGGGCCGAATGCGCAGAAGAGTACTTGGGGATCAGAGAAAGCCTCATACCAGAGGTGTCAGTGGAGTCGGATTTTAAAGAATGAGCAAGTTTGATAGAGGAAATTTGGCAGCTTTCCTGGGGGAGGGAATGAATGACTAGTGTAAAGGCGGAAGGGGTTAAGAGTTGCTGGAAATGGAGAGATACCTCTTTATGGCTGCAAGGTCCATCAGGGGCAGCTGCAGCTGAAGGTGAGGTCATCAGGACGGGGTTCCAAGATCATCATGCGTGACTTGTGCGTTTGAATTTTATCTTGAGACAGTTGGGGAGTTACAAGACCATATTTTGGATATTAGAAGAAATCTGTAGGCTTCAGTGTAAGACTGAAATTGAATGAGGCTGTCCTTAGGTAATTTCAGTAGTAGAGAATAGAGAGGGTCTTAGGAAATAATAAAGCCACCAGAACTTGGTTATTGAGTGTGTGAGAAATCTGAGAGTCCAATATGAAATCAGGTTTCTGAGTTGAGCAACTGGTAGGAAACTGTGGCCATTCACCAGGAGAGGGCAGGAGTGGACTCGGTTTGGAGCCTCTTGTAGCAGTGAGCTTTTTCTGATATGTTTTGCTAATGAGGAGTATCTCATGAAGAAACTGTTTTCTTGGAGGGTCTGTTCCTTTAATTACCCTCAGGTAACTTCTCAGCTTTTCACCTGCTTCTGGGCAGGGCAGTTCTCTGCCTCTGAGAATGTGTGTGTGTGTTTCTATAACAGAACCAAATCAAAAACAATGCTTTTTTTAGGATTCACAATTTATTTCACTTATTTTGTATCTTATATTTCTTGATGGTTTCTGCAGGACCATAAAGTGGATCCTTGAAATACTTGGCATTTTGCTGGAGAGTACCTGTTGGTGGACTGTGCTGACAGAGTCTAAAGGAGACTGGATTTCTGTTGGTGATACACATTGCAAGCAGGAGTAGCCTAAACGAGATGACAGCTGTCTCCCCAGATCCTCACATTCTGGTCTCAAGTGAACAGAAAAAAGTCTTTAGGATGGAGACTCCTGGAAATCCAGAAGCTCTCATGAAAGGAGACGCTGCTGACCCAGAGTCTTTCAGACAGAGGTTCAGGTGGTTTTGTTACTCTGAAGAGGCTGGACCCAGAAAAACCCTGAATCAGCTATGGGAGCTCTGCGTTCAGTGGCTGAGACCAGACATCCACACGAAAGAACAGATTCTAGAGCTTTTGGTGTTTGAACAGTTCCTGACCATCTTGCCTGGGGAGATCAGGATTTGGGTCAAATCGCAACATCCTAAGAGTAGTGAGGAAGTGGTGACCCTAGTAGAGGATTTGACCCAAGTGCTTGAAGAAAAGAAAGGTGAGATTAATAGGTGAAGGGGGGGAAGTGGGAGAGATTGTCTCAAAGTAATGACAGTAAACTCCCCAAAAGAATGTTTTCATTCAATAAGTGACTCTTGTGCAAAATGAAAGAAGCAGATTACTACATGATATTGCACATATGCTGTTCCACCTTAATACATCTCATAAATATTTTAAAGATTATTATGAAAAGTAAATACATTAAAGTAGTAGGTATATAGAATGAAAGAAATCAGATTTTATGATCCTAGGAATTGAAGGAATATTTTAGAGGGTAGTGGGGGAAAGCTTGGGTTTCAGTACGAAACTGTATGTGTGGCTGTTTTGTGTTTGAAGGGTGTAGGAAAAACTTTTTCTTTGTTTAATCTGATCTTTTTCTCCAGAGTGACACATATAATAATTTTTAGTCTGAGGAGCCCATTTGAAAGGCTGAGTTGTTTTTTTCCCCTTCCTAGAACCGATCTCTCAAGATTCTGTTGTTTCCCAAGAGGAGAACCCTGAAGAAGATAAAACAGTTTCTGTTCTTCCAAATACTGAGGCCCAGGTAAGCTTCCTTTCACTGGTTTTTCATTCTTTTTTTTCCCCCAAACCATAAATTTTCATTCTTAAGTTAATTTTTAAATTGAGGTCTAGTTGACACCCAGCATTGTATTAGTTTCGGGTATATAATGTAATGGTTTGATATTTGTGTATATAGTAAAATGACCACCACGGTAAGTCTAGTTAACATATATCACCATATATGGTTACAGACCTTTCATTTTTAAGTAAATACTCAATGAGCTCCTCCTGGGTGGTATAAAGACACTAGACTAATTAAGACCATTTCCTTTTCGTCTCAGTTTTCACATTCTTAGGGCTCATTCTTCAAATGCCATTTTACTTCAGTTATCAGAATTGGTCATACGTCTGACTCTAATAAGCTCAAAATTATTTACTAAAATCCAGCAATTATTCTTCATAAGACTGGTCAGGTGGAAATAGAATTACATTTCCTGAACATGATAAAAAAAAAAAAAGCATCTGGATAGTGTTGCAAAATAAAAAGCAGTCCTCACAATACCATTAAAAAGATAAGGATGTCTCACCTTTCTGTATTAATGAGTATTTTCTGAATATTTTAGCCAATCCAGTGTGATAAGAAACAAATGAGGTAAGTATGGA
The DNA here is from genome assembly GCF_910594005.1 of Cervus elaphus. Taxonomy (NCBI): domain Eukaryota; kingdom Metazoa; phylum Chordata; class Mammalia; order Artiodactyla; family Cervidae; genus Cervus; species Cervus elaphus. The sequence continues at coordinate 11,437,305 of NC_057830.1, read as the reverse complement.
TATGAAAGAAGTTGTATATTATTTACAGATAATGTAGTCTTTTTGGAAAACCTCAGAGAATCAACTGAACATGTACTGAAATTCATTTAGAGGCTGAAAAAAGTAGCTGATTACAAACCAGTGTTTTCTATATACCAATAATTTTCAGGAAAAAAATTTTTATTTGCAATGGTAAATAATAGTGCTCTAGTAGCCTGGTAATGACTCTGATTACCAGATAATGGCTCAGAGTGGACATGTATCAAGGACATATCTCCCTGATGTATATCTACTTCCTTGTCTCTGGAACCTGAGAATGTTACTTTACCTGGAGGAAAGGTCTTTGCAGATGTGATAAAATAAGGATTTGAAATGAGGAAATTATTCTGGATTGCATGGGTGGGCCCTCAGTGGCATTAAAGTGTACTTAGAGTTTGAACACAAGAACAGGACAAAGCAATGTGAAGATCGGAGTGATAAGGCTGCAAACCAAGGAACACCATGGAATGCTGGCAACTAAGGAACCTGGAAGAGGCAAGGAATGGATTCTCCCTCAGAGGGCCCAGTTCCACCAACACCTGGATTCAGACTTCTGGTCTCCAGAATTTGGGAGAATAAATTACTGTTTTTTTAAGCCTCCAAAATTATGGTAGTCTGTTACAGCAGCCACGGGAAAGCTACTACAAGTGCTAATAGCCATTCTGCTGTACTGACTCTCAAAATGTCTTGCTATAGAGGATGCTATGAAAAGTGTATTTTAATGATTAATTGTGCTTGTTTATAATTTAGAGTAATTGTAAGTGTATGTTATTGAACACAGATCCTTGTTTGTTTGTGATAGAAAATAATTGCTACTTAGAATCATCTGGAAATTATAATTTGGAATATAGTCAGTGATGTTACTCTTCCATGTTTAATTTAAAGCCTATAGAACTTACATTGATTCTGCAGATTTTGGGATTGGGAAATGTAATTTGTGTTCTTCATTTAATATTTTCTGTTAATCCCAGAAATCAGTATGTTAGGGTAAATTTGATCAATGTTAGTCATTCCAGAGACTCGTTATATAGCATTTCACACCAAGGAATGAATGGAAAAGGAGGGGATTGCATCATAATCTTGTTTTATATCACTTGTTATGGTGGTATAATAGCTACCTTGTAGTTTGCTTGCAGATTCTTAAAGACTTGAAAACCATCACATCTATTACTTCTCTGAATTCTTAGAATCTGTTTGGGAGTAACACAGTGCACACAGGCTGTCTTTGGTGTTCTAGGAATCCATGACACTTAAAGACGTGGCTGTCACCTTTTCCAGAGGAGAGTGGAGGAAACTGGAGCCTTCTCAGAAGGAGATATATAAGGAAGTGCTGCTGGAGAACTATAGGAACCTAGAATTTCTGGGTAAAGACATCTTCTCTTCATGACTTAGTGTCTAAACTGAGTATCTTTTTGTCCACTAACATCAGAAGATAAGTGCTATTAAAGGTTTTGACTGAGTTTACAGGAGTCATATGCCTAAACCTTAAAACGGGTCCTAAAAATGTACTTTTATATAGTGTTTTCTAAAAAAAAAAAGTCTTTGCTCCATTGAACTGAAAATGTTGAGCATCATTTTGCTGTCATCAAGGCCATACTGTCCCCAATTTTCTCCTCAAATTCCAGTACTGAAGTCTATTTTTGACAACTTCTTTTCTTCCCTGAAGAACTAAAGGCTATGAATGTTGGAGTGTCTTTGTTCTAGACAAAAAAAAGGCGTTTTCTATTTTCTCTGAACAGGTTTTCCAGTTTCCAAGTTAGATTTGGTTTCCCAGCTGAAGTGGGCTGGACTGCCACGGCTGCTGCAAAAAGAAGTCTCCAAAGGTTGTAGACCAGGTGAGTTGGTGAAAAGTAGAGAAGGACATTGAAACAGTTGCCTACCAAGTCATTTGAAAGAGGTTGTGAAATGTTGGGTGGGCTAGGTGCTAACATAGATGATGAAAATTTCTGCCTTGCATTCCTGGAATGTTCACTTTAATAGGAGAGACACTCAGTCTGGGTCCTCTGAGAAGGAGGCCAAGATAGGCCACATCAGAGACTTACTGGGGGGGAATAATTCCAGGGACTGGAAGAGGCTGGGATTGCTATGAATGTGTTGCAGGTCTGATACCTGTGACGGGAGAGGGAAGGATGGAAGGCTGAGTAGGAAGCTTCTTAGATTGAAGTGCAGGTTGAGAAGATTTTAGCAAAGCCAAAAATGAACCTCCCTGCCAAAGTCATCTAGCAGAGTCATATGCCTTGCAGAAATGGGCCTGAGTGTAATTGCCATTCTTGTCATTGACTGGGAGTACCTCTGGTGAAGCAGCCTTGGTGTGATGCTGTGGTAGAGTCAGTGAGCATCAACAGGGGCTTCAAGTAAGTGCCCCAGAGGAGATTTGAAGGGCAAATTTCCATGGATGCCATAAATACAGAAATTAGGACAAAATGTGTTGATAATGGGATATACGCTATAATGATGGCATGTATAAGGAGCAATGGGAAAATATAGGATCAAGGGCATAATTAACAATTGAATCTTGAAGAATAAGTAGGAATTCATCCAGTGGACAGTATGTTTAGTATAATCCAGTTTTGTTAAAAGAAGAAAAAACGTACATATATATGTATATCTAAATGTATAGATACGGGGTTTTACTATTAATATTTGGAGAGCATTCATGTTAATACTGGTTATCTTTGAGGAATTACATTTTTTCTTTATTCTTCTCTTAAACTTTAATAATAAATCTTTTTATTTAAAAATAATTTTTAAAAATTATAATAAATGATTATTTATACATCAGTTGGGCTTCCCTAGTGGCCCAGACAGTAAAGAATCTATGTACAATGTAGGGGACCCAGTTTCAATCTCAGTGTCAGGAAGATCCCCTCGAGGAGGGAATCTACCCACTCCAGTATTTTTGCCTGGAAAATTCCATGGACAAAGAAGCTTTGTGGGCTACAGTCCATGGGGTCTCAGAGTAGGACACAACTGAGTGACGAATGCTTACACTTTCACTATATATCAATACTTTGGTTTATTTTAAGAAAAAACAATAATTTACTTTGTTGTTGTTCAGTTGCTCATTCATGTCTGACTCTGCTACCCCGTGGACTGCAGCATGCCAAACTTCCCTGTCCTTCACCATCTCCTGGAGCTTGCTCAAACTCATATCTTTTGTGTCAGTGATGCCATCCAACCATCTCATCCTCTGTCCTCCCCTTTTCCTCCTGCCTTTAATATTCTCCAGCATCAGGGTTTTTTCCAATGAGTTGGCCCTTTGCATCAGGTGGCCAAAGTATTGGAGCTTCAGCATCAGTCCTTCCAATGAATATTTAGGGTTTATTTCCTTTTGGATTGATTGGTTTTATCTCCTTGCAGTCCAAGAGACTCTCAAGAGTCGTCTTCAACACTTTTCTATAGTCCAGCTTCCTTTTTTTTTATTTGCCATGAGCTGTAATTTTGGATCTAACTGGCACCCCTTCTTCAGTTACAATGAAAGTGAAAGTTGCTCAGTCGTGTCCGACTCTCTGTGAGCCCATGGAACTGTATATCCATGGAATTCTCCAGGCCAAGATACTGGAGTGGGTAGCCTTTCTCTTCTCCACGGGATCTTTCCAACCCAGGAATCAAACCTAAGTCTCCCACATTGCAGGCGGATTCTTTTACCAGCTGAGCCACAAGGGAAGCCCAAGAATTCTGGAGTTGGTAGCCTATTCTTTCTCCAGCAGATCTTCCCGACCCAGGAATAGAACCGGGGTCTCCTGTATTGCAGGCAGATTCTTTACCAACTGAGCTATCAGAGAAGCCCCCTTTCTTCAGTTAAATTGCCAGTAAAGAAGGTCAGGAAAACAGCTTTAGAATTTGGGTTGGGAGAGACGTATGCATGGAGAAACTGGGATAGTGGAGGGAGATTCAGGGCTGAACCCATCAGGAGTAACTGCCTGGCTCTCACAGGAGGATGACGAAGACTTAGATGTCATCTTGTTGTTGGGGAGATGCCAGCCACAGTCCCGGGTGCAGGGGGTGCCCTGGGCCTCCAGGACCAAACCTTGGGCCAGAGCCGTGTACCTGCTGGGGTCATCGGGCTCATAGACCGACAGTACCCTCTCCACAATTAGTCCATCTTCTTAGCCCTTTGTTTAAGTCAACCTCTTGGCTGTTTACAGTGTAATTACACAAAGAAAGGACAGCAGTTATCTTCTTATGTTTAAGTAACATCTGGGAGAATAGATTTGAAAATGGAATCTAAAAATGTTCTGAGTAAAATTTGGCAGCATTTGTATAAATACATGCCTCTCCCCACAAGCTGCTTATGTAAAAGAAGCATTATTTAGATGTGCAATTTATTTCAGTTCAGTTCAGTTGCTCAGTTGTGTCCGACTCTTTGCAACCCCATGAACCGCAGTACACCAGGCCTCCCTGTCCATCACCAACTAGTGTCCGTTGAGTTTACTCAATGGAGTAAACTCAAACTCATGGCCATTGAGTCAGTGATGCCATCCAACCATCTCATCCTGTTGTCCCCTTCTCCTCCTGCCCTCAAATCTTTCCCAGCATCAGGGTCTTTTCAGATGAGTCAGCCCTTTGCATCAGGTGGCCAAAGTATTGGAGTTTCAGCTTCAACATCAGTCCTTCCAATGAACACCCAGGACTGATCTCCCTTAGGATGGACTGGTTGGATCTCCTTGTAGTCCAAGGAACTCTCAAGAGTCTTCTTCAACACCACAGTTCAAAAGCATCAATTCTTCAGCTCTCAGCTTTCTTTATAACCCAACTCTCACATCCATACATGACTGCTGGAAAAACCATAGTCTTGACTAGACGGACCTTTGTTGACAAAGTAATGTCTCTGCTTTTTAATATGCTATCTAGGTTGGTCATAACTTTCCTTCCAAGGAGTAAGCATCTTTTAATTTCATGGCCGCGGTCACCATCTACAGTGATTTTGGAACCCCCCCAAAATAAAATCAGCCACTGTTTCCACTGTTTGCCCATCTATTTGCCATGAAGTGATGGGACCAGATGAAAAGTCATTTATAACATACTGGAGAAAAAGTTTTTGACAAACAAAGCCATAATCAATAGCCATGATTTATAAAAAGCTCATGCAGATCAGTAAGGAACCCTGAGTCTGTTAGAAAAATGAGCAAAGAACTTCAACAGATAGCTGACCAAAATAACTTGACAGGAAGAAACTTTAAATAGCTATGAACATGAAAAAAATGTTCCAAGTCACTGCTCAGCAAAAGAATAACACTATTTATTATGAATCAAATTTGCAAAGGTCTAGAGAAAAAGCATTTGGCTAGAGATGAGTAATCAGGTACTTCTGATCATGTATTGTGTGGTGATAGAACTTTTCTGCCCTTTGGTTCAGTCACTTTTATGACTCACTTCTGAGGAAATAATCATTTGATAAACATTCCATACAGAAATAATTAGTAGTAACATTGATGCGATGGATTATTATATAACTCATAAAAGCTATCTTTATGAAGAATTAACCAATGAGGTGGGAATTATTAAAAAAGTAACTACATATTATATACATAGATTTTCTATCCTAAAATATGTAGAAAATTTCTAGAAAAAATCAGGATTTTTAATAATGGCTAACTTCCACATCCATGAGCATCAAGCTACCAGGACCAGCTCCCACCCCTCTTAATCTTCTCCTCATTTCTTCTGCTAAAGAATTTGGCCCTCAGTGTGATAGGCTGCTTTGGGAGCTTTCTCTTCCCCAGAACTCTGTATAGTAGCCCTGTGTATCACATCATGATAGGAGCAACTCCAATTTTGTTTTTGGCAGCATTTATTGTATCAACTCACTGACCAAGGTCCATAGTTTATCCAGGTTGACATTTGGGCAAAAGTTCTGGTTCCTTGCTAAGTGGTAATGCCTCATACCAACTTGCCCAAAATTAACGTAGTGTAACATTTGTCCTTTAGTCGTGTCTGACTCTTTGCTACACTGTGGACTGTAGCCCACCAGGCTTCTCTGTCCATGAAATTCTCCAGGCAAGAATTTTGAAGTGGGTAGCCATTTCCTTCTCCAGTAGGTCTTCCCGACCCAGGGATCAAACCCAGGTCTCCCACATTGCAGGCAGATTCTTTACTCTCTGAGCCATGAGGGAAGCCCAAAATTACCTGGGTGATATTTGTCAAAATTGATCCTGTGGTGACACATGCCACCAGTCTTACCCTGGCCTCCAGGACGTTTCCAGTGTTTGCTGTGCCTGTGGTTCACGTGGCCCTTAAGTTTCCAGATCTTTCTTAGTCTGGATGGCATGTCGGCAACTGAGACTATAGAGGGAAACCCCCATGAAGTCTTCAGAGCTGTCCAGTGTTTTGTTTTTTTATAGTTGTCTGGTTGAAAATAAAAATCAGTCTTACGAAAGTGATACTGTAAGCTCATGATTAAGAGCCCAGATGAAAGAAAAAAACAAAAAAGAGCCAATATGAATGATAAATAAAGGAATTAATAAAGGAATTAAGGTTCAGACCTTATTTTCTTGGGTTCCAGAATCACTGCAGATGGTGACTGCAGCTGTGAAATTAAAAGATGCTTGCTCCTTGAAAGAAAAGCTATGACCAACCCAGACAGCATATTAAAAAGCAGGGACATTACTTTACTGAGAAAGGTCTGTATAGTCAAAGCTGTGGTTTGTCCAGTAGTCATACATGGATGTGAGAGTTAGGTCATAAAACTGAGCACTGAAGAATTGATGCTTTTGAACTGTGGTGTTGGAGAAGACTCTTGAGAGTCCCTTGGACAGCAAGGAGATCCAACCAGTCCATCCTGAAGGAAATCAGTCCTGAATACTCATTGGAAGGACTGATGCTGAAGCTGAAACTCCAATACTTTGGCCACCTGATGCGAAGAACTGACTGATGCTGGGAAAGATTGAAGGCAAGAGGAGAAGGGGACAACAGAGGATGAAGTGGTTAGATGGCATCAACAACTCAGTGGACATGAGTTTGAGCAAGCACTGGGAGCTGGTGATGGACAGGGAAGCCTTTTGCGCTGCAGTCCAGGGGTTGCAAAGAGTCGGACACGACTGAGTGACTGAACAGAACTGAAGATTCAGAGAGGAGCCATACCTTGAGAGTATGGTGTTAGAGACTCTGGGACTTGAACCCTAGACTTTACCAGATTTTTATTTTTGTGCTAGTGAAGGCGCACAAAATTCAAGGGGTTGAATTCTAGGCAGTCTGAAGCATTAAGACTGAAAAAACAGGACTGAAAATGCAGTCCTGTCAGGGACAGTAAATAGATGCCTGGTTAGAATATCCACAAGATTGGTAGGGGGCTGGTGGCTCAGTGGGAAAGAATCCACCTGCCAATTCAGGAGACGCAGGTTTGGTTCCTGGATTGAGAAGATCCCCTGGAGAAGGAAATGGAAACCCACTTCATTATTCTTGCCTGGAACAGTCCATGGGGTCGCAAAAGAGTTAGACACAACTTAGCAACTAAGCAACAAGGTTGGTAGGGCCAGATGGGTGGTAACCTTTGAAAGTCTAACATAGATGTTATTGCATGTTTGTGATGTGATTAACATTGTCTATAAACTTAGTGGTATTGGGCTGCTTTGAGAAGAGGCAGTGTGGTATAGGGATCAAGAGAGTGGGCTTTGATGTCAGACTGGGTGTCTCTAGCACTTACATGTGACCTTGGGTAAGCTAATTACAATTCACTCTGTGTGATTAGTTGTTATATCTATAAACCAGGGATGATGACAGGTCCTACTTCATAGGGTTATTGTGAAAATTAAGTGAAATTTGAGTAAATTGCTTGGTATGGGACCTGGCATTTGGTAATTATTCAATAAACACTTGCACTGTCATATTATTATTTGGAAAGAGAATAAATTGATGTAAGGAGAGTAAGTTTGAACCTATTACAGAAATTGCATCTCTAACTATAAAGCACAAACCTATCATCTTCCTTAATATTTTTCCTAAACTTTCAGTTCCCCCAGTTTCTCCATGTCACTTGTTCCTTCCCTGCTTTATGAGACTCTGAAAATTTTCCAGGCCCTGTTTCTTACAGTTTCTATGGTCTTTGTTCCTGTTTCCAAATGCAGCAGCTTTCTTTATTGCAAACAGGAAATACTCTGTTTGTTATTTCTTTTAGAGTGTGAACTTGGTGGTGGATTGAAGGAATCTGGCGGAAGTCAAGATGTTCTTATGGAAGAATCGACTTTAGATAAAATAATAGAAAGGTATCTAATGAGTGGCGATTGTGACTCAGTGGGAGAATCCTGGAAACGTTACGGCAGATTCGAGGATGGTTGTAGCAATAGGGAACATTCACAAGGACAAATCACACAGAAGAAAACTCATGGGAGAGGCAGTAAGGGTGAGGAATTTGATCCAGAAAGGAGTCCCTTTGGAAGTAGCTTCAAACCACCTTCGGATCTAATTAAACATCTGAGAGTCTACTTAAGGAAGAAATCTCGGAGGTATAATGAAGGCAAGAAACCCTTTAGTTTTCATTCAGACCTTGTTCCGAACCGCAAAGAACACAGTGGTGAAAAGCCAAGGAAATGTAACGAAGGCAGGAAAGCCTTAAGTCACTCTTCTTCTCGGACTGAACATCAGAAACATCAGAAAAGCCGTGCAGGGGAGAAGTCTCAGAAGTGTAGTAACTGCGGAGTAGCCTTTATTCCAAGCTCATCCCTCAGTAAGAAAAACTCCTCTACATGTGAAAAATGTTGGAAAGGTTTAGGTCAAGATACAGCCATAGATAAAGAAGAGGGAACTGAGACTGGAGAAGGAACCCATAAATGCAGCAAATGTGGAAAAGCCCTTGGCTATAACGCCTCACTGTCCAAGCATAGGAGAATTCACAGTGGAGAGAAACCCAGCATGTGCAATGAGTGTGGAAAAGCCTTCAGTGACAGCTCATCTCTCACGCCACACCACCGAACTGACAGTGGAGAGAAGCCCTTCAAGTGTGATGACTGTGGGAAATCTTTCACCCTAAGCGCCCACCTCATTAAACATCAGAGAGTTCACACAGGTGAGAAACCCTATAAATGTAAAGACTGTGGGAGGCCCTTCAGTGACAGTTCATCTCTTATTCAGCATCAGCGAATTCACACTGGAGAAAAACCCTACACATGTAACAACTGTGGAAAATCCTTCAGTCACAGCTCATCCCTTTCTAAACATCAGAGAATTCATACTGGAGAGAAACCCTATAAATGTCGTGAGTGTGGGAAAGCCTTCAGACAGAATTCTTGCCTTACCCGACATCAGAGGATTCACACTGGAGAAAAACCATATTTGTGTAATGATTGTGGGATGACTTTTAGCCATTTTACATCTGTAATTTATCATCAGAGACTTCATTCAGGAGAAAAACCCTACAAGTGTACCCAGTGTGAGAAAGCCTTCCCTACCCATTCACTCCTCAGCCGTCATCAGAGAATTCACACGGGTGTCAAGCCTTATAAATGTAAGGACTGTGGAAAATCCTTCAGTCAGAGTTCATCTCTCAACGAACATCATCGGATTCACACTGGAGAGAAACCCTATGAATGTAACTACTGTGGGGCAACCTTTAGCCGGAGCTCAATCCTTGTAGAACACCTGAAAATTCATACCGGAAGGAGGGAGTATGAATGCAATGAGTGTGAGAAGACATTCAAAAGTAATTCTGGCCTCATCAGGCATCGGGGATTTCACTCTGCAGAATAATTCTTGGAAATATAGTAAGGTGCGGGGTGTGGGTTTACACAGTTCTCCCTCATTAAGAACCTAGGGTGTAAACTACCACAGCATTGATTAGTAGGAAATTTAGTCACAGTGGTCCCTTATTAAAAACCTGGGGTGTATACTGCCACAGCACTGATTAGTAGCTGCAGCTTTGGTGGGTTGGCAGCTAGGAAAAGTATCTTTTGTCATTTACCCTTCTTCTTTGCAAGGATGTCAACGTTTGGTAGAGAGTGAGGAAGGGTTGGTAAAGTCTGTGGAAAGAGAAGAAAGTAGCATGTGAACTAATCCTAAAAGGCCAAATGTGAATATAAAAATTGGGGAGGGGGGTGCTTGGGACCCACCTTACTAACCTGTTTTCTTCAGATTTCTTTCTCTCCTAGCTTCCCCTTCTACTGCCATGTTGTGTTACAGAAAGAGGACCTGACTGCAGTCAGGTAACTTGAGTTCTGTCCCATTTTGCCAACTAACTCACTGTATTTATAACCTTGGACAAATCATTTGACCTTTCTGAATTTTTGTTTCTTTACTGGTAAAATGGAGGAGTGGGACTAATGATTTCTGAGGTTTCTTTCCCTCCCTCCCTCCCTCTCTTCCTTCTTTTTCTACCTCTGATAACCTCTGAAGCTGTGGTAATAAGTTAAAACATTTTTGATTCATTGGCATTTCAAGTTTCTCTAGTGTAATAGAACATAACTCATTTAAACTACTGAACTTCTGGCATAGTGAGAATGCAGTATGCTTTTTAAATATTCAATGCTGGAACTGCTCAAAAGCTATGCACAGGATCAAGTCAGTAGAGGTCAAACAAGTTTGCCATCAGGGAATGTCTTGATTGGACAAAGTGCCCCAACCCCCGTGTTTGCTCTGGATGTTGGCTGTGGGGACTGGGAATCTCTGGCATATTCCAGGCTGTCTGAGCCATGAGAGTGTAACTGTCCTAGGAAAACAGACGAGGGACTGGGAGGGGTGGGCATTGGGAAACGGGTACTCAATAGAGCTATTTTGGATGGATTGTCTTTTGCAAGATAGAGTTCTATTTTTTACAAGTTTGTCTATAGTAAGTACAGTTTCATGTAATCAGAGTATAAACATTCTGTGTGGCAAAGGTCACAAGCTAAGATTGGGCCCTTTGATGTGTCTTAGTTGTGTGTGTATGTGTGTGTGTGTGTGTGTGTGTGTGTGTGTATGCACGCACATGTGTAAGTAGTTGTCACCATTTAAAAATTAGGAAATTTCATACCAAAAAGAAATTTGTCTTGAAAAGTTACTGGGCTGACAACAAGACTGCCCATATTTCTGTGGGGCATTCAACTGGTTTTGGGTATCAGCTGCCCGCTTTAGAGGGGGAATCTGTTCTTGCAAAGTTCTGTCATTCATGTAACCTGACTTGCCCACTGTAAGAAGCTGATATTGTGATCCCCTACCACCTGGAGAGTACCTATGCTAAAATCTAAAGAGATTTTTTAGTAAAATTTAGGAATAGAATGTAGAAATGATACAGAATAAATTTTCAATTAAGTTTTCCATTATGAAAATAGACATCAAAGGAGTAGATGTTAGTGGGTTATTCCTTACAAATGTCAGTGTGGAGTCTGAATAATAATCTTTAACTGTGAAAAAGGAACTGAAAACCCTGGGTCAGTTAGATTTGGGTCTCAAGTTGTAGGATTTTGAAGGAGCCCCAATGACTCCATGTGGTGCAGAGTTCCTAAAGTTGAAATCTGAGGCAGCTCTTGAGAACGAAACGGGTAAACTTTCAGCTTATGGAAGTGAAGACATGCTTAATGGTCATCTGAGATTCAGCAATATTTGCTGGGATTTAATGGGTTTAATTTGCAGTGCTACCTCTGGATAATGGTTTTGGTTTCTTCCTTGTCTCCTTCCCCAAGGTAGCCCCAACTGAGTGAGAAATTGGTCTGTATAGTTACTTCTAAATGGACCAGCCAGAGACATTCTGGACATGGAAGAATTATAGCTTACCAGAATTATTCACCCTGGTTGAAATTTTTTTGTGAAAAGGTGGAAACCCTGATTTGTTTTCTGGAAAGATGCAATCTATAGAGAGAATTAAATATGTAAAAATCTTGAGAAGAGGCTTGTTCCAGGATGTTAATTGTTAGATTCCCCAACATCCGTATGAGGATGCTTTATATCTGTACCAGTTGGGAGTCTGGAACATAAACCTGTTTTTTGGGTTTTATTACAGTTTTATTGAGGTATAAATTGTGATATTGTGGAAGTCATTCAAGTGTATAATTCATTGAGTTTTAACAAATTCAGCAAATTGTACAGTTGACAGCACAGTCCGTTTTTAGAACATTTTAGCACCTTAATAAGATCCCTCACACCCATTTGCAGTAATCCCATTCCCACCCTGATCCCAGGTAACTGCTAATCAGTATACTCTCTGTCTCTGTAGAGTTGCCTTTTCTGAACATTTTATATACATGTAATCATATGTGGACTTTTTTTGGTTGTCCATTAACTTGTGTCTAAGTTCATCCATGTTATTTTCTAAATTCATGTGTGTTGTAGCATATCAGTATTTTAATCCTTTTTATTGTCAAATAATAGCTGATTGGATGGATGTGCCATATTTTGTACATTCACCAGTTGAAGGACATGTGGGTTGTTTCCCATTTGGGGCTGTGAAAAATAATGCTGCTCTGAACATTAGCATGCAAGTCTTTGTGTGGACATAATGTTTTCACTTTTCTTAGATGCCTGAGTAGCTGGGTTATATGTTAAATTTTTGTTTTAACTATTTTAAGAAGTTGCCAAGTTGTTTTCCAAAGTGACTGCGTTATTTTATATTCTGAACTTCAGTGTGTGAGGGTTCCTGATGAGGTTATATCCTCACCAACCCTTGTTATTGTTCATCTTTTAAAAAATTTTTATTATAGCTAATATGGTGATTGAAATGGTATCTCTTTGAGGCTAATGGTATTGAGGATCTTTTCATATGTTCTTTAGCTGTTCATGTACCTTCTTTGGTGAAATATGTTGCCCACTTAAAAAATTATTATTAATTTACAGATCTTTTTATTCTGCAATAAGTCCTTTATCTAGTATGAGCTTTCTAAATACCATGTACTGGCCACAGAGGGCAACCTCAGATCCTTCTGTACAGCTTTCATCAAAAGCTTGGTTTTGGTAATTGCTTATATAAAATTGCCTAAGGATATTTAATCTGGCCTGTTATCTAAATACTTAAATTCATTTTGGTGTTATATCAGTCAAAAGGTTTTAAACGTCTTTTGATTCCTTATAGAATTTTTTTTATTAACCTGTGTTATGCTCTTTATCTGTTACCCAATGAAGAACTTGCATTTTAAAATGTTTCCTCTTTATGAGTTTCTATTGAAGAAATTTCTTTGTAGTCTCAGGACAAGACAAGGCTTCTCTTGTCAATGAATTCACTTTTGTTTACTTATTTTAGAATTTTTTTGTAATGTGGTAAAATATATATAACATAAAATTGACCGTTTTAACTCTTCTGAGATGTATAATTTAGTGGCATTAAGTATGTTCATGTGTGTTTCTCACACATCCCCACCATACATCTCTAGAACTTTTCCATCCTCCCTAACTGAAATTCACTCATTAACCAATAACTCCTCATTCTCCCCTCCCTGAAGCCCTTGGTAACTACCATTCTACTTTCTGTCTATGAATTTGACTGTTCTAAGCACTTCGTATAAAAGAAATCATTCAATACTTGTCCTTTTGTGTTGAGTTGTTTCACTTAGCATCTTTTTAGGGTTCATGTTATAGCATGTGTCAGAATTTCATTTTCTTTTCATTATTTTAATGCTAAATAGTATTCTTTTGTAAATATACCGCATTATTTGCTTATGCATTCATCCTTCAGTGGTCATTTAGGTTATTGCTATCTTTTGGCTGTTAATTAATAGCACTGCTATGAACAGTGGTTTGCAAATATTGTTTGAGTCCCTGCATTTAATTCTTTGAGATACGTACCTAAAAGTGGAATTGCTGGATGGTTCATCCATGTCTTAGTGTATGACAGGATTTCCTTCTTTTTTTAAGGATGAGTAATTTTCCATTGTATGTATATGCCACATTTTATTTATCTATTCATCGATCAGTACACATTTAAGTTGCTTCTACCTCTTTGACTATTGTGAATAATGCTGCAGTGAACATGGGTGTGTACATGTATCTGTTTCCAGCCTTCTCTTTATATACTCAGATGCAAGATTGCTAAAAGATGATAGTTCTGTTAATTATTTAAGGAACTTCCCTGCTGTTTCCTATTGCAGCTGCACCCATTTCACACTCTTAACAATAGTGCTTAAAGGGTTCCTGTTTCTCCACATCCTTGCAAAACTTACTATTTTCTGTATTTTTTTTGTTGTTTTTAGTTTTCTGTATTTTTGATAGTGGCCATCATAATGGTTGTGAGATGGTATCTTGGAGTTTAGATTTGCTTTTCTCTGATAATTGGTGATGTTGAACATCTTTTTATATGCCTGTTAGACATTTGTATGTCTTCTTAGAGAAATGTCTGTTCAAGTCCTTTGCCCATTTTTTAAATGAAAATTTTCATTTCCTGTTCCACTCTTTTTCATTGTTTTTTTGTTTTCTTTGCTATGCAGAAGTTTTTTAGGTTTGATATAGTCTGTTTGCCTGTTTTTCTTTAATTTTGCTTGTGTTTTTGTGCCATATCCGAGAAATCATTGCTAGACCCAGTGTCGTGAAATTTTCCCCCTGTATTTTCTTTTAGGATTTTTATACCTTCAGGTCTTATGTTTAGGTCTTTAATCCATTTTGAGTTAATTTTTGTGTGTGGTATAAGAGTCCATCTTCATCCTTTTGTCTTTAGGTATTCAGTTTTTCAAGCACCATGTGTTTCCACGTTGTGTAGTCTTTGTACCCCTGTTGAAAATCATTTGGCTGTAAGTACTAGTGCATTTCTGGGCTCTCTGTTCCATTGGTCTATATGTCTTTATGCCAGTACCATACTGTTTTAGTTACTGGAGCTTTGTATACACTTTGCAATCAGGACATGTGAAAAAACCTCAAGCATTTTTCTTCTTTCTTAAAATTATTTTGGCTATTTGGGGGTTAAGATTCCATATGAATTTGTGGATAGTTTCCCTTGTTTCTGTAAAAAAATCACTTGGGATAGTATAAATATTTTAACATATTAAGTCTTCAGGCCCATAAATATGAAATGTATTTCCATTTATTTGGGTCAACTGTTCTTTCAGCAGTGTTTTGTAGTTTCCGGTATACAAGTCTTCTACTTCCTTAGTTAAGTTCATTCCTAAGTATTTTATTCTTTTTAATGATAGTGTAAATGGAGTTGTTTTCTTAGTCTCCTTTCTGGATTATTCAGTTACTGTATAGAAATGCAACTTATTTTTTAATTTTGGTTTTAAATTCTATCACTTTTGCTATATTTGCTTATTAGTTCTAACAATTTTGTGTTTGTGTGTCTGTGTGATGTTTAGAGTTTTCCACATAGAGGATCATGTCATCTCTGAAAAGAGATAGTATTTCTTTCTTCCTAAGTTGGATGGTTTTTACTTTTTTATTTTGCCTGATTGCTGTGGCTAGGACCCAAATACTATGTTGAGTAGAAGTAGCTAAAGTGGGTATCCTTGTCTTATTACTGATGTTAGAGGAACAGGTTTCTATTTTTTACCATTGAATATGATGCTAGCTGTGATCTTTTCATTAATGAACTTTATTTTGTTGAGGGATAATTTCCTCCTATTCCCTAGTTGAATGAATTTTCCCTCATTTTTGATAGATTTGCTAGATATGAGATCCTCAACGAACTGTGGTGTTTTTTTTTTTTTTTTTTTCCTTTATGCACTTTAACTATATCAACCCACCCACTTCTGGTCTCCAAGTTCTCTTGAGAAGAAATCAGATAGATTCATTGAGATTCCTTTTTATATGATAAGTTTTTCTTCTTGCTTCTTTCAGGATTCTTTGTCTTTGGGTTTTGACAATTTGATTATAATTTGTCTAGATTTTTGTATTTTTGTGTTTACAAGCTTACCTTGGAGATATTGTGGGTTCACTTCTAGACTGCTATAATAAAGCAAATATTGCCTGAATTGGTTCACAGGAATGTTTAGTTTTCCTGTGCATATAAAAGTTATGTTTACACTCTACTGTAGCCTATTATTAATAATTATGTGACAACATTATGTCTAAAAAACCAGTTGTGTGTGCTCAGTTTAAAAAACACTGTGTTGCTAAAAAAATATATATATACATCTGAGCCTTTAGCAAATCATAATCTTTTTGTGGGTGGAGGGTCTTGCCTTGTTTTTAGCTGCTGACTGATCAGGGTAGTGGTTGTTGGTTTGGGATGGCTGTGGCAGTCTCTTAAAATAAGACAGCACTGAAGTTTGCTGCATCAGTTAACTCTCCTTTTCACGAACAGTTTCTTGGTAGCACTCAGTCTCCCTGCTGTTTGATAACGTTTTACACCACACTAGAGCTTTCAAAATCGGAGTCAATCCTTTCAAACCTTGCTGCTGCTTTATCAAGTAACTTTATAGATAGATAATATTCTAAGTTCTTTGTTGTCCTTTCAGCGGTCTTCACCAGGAGTAGATTCCATCTCCAGAAATCATTTTCTTTACTCATCCAGAAGAAGCAACTCTTCATCCATTAAAGTTTTAAATTGCAGCAATTTTCAGCCACATTTTGAGGATCCATCTCTACTTCTAGTTCTCTTCTGTTTCCACCACGTCTGCAGTTCCTCCACTGAAGTTTTGAGCCCCTCATAGTCACCCATGAGGGTTGAAATCAACTTCTTCCAACTGTTGTTCGTGTTTGTATTTTGGCTTCATCCCATGCATCACATGAGGGTTCCCTGGTGGCTCAGATGGTAAAGAATCTGCCTCCACTGCAGGAGACCTGGGTTTGATCCCTAGGTCAGGAAGATCTCCAGAAGAAGGGAATGGCAACCCGCTCCAGTATTCTTACCTGGAAAATTCCATGGACAGAGGATCCTGGAAGGTGGGCTACAGTCCACGGGGATCACAAAGAGTCGAACACAACTGAGTGACTAACACTTTCATTTTCAGCATAACAAATATTCTTAGTGGCGTCTAGAATAGTGAATTCTTTGCAGAAGGTTTCAGTTGACTGTACCTGGATCCATCAGAAACACCCGTCTCCCATCAAGTCATCTTCTGTTAATTCCTCTGGTGTGGTGTCTGTTAGCTCTTAAATTTCCCCAAGATTCTGTCTTGAAACCTTTCACCCCCCCAGCTTTTTGCCATACCCCCAGTCTCTTTCATCATTTCCTTGATGGGCTCTGTCGTAAGTTCTGTGTGGTAATGTGCATCTGGACGGCAGTTTTCTCCAGCAGGAATGTATTGTTTTTGGCTTGATGGCTTTCATAGCTTTATCTTTAACAATGATGGCATCTTCAGTGGTGTAATCCTTCCAGACTGTCATGATATCCTCTCTGTCTAGGTTCTCTTCCATACTGCCAATAATCCTTTCCATAGAGTACCATGTGGAATGAGTCTTTAAGATCCTTATGACACCCTGCTCCAAGGGCCGAATTAGAGATGTTGTGTTGAGGGCAGGTAGACCACTTTGACACCTTTGTTGTTGAATTCACGGGGATCTGGGTGGCCAGAGACATTGTCCAGTGTTAAAAAGAATTTTAAATTGCAGTCCTTTATTGGCAGAGTTCTTCCTGACTTCAGGGACAAAGCAACAGTGTGACCAGTCCAGAAAAAGCGTTCTTGTCATGGCTGGTGTTTATCTTTTTCCTTCAAGGCTTGGTGTTAGCAGCTTCATAGTTAAGGGCAGACTGATCAGAAGCTCGACTGCATTTGCATAGACAGGAGAGTTAGCTTTCCATTCCTGCCTTAAATCCTGGTGCTTGCTTCTTTTCCTTACTAAAGTGTCCTTTGTGGCATTTTTTTTTCCAGAATAGAACACTTACCCCTGCACTAAAAAGCCTGTTTAGGCAGATGCACTTTCTCAGTGACTTTTCTTAGTGGCATCTGGGAAGGTCTGCTGCCTCTCGGTTGGCAGAAGCTGTTTCTCCTGTTATCTTGACCTTTTTTTTAGGCTAAGCCGCTTTCTAAAATTCTCAAACCATGCTTTGCTGGCTTTAAACTCTCCACCCTTAGATCCTTTACCTTGCTTTGCTCTAAGTTGTCACATAATGACTTTGCCTTTTCTTGGATCATATTAGAGTCTATAGCTATGTCTTAGAGCCACCTTGCACCCACGTAAAAGCTGCATTTAAAGGATAAAATGGTATATAGTTTTAGTTTTTTAAACTTTATTTAGGTTGTGCTTGGTCTTAGTTGTAGCACATGGGCTCTTTGTTATGATATGTGGAATCTTAGTTCCATGACCAGGGATCAGATCCAGGCCCCCTGTACTGGGAGCATGAAGTCTTCACCACTGGAGCACCAGGGAAGTCCCTTTTTTAAAATTAGTTTTTGTTGGAGTATAGTTGCTTTACACTGTTGTGTTAGTTTCTAAAAGATACGTATTTTGCAAAAAGAACAAGGTTGAGCCAATATGGCTGTGGCTTGAGAAAGATTAAAACAGATCCAGGAATACTCATTATAGGCTATGTTATAGCCTAACCCAATAGATAACATCCATAGGCTTCTAGATAGAATTGGCAGTGATATTTGGAATTCAAAAGAAATTGGTTACAGGTAAGACCAAAGGATCTTGGGCATCGGACTATTTGTTTTTCCTAAACATACACATCTATGATAAAGTTTAGGTACAACAAAATAAAAAAGGGGTTATTATACTGTAATAAAAAAATTGTGAATGTGGTTTCTCTCACAAAATGTCTTATAATACTGTACTCATTCTTTTTATCATGATGATGATGTTCTGACCACGTGGCTCACAGGCTCAGGTTTTATGGTGATGAGATTAGTTTCCAGGTTCTCTCTGGCCAGTCATTCTGACTCAGGGTTCTGCCTCGGGGGGTGCACATCACTCAGCCAAACTGAATTCCAGCATGAAGGATTCTGGGAGGTTGGGAGGACATTTGGACTGGCGTCTCCTGTCTCCTTTTGACCTTTACTGAATTTTTCTGCTTGGTGGTACCTTGTTAGTATCTTGGTCTTTACCAGGACCTCCTGTTGTAAATGGCAACCCACTCCAGTATTCTTGCCTGGAGAATCCCAGGGACAGAGGAGCCTAGTGGGCTGCCGTCTATGGGGTCGCACAGAGTCAGACACAACTAAAGCAACTTAGCAAAAGCAGCAGCAGCAGCCTGTTGTAAAACAACTCGTCCAAGTGGTTACTGTGGTACCTGGCCAGGGTGGGTAATTTTGATCAGTGGTTCCTCTTAACAAAAATGATAAAATGCCTCCTATGTAATATAAGGTAATTAATGAATGACATAGGCAATGTGACAAAGCATTTAGGCTGCTATTAACCTTTGGACACTGTCAGAAGAAGGGTCATCTGCTTTGGGTGTTCTTGGATCATTGACCCGTGACAGTGTTGTGTGGTGGATGGCAGGAGCAGAAGGTATTGATGGTTGGGGGTCCCAGGCAGGCCACAGCGGGATGATGTGAGATTTCATCACGCTATTGAGAATGGCATGCAATTTTAAAACTTATGAATTGCTTATTTCTGGAATTTTCCATTTAATTTTTGGGCTGTAGTTGACAGCTATTAAACTGCACAAAGCAAAACCATGGATAAATGGGGGGAGTACTAAAGTGTAGGTAGCTCTGGAAATCAAGTTCTCCCCTTCCTCAGAATTTTTAAAATTGTTTTAGGGTATGTCTGTGCTAGGGATCCGTCTGTGGTGAAAGCCTCAACTTTTCTCAGGTCTTTCGTGAGCCCATCTTTTCCTGGGCAGAGGCAGTGGCTTTCTAAATTCTCACATACAGGCTTATTTTTCCTTTTTGTTGTTATCAGTTGCTAAGTCATGTCCGATTCTTTGCGACCCCGTGAACTGCAGCACACCAGGCTCCCCTCTCCTCCCTGAGTTTGCTCAAATTCATGTCCATTGTGTTGGTGATGGCATCCAACCGTCATCCTCTGCGGCCCCACTCTCTTTTTGCCCAGCATCAGGGTCTTTTCCACTGAGTCAGCTCTTCGCATCAGGTGGCCATAGTATTGGAGCTTCAGCATCAGTCCAAACACCAGGTGTTCTGTTGGCCATTTAAATCCCCTGGGAGTCACTTTAAGCCAGTGGCAGTGGGGTGGGAGTGGAAGAATGGCCATTCATCTATGTATCTGCTCTTTCTTTATGATCAGGAGCGATCATCCACAATCAGGACCTCAGACTCATATTTGGAGGGAAAGGTCTTTATTGCCCATCTTGGTTCCAGCAAGTCAAAGTAGGAATGTTTGGGCTGGCTGATTGCGGAAGTGGTAGCTGCTCCTGAAAGGCTGAAATCCTCCGCTGTTAGTTTCGGTTTAGCAGTTAAGGTTTCCTCTGGACATTGAAATCCTTAAAACAGTGTCCTGCATTCCAGAGTAGCTCACTTTGTGTACTTTCTGTCCGTATAATTGTTGTCTAGATAGAGATGGATTCCTGGTGCTTCTGACTGCTCCATCTTCCCTGACGTCACTCCCTCCATGTCTTCAGTTTTTATCCTGCTCTCTGAGAGTTGTTTGTCCACTTTTATCTTCTAACTCTACTACTAAATGTTTAGAGTGTTCTATTTCTGTTGTCATTTTTAAGTTTCCAAGTACATTTTTGACTCTCTGCTTATTTGTTTTTTTAATCATACTCTGTCTCATAGGTGAAATACTCGTTTCTCTGAGGATACTAATATAGTACCTTTTAGTGTTACTCAGCTCCCTGCATTATCCTTCCTCTGAGTTATTTTTATCTGTTTTTCTCTTTCACCTTGGAGCCTTTCCTCAAATCTCTGGTTATCTTTTGTCTATTCACATTTAAGCACAGGGCCCTAAAAAGCCATTGTTTCAGTTACTGCAGCACACTGTACAGTAATCATAGAATGTGAGAAACATTCAGATTGTTTTCAGGCAAGGCTTTATTGGGGCCCCTGTTGCTGCAGAGGAGTTTGAGAACAAACAATAGGTTCCCGTGCTTGCTTGCTTCCCTGGGGAGGTGAGCTGCTTCTTTATATGGGGTCAGGGTAGGGGTGTCCAGGGGTCAGGCCAGAGGGGTGGGTTACCTGGTTTCCCAACCCCTTAGGTAGTGTTATGTGCAGAGGGCACGCATGGCATGCTGCTTTTGCTCTGGGCTCTTCAGAAGTGGCAGATGGCTTTTTGATCTCTTTGTTTCTTTTGTCCAAAATTTGCCCTAACTGCACATTTCAGATTTTGTAGTAGCCACTTTAAAAAGGTAAGAGAAGACAGGTGAATAATATATTTTGTTTCACGCAGTATATCCATAATCTTACATTAACATATAATCAGTATAAAATTATTGGTGAGAGATTCTATATTATTTGTTGTGCTGTCTCCAAAACCCATGTGTTAACAGTTGCAGCACATCTTAATTCATACTCTATCCATATTAATAAAACTTAGAGTTGAAAAGTAGGTGCAAATAGTTCTTCCAAATGTTCTTTGTTGTTAGTCTAGATATACCTAAAGTTTTCAAGTGTTAGAAAATTATTTTCCTTCAATATTTGCATCCACATTGACAAGATTCATCATCTTTTATTAGAAGAATTGATGTGGTTTTGAATAAAAGGGTATCAATTTCAAAGCAGTATCTGTTTAAATAAATTCAACTCTTCTGTCAATTCTGTTATTAACATCACATTCAGTTAAGTAGTACATAACTGGAAACAAAATTAAATTTATCAGTATCAACCATTCTTCACATTTTTCTTATGTTTTGCAGCCAAATTATACAATGCTGTTGAATTACTTTGAAAATCTGCAGGTTGACTCATATTAGAAAAATGTATAAAGTCGTTATTTCTTGTTTATATTATGAAATGTTTCAATTTTAACTAATTTTTCTCATCCAAGTAGGTCACAAGTTTTTCCCGTTCTAAGGAGCTTGAAATTTAGCTCATTCATATTCAGTGTGATATTCACTTTTTGTCTTTGATTACTGAATATTTCACAAGCATTCCTTTTCATTAAAAAAGAAATCTTAAATTGAAATTCCCAGTACAGGAAATTTTTGTAAAATTCTTTTATAACTCAACTAAAGAACATTGGTAAAGAACACAAGATCATTAAAACAGTATTTTCAACATTTTCATAAACTAACAGTGATTACATCATTTCACATATGTACTGAAGAATTTTAACATCTATTTATGACTCCCGAAGTCTGCTTTGGAAAACTGAACAGATATTTTCAGAAGCTATCATATAGTGAAACAAAGCAGTGAGGGGAAATATCATTCTCTTGCTTTAGAATTCCAATATATTTATCTTCGGACCTAACATAATTTCAGTCTTTATGAAAGAAACTAATTTTTCTGTCTCTTGCTGAAAGTCTTTGTCAGGTTTAAAATGTCAAAAAATATGTCATGAGTTTGAGTTTTTACGTAATGAATTGACATTTCTTTGTAAATTTGGATGTTGAGACAGAATGTACTCAAAAGTTTTCAATTGGCAGTGTCTTATATTACACACCTAAAGTTGAGTACTTGAAATTTTTCTAATTTTGAACCAAATGATCTTTGATATTACAAGAAACTTCTTGTATTCTAGGAGCAACATTAATTAAAGTGTTAATTAAAAATTCCAATTTTTTTGTGTCCTTTTAAGTCTTCCTCATAATTTTCTAGATAGATTACCATAACTAAAATGGTAATTTCTTCTGTCTTCTCTCCATCTGAGATTTGTGTGTGTGTGTGCACACGCATGTGCACAAGTATTCAAACCATTTTATAGTTGGCCAAGTATAAGCTCAAAATCCTGTTAAAAATTATTTTAATGTTTTGATGGAAATGTAATTCTTGTTTCATAAGACTTCATGGATTTTTCTTTTACTATTAGGAAAATACTTACTACTAGTCATTGCTAAAAAATGGCATAACTATTAGCTGCTGTCTTACATAGTGTCTACTGTATTGAACACTTGTGTACAACAGACAGCCTTCTCATTTTGCCGTGCCTGCAGTGAGTTGCAATTGCTACTCATCATTGAATGTGAGCCGCACCTTCTTGCACTCCGGTTTTCTTTGCTGTACTAGTTTGTAGTACTAGCTTCTGTATTGCACTGAATTCTGCCTCAGTAATATGCCTTCATTAAAATCTAAATATTTTTCCATGTTTTTTAATCTAGGAAATAGTTTTATTATATTGCAATGAAAATAATACGTATCTCAATGTATGACTGTGGTTTACCTATAGGTGTCGCTGTAACTTGTGCTGTATGTAGAGGTGTTCTTTCACTTGTACTATCTACATAAAATATCCAAGTAAACACTTTTGTGATGTCACTTCAGTGCATAGAAAAAAAAATCATCTGAACTGAGTCAAGTCTGTTGTTACTAGATTGGTGGAGTGTTCATCCGCGATACTAGAAATTATGCACGTTCCTAGACAAACGTTACAGTAAAACAGCAGTGTCCTATGCAGTGCAACAGTCAAAGTGAATTGTAGTTCTTCTAAAACAATAAAGTTGTGTTTAGTGGAAAAATACTCACTCTGCCTCCGTTTTTTAAACCTTGAAATATGGCACTATGCATATTTCCAGTACACAGTGGCCTCCAGTGGCTCCCAGCCTGAATAGTACAGAGTTGGAGAACGCAGTGCTCGCCACGCAAAGCCCAACAAACCAGAGTGATGGAACTCAGTAAAAGTTTATTTCCCAGTCAGGCCTCAATAGTTTCTTTCCAACATTTGCTTGTTATGCCATCTGGAACATAGAGCCTCCAAGGTCCCAGAGGTAAGGAAAGCAAGACCTGGAACATTATACAAAGTTTTCAAACACTGGCCTGAAAAGAGCTCAGAACCATGGGTCCCAGTTTGGTGCCAAGGTGTCCCCAGGGCACTGTAGAGAATTCATAAGGGCTGCCTGAAAGGAAAAGTGTTAGTCACTCAGCTGTGTCCGACTCTTTGCGACCGCATGGACTGTCACCTGCCAAGCTCCTCTGGGGAATTTCCCATGCAAGAATCCTGGAGGAAGTTGTCATTACCTTTTCCAGGGGATCTTCCCAACCCAGGGACTGAACTAAGGTCTCCTGTCCTGCAGGCAGATTCTTAACCATCTGAGCCACCAGGGAAGCCCAGGATATTTTAAATTGTAGGAAAATGTGTGTGTATACACAGACACACAACACATACACACATATAGTTGACATCAGGTTTCTGATCTAGTATCATCAGTCTGTCCTAACAATAAGAATAAAAAAACAAACAAAAAAAACCCCTTTGAGTTCCAGCAGAGACCTGAGGTCATGGGGTAAACTGCTGCCCCAAGCTGGGAGAGTCAGATATCCAGTCACAAACTACTGGGGTCGAAGCCCTAAAGTACAGCCCTCCACGGGGCCCAGTGTGGGCTCAGGGATCTTCACCTGGAGGCACATTTGCTGGAGGCTCCGTGTAGGCAAGTTTGAGAGGTAAAAACCCCGGTCTTAGGGGTGACACCTCTCATTTACGTGTTTTACTTCCCCTGTGTGGGAAGAGGACACAAAAAGGCAGAACTTTGATTTTTTTTAATTGCATTCATAAATACTAAATAATTTCATTAGATTCAGAATTCAAAAAGTTCCAAAGGGCTTATATTACAGTTTTTCTCTTATCCCCATCCTGTAGGTGCACCTCACTTGTCTTCCCTGGGGATGAACCATATAATCATATTTATTACTTCTCACTGGAGGTTTTATCATACCCACACACACTTTTTTCTCTCATTTTTTCCTTGTAATACAATTTAATCCCTCCTCTATTTGGGGGCAGAATCAGTTAACAGAATTGACATTTTCCTGATAACTAAACCGTCAAGTCCAAGAACAAGGTAACCTTTCCATGTTGGGTCTTTTGTGTTCCTCAGTGATTTTTTAAAACTTTGCTCAGAATAATCTCACATTTTCATAGGCTTATAAAGAGTCCTATGTGTTAACTCTTTTTGTAGCTGCTGTGATAGATTCCTTTCTTGGTCTGTCGTGTTAGACCCACATGCAGAGGACCAGTGGAGGCTGCCCTGAGACCTGTGTACATCAGTAATGATTATTTCTCCTTGTGTAACCATCAGTCATAGCAGTGGTAATCTTGACTTCAAATTCACAAATTTCTGCAGGGAGGTACTTATTGAATACCTAATATATGCCACGCATTATGTGGGTGGTCTAAATAAATGTATGATATGTATGTGAAGCAGACATTATTGTTTGTACTTTACAGATGAAAAATCAGAAGTTCATGGTTACAAAGGCAGGAAACTTTTGGACTCCAAAGCCATTATTTTCTATTATACTCCAGAAGGAACTGCAGCAGGCAGTTAAGTTCAACTGGCCATTGTTCAGTATGAAAATTTCATTCTCTGTTGCTAATTATATACCACTTCAATGTATTTTATTAGGTAGATCAATCACATTACAATGACTGTTTTTTAGATCATGAAAACACAGATTTTACTAAATGATTAAAAAGAAGCTAATCACCCAAATGATTTCTAGATTCCACTAGTCACTTTTGTTCATGCATTATGAAGTTAGTATATATTTTACTAGAGGGTTAAAAAGAAACTAATCATCTAGGTGACTTCTGGATTCCACGTGTCATTTATGTTCATGCTTTCACTATTGCCTTCCCCAGATTCTCTCCTTTTAGCAATCCAATAAATGCAGCCGGCATGTTTTCAAATCCTTCAGTGACATGTTCATGGTACTGGATTTTACCCTGTATCAAAACAATAACAAATATAATAGATTAGTTTCATATTCTAGATGATACACTCTTCTCATCATAGCACCAAATTAATCAGTACATCACAGGAAACTTGGAACTAGGAAGTAGAGAGCCTGTCCTCTTTGAAACTTACAGTCATTTGCGGGGCATGATCCACATACATAGTGTATGTAATAGATTATGCATAATAGCTTATAAGGGGCATCAGATCACAGTAAATACAAAAAAGTCACAAGGGAGCAGTTAATTAATTTCTAAGTAAATTGGACAGAAAAGTTTAATAATGATCTCAGAAGAGGTGGGAGCAGGAGGAGGGGACACCCTTCCGGGGTGTCATCTACGTTCATCACTCCAGTACCCAGTGCTGCAGCATCTTTACCTCTATCTGACCCCTGCATACACAGAACCTGTTCAGCAAATGTAAATACTGTGACAGTCTAATAAGCTGTCTTCCCTTCAAGCCAAGATTTGTTCAGTATGTGTTCAACATTCATTTAGCAGTGTGGGAGTGAAGAGTTCGTTCAGTGAAGAAGGATTTTCATTTCTCCTTCTATAAGGCACAGTCTCCTAAATGGACCTAACTCACATTTTCACATTTTAAGGGGGTCTTATGTGGAGACCTAAGCTACCTGATAACATTTTCCCCTAATGTATCCCAGTGATGGTTTAGCATCCTTCATGGATTTATAGAGGAACTCACTTATTTGCTCGAGGTCCCTCTAGTATGTAGGCAAGCTGGGATTTGAATCCCTAACTAGAAATCCCCAGCTCCTTCCTGTACTTGAGGACCAAAGAACCTGGAAAGGGTCAAAAGCTATAATCAAAAGTTTAGCGGTTAAAAGTAGAGGATGAGGGACTTTCTTAGTGGTCCAGTGGTTAAGACTCCAATGTAGGGGGCATGGGTAAAATCCCTAGTCAAGGAACTAAGATCCCACATGCCATGAGGTGCAGTCTTAAGGAAAAAAAGCAGAGGATGAATGCTAATATAAAATGTTAATGATACAGGAAATTAGGATATAGAATACAGGGTATATGGAAAGTCTCTGTCCTCTCTTTGCAATTTTTCTTTATAACTATTCTAAGGTAAAGAATAGTTTAGTCTTCTAAAGTAAAGAATAGTTTACTATTCTGTATTATTACTGTAACACAAAAGGGGGGAGGGCTGAGAAAAAATAAGCAGATGAGAGAGAAAGACAATTCACTAGTTACGTAGAACAAAATTAGAAGTAGGTTCACTCTGTTAGAAGAAAGCATTAGGGACACTGGCACAGTGGTGTCTGTTGTCAGCTGTGATCATATTTGATTTCACCAACAGAGAAAAAGAAGCTACACACTGGGAACTCTAAAAACATCCTGCTCTTCCCAGCTCCCTGGAAAGAGCCCAGCCCAGCATACCAAGAGTGTTAGACTGGGACTGACGCCAAGCTCCAGGGGCTGCCAGAGGAGCAGTCTATTTCTTTAATTTGGAGACAATCATAAAGCCAGAAATTAGAAAGTGTGGGACCACTTTTCTCCTTGGAAATGAAAATAATGCACCTTGGTATTCAGATTTCTGTTGACTAAAGCTCCTCGTGGTGTAAGGTGGGAAAATGATCACAGCATAGGACAACAGAGTTGGCTTCCTCCTCGGGATCTATGAGATGTGACTATGAGAAGACTGCATTCTAGGACCTGGAAGAGCTGTGACCCAAATTCATGCCCCTGTAACGCTCATTCACTCAACAGTATTCATCTAGTGCCTATATTGATATCAGAACATTCTAGGTGCTGGGGATACATCAGAAAACGGAATGTGTGAACACTGATGCCCTCATGGAGGTTACATTCTCATGGAAGGGAGATGGGCAATAAATATAATAAATGAGTTATAGTATATATTATGTCAAAAGATGATAATTGCTATGGATCAAAGTAAGATAAGGAAGATCAATGAGTGAAGGTGGATTGCAATTTAAAAATAGGGTCATTTTCAAAGCTGTCTCATTCAGAAGGCAGTTTTCAGCAAAAACTTGAAGGTGTGTGAGAGAGAGAATTGAGTAAGCAATTACAGAGAGGTGGAGGAGTGTGGGGATGAACAAAAAGAAATGAAGTTAGAGAGGTAACGGAGACCAGACAGTATCCAGCCTTGCAGGGTTTATTCTATGAGAAATGGGGAGCTTTGTAGGGTTTTAAACATAAGAATGATTTGGTGTGAAGCTCACTCTGGCTGCTCTGTTGGGAATTGTCTGCAGGGTGAAAAAGTGGAAGAGCTGAATATTGGCCACTGCAACACCTGGGCCAGACAAGGTGGTGGCCTAGAAGGATGGTGGGAGTGGAGGAGGGGGAACTGGGCAGATTCTGAATGTATTTCCAAAGTTGGGACACCAGAATTTCCCGACAGATTAGATACGAGTATGAGAGAAGGAAAGGAGTCAAAGATGATTTCAAGGTTTTTGAATTGAGCAACTGAAAGGATTGTCATAACTGAGATGGTGAAGTCTATACATAGCAGGTTTGGCAGGAAAAATCAAGACATATTTGGTTTTTAATACATTAAGATGGAGATGAAGAAGTGTGCTACACATCCAAGTACAGCTACTGAACAGTCCAGAAATCAGAGGAGAGCTCTTGACTGCAGACAGATGGTTGGGAGCCATCAACATATTGGTGATATTTAAAGCCAAGAGCTTGGATGAGATAACTAAGGGCTGAGGAGAGTGTGGACAGAGGTGAAAAGAGGCCCAGGGACGATGTATTGGAAAGCTCTGTTATTAATTTGGGGCGAAGAAAAGAAGCTAGTAGAGGACTCTGAGAAGGACCGATACAGTGAGGAAAACCAAGAGCCAAGGGAAGCAGGGAGAGACAGCGATGCCCTCTGTCACCACTTCCTACAGCCAAGTGATGCTAAGAGTTGACCACAGGAGTTTACATGTGAGGGGCATGGGCAACCTTGACAAAAGCAGTGTTGGTGGAATGGCAACAGTGCAAAGCCCGACAGGCATGTTTAAGAAGGAATGAAGAGGGACTTTGCTGGAGGACCAGTGGTTAAGATGTCTGCCAGTGCAAGCGATGCTGGTTTGATCCTGGCTGGGGAGTTAAGATTCCACATGCCTCGCAGCCAAAAAAAAACCAAAAAAAACCCCAGTATATTAAAAAAGAAAAAGCAATATTGTAACAAATTCAATAAAGACTTTAAAAACAGCTCACAGCAAAAAAAAAAAAAATTATTATTATTTTTTTAAATGGAGAGGAACTACAGACAGTGACCGCAGACAAGACTTCCAGGTGTTTTGTTATAAAAAGGGGAGCAGTGCGAGGAACCCATATTCACAGTGGAAGTGAAATCCGCAACCCCCACAGGGAAGGGCATCTGGTGTCACAGTGGCTCCGGGGCCCCTCACCTCTAAGACCCACTTCAGCAAGTCTCTCAGAGCCTTCTGGCGGACTTCTCCTTGCCAGCGGTAGACGACGAAGCCTTGCAAGTGGAGTTCCTTGAAGATGATGACTTCCGGGGATGGGCCTGTGAAGAGGAGGGCACGTTTGAACAGCAGGGTGGATGCAGGGAGGTGGCCGTGGTGAAAACGCGCGTGGTACAAGGCATGTCAGAGTTCCCCTAGTGCTCTGCCTTCTGTGTCCTCCACTCTTCCCGCCCCACAGGGCTGGCCGAAAATCAACGTGCACTCTGTGCGGGCAGAGTAACTGCCCCGAGACGTCCATGTCCTAGTTCCCAGAGCCTTTACTATGTGACCTTACGTTGCAAAAGGGACTCTGCAGATAGGACCAAGTTAAGAACCTTTAGATGGGGAGATTATCCTGTATTACATAGGTGGGCTCACGTGAAAGTCCTTGTGAGGAAGAAAGGGATACAGGAAAATTAGAATCGAGAAAAAAATATGTGATGATGGAAGCAGAGATCATAGAGACGGAGGGAGATTTGAATATGCAGTGCTGCTGGCTTTGAAGATGGAAGAAGGGACCACAAGCTAAGAGATGCAGGTGGCCTCGAGAACTTAAAAAGGCAAGGAATCTGAGCCTTCAGAAGGAAAGTAGCTCTGCTGGCCCATTTTGAGCTCTAGACCTATAAGAATAAATTTGTGTTTTTTAAGTCATTAAGTTTGTGGTAATAGGACTGAGCACAACTCACAACTAGAAGACTCACCCCAGCTACATTTCTCTTGGGTAAAGGAGTGGAATCCTCATTTGCTCATCTTGGAAGAGGATGAAATCCTGTTCCTGGGATTGTCCACACTACTGGGGATGTCGTTTCTTTATTGTGAGCAGAAAACAAATATGGCATGAAAGCCGGGGGAAACAATTACTTGTCTCTGAGCTCCCCTAATAGTGAAACATGTTAGAGTTCCTAGAGATCACAGGCAGGCAGCATGTCACCTGCTTAAAATGGAATGGACAACACCAGCTGACATCTCATAACCTGTCTGAGCAGCTGAATTTCAAAAGGCTAGATCAAGTTACTGTATCCAAAATATTTGGCAGTGCTCAGGAAAATGCATCCTGGAGCTCTGCTCAATTGGCAGGAGAGGGATTCCCCAGGATTCTAGCTTAGCATCAATTAGAAAAATATGGAGGAAAAAAGTCCCTAATAAGATTCCCTGGTGCATCCGGAGTGTCCCCTTTGACCTTTCACAACCCAACAGGAAATCTACAAGTGATCCTTCCCCCTCCTTCGACTCCCACCCACCTGTCTCAGTGTAGCCGAGGTGCTAACTAGCAGAGCTATAAGGTTTCTTCCCCACAAGTGAAGCCCATCAGAGAACGAATAAGCCATTTATTTATGGTTGTCAGGATCTTGATGGTGATGTGGATGATTCCTTTTTGGTTTTTTTTCCTCCTCTTTTTTTTTTTTTGACCACAAGTAAATCTGTAATCTCTTCAACAGCACAGAATCCTTGTAGCAGAAAGGGGTTCTGTATGAGGAGTTCAGAAGATCAGCCTTTGTTTTGAGTCTGTCATTAATGCTTCCCTCATGGCTCAGCTAGTAAAGAATCCACCTGTAATGTGGGAGACCTGGGTTCGATTCCTGGGCTGGGAAGATCCCCTGGAGAAGGGAACAGCTACCCACTCCAGTATTCTGGCCTGAAGAATTGCATGGACTCTGTAGTCCAGGGGGTCACAAAGAGTTGGACATGACTGAGTGACTTTCATTTTCTGTCACTAATAGGATTGAAAGAGTCTCTGGTCCTTTTGCCCATTCATCTCCCCACCTTTCAATGAGACCTGGGCCTGGAGGTGGGAGGGGGAGGTCTCAGATAGGAGTGGAGAACAGGAGTAGAGGGCATGGCAGGGCAGAGGAGAAGCAAAACAAGGACAGTCCAGGAATGCAGAGAAAAGATGCTCCTTCCCCTTTTAGTGGAAATTGTCAGTGTGGTGAGGCCTGGCTGTTCTGCTGCTCCAGGAAGCTCTGCCCACTACTGTCTGAAGGAAATGGCAGCCCGTTTCCCCTGCACCCACATCAAGTCTACCCATCCCCAAACCTCCAGGACATCCCCAGTATCCTGAAGACCTCTAATATTTTACCAGTCAGACCAATGTGTTCTATTTCTAAATGATTTTTTACAACTTTGTAGAAAGCAGTAAGTAAAAAAACTAAAACTTTTTTTTTTAAACTAAAATTTTTAATAACTCTGTTTCATCCATATTTTCAGATCCTGTTTTTTCTCTATGTCAAAATCCAATATAAGCTGACTTAGCCCAAATATACAATCTTATATATTTTTAGTTAATACCATTTCATCAAGAATATTAGGAAATATTTAAAAATACTTCAGTAGTCACTGGCCTGTACCATATCTGTGAATCATCTCTTCCTCCCATCTTTCTACACCTCTGATCGTGTGCATGAGCTCATTACCTGGGGGAAGTGGGCCGGTTCTGTTGTATACAGAGATGGCCCCACATATAGCAATTCTTCCAAATTTCTTCATCTGGGTGATAGCAACGTTGGAAAACTCTCCACCCACCTAGCAGACAGGGAAACAAAAAACCAAAACCTTTAAATAAACCCTACCACATTCATGGGAATCATTAAATCACAATCATCATTTCACAATACTTGTTTTAGCAGCAATAATATTGATTAAGTTAGTACGGCAGGGCTGAAAACCAAATTTAGCAAAAGACATTTTTAGAAGCTGGGCATTTTTATTTGACTGTAGGAACATAACTTATACAACTAACTTATAAATTTTGCTTTATTATATTTTTGGAGAAGGCAATGGCACCCCACTCCAGTCCTCTTGCCTGGAAAATCCCATGGATGGAGGAGCCTGGTAGGCTGCAGTCCATGGGGTCACTAAGAGTTGGACACGACTGAGCGACTTCACTTTCACTTTTCACTTTCATGCATTGGAGAAGGAAATGGCAAGCAACTCCAGTGTTCTTGCCTGGAGAATCCCAGGGACGGGGGAGCCTGGTGGGCTGCCATCTATGGGGTCGCACAGAGTCGGACACGACTGAAGCGACTTAGCAGCAGCAGCAGCAATAATCTCATTTCCCTTATCCAGAGGTATGGGAAAATAACTCAGAAGCCATATAGAGAACAAAGTTGGAAGACTCATAATTTCCAATCTCAAAACGTACTACAAAGCTATATTAATCAAGACAGGGTGGGAACAGAAAGAGATCAATAGTACTAAACTGAGAGTCCAAAAGTGAGCCCTCACATTTGTTGTCAATTGATTTCTGAGAAGAGTGCCAAAATAATTCAACAGGAGAAAAAACATCTTTTTAACAAATGGTGCAGAACAACTGTAGGCATCTACAAAGAAAAGAATGAAATTGGACTTCTTCCTTACAGGATACACAAAAATTAACTTAAAATGTGTTATAGACCTAAATGAAACAGCTAAAATGATTAAACTCTTAGGGGAAAAAACATAGGAGTAAACATTTTGTGACCTTGGATAAGGCGAAGCCTTCTTAAACATGACACCAAGAGCCCAAGCAACAGAAGTTGGACTTCAACAAATTTAATACTTTCAGAATACCATCAAAAAAGTAAAAGAAAAAAAAAAAAGAAGGTGAAAGCAACTTAGAGAATAAGAGAAAATATTTGCAAACCATATACAGGAGGTATTTTAACTAAAAATATACTAGTATATTCCATATTTGAGAATTGGATTACTTGCTAAAATTTATGTATAACTCCAGAATCAATACTCAGAGCTTTCTCTGGTCATTCACAGACATAGTTCCCAGCTAAGGTCAAAAAAGGCCAAGGGTCTGCTTTCTTTTTTCAACTCTCATGCGGAGATTACCAGACCATGAAGACAGTAGGGGGCAGTGCGGAGTGGTTCAAGAAGCTCCAGTCCTGGGGCCGGTTGGATGGGGTGTGAATCTCAGCTGTGGGAGGATTAGTTGTGGCAGAGGCTCAGACAAGTTACTTAACACTTTTTAACCTCACTTTAAAAAAAAAAATAAATAAAATAGAAGCTATGAGAAGGACTTAAGATCATAATCCATGTAAGATACGTGCATGTATGTGCATGCTTCCAGTTGGATCAATGGATCAGTGTTTGTGGCAACTTTATAGACTATAACAACCAGGAATACTGAGAACTGACTGTATCTGATAAGGGACATGTATCCAGAATATATAAAAAAAATTTGACAGCTCAACAGATAACCCAACTGAAAGTTGGTGAAGGATTTAAGCAAACATTTCTCCAAAGAAGACATACAAATGGCTGCTAAGCACATGAAGAGATGTTTAATATTATTAGCGACTGAAAAAATGCAAATTAAAACCTCAACGAATTATCACTCCAAACTCACTAGAATAGCCACAATCAAAATGACAGGTAACAAATACAGTAAAGGTTTGGGAAAATTGAAACCCTCACAATTGCTGGTGAGAATGTAAAATAGTGCAGCCATTTTGCAAAATAGTATGGCAGTTCCTCAGTCACTGCAGATGGTGACTGCAGCCCTGAAATTAAAAGACGCTTGCTCCTTGGAAGAAAAGGTATGACCAACCTAGACAGCATATTAAAAAGCAGAGACATTACTTTGCCAACAAAGATCTGTCTATTCAAAGCTATGGTTTTTCCAGTAGTCATGTATGGATGTGAGAGTTGGACTATAAAGAAAGCTGAGTGCCAAAGAATTGATGCTCTTGAACCGTGGTGCTGGAGAAGACTCTTGAGAGTCCCTTGGACAGCAAGGAGATCCAACCAGTCCATCCTAAAGGAGATCAGTCCTGAATATTCATTGGAAAGACTGATGTTGAAGCTGATGTGAAGAACTGACTCGTTGGAAAAGATCCTGATACTGGGAAAGACTGAAGGCAGAAGGGGACGAGAGAGGATGAGATGGTTGGATGCCATCACTGACTCAATGGACATGAGTTTGAGTAAACTCTGGGAGTTGGTGATAGACAAGGAGACCTGGTGTGCTGCAGTCCATCGGGGAGCAAAGGGTTGGCCATCACTGAGCGACTGAACTGAACTGAACTGAACAGATGGCAGTTCCTCAAAATGTTAAACATGGTGATACCATATGACCTGACAATTCTACTTGTAGTCAAGAGAAATGAACATTTATCCACACAAAAACTGCATATGAATGATCAAAATAGCATTATACTTAATAGCCAAGTGTGAATGACTCATTTGCTGATCAACTGATGGATGATTGATAAAATGTGATGTGTGCATACAATGGAATATTTTTGGTCATAAAAAGCAATGAAGCAACACTGAAAATCAACTGTATTTCAATGAAAAAATGTATAAAAAGGAATGAAATACTGATAAACATGCTACAACATGGGTGGATTTTGAAAGCATGTTAAGTGTAAGAAGCCAGTCACCAAAGATCACTTTAGGGGGACTGACTGCTTCTGAGCACAGCATTTCTTTTTGGAGTGATGAAAATGTTCTAAAATTGTGCAAAGAGTTGTACAATTCTGTGAACACACCAAAAATTACCAAGTCTTATACTTTAAATGGGTAAATTATATCTCAATAAAGCTGTTTTTTATTTTTTATTTTTGTTAAATGCCTTCAAAATTTAAAAAAAAATTATTTATTTATTTGGCTGCATGTGGGATCTTTAGCGGTGGCATATGAACTCTTATTTGTGGGATCTAATTCCCTGACCAGTGATCAAACTCAGGCCCCTTGCATTGGGTGCAGGGAGTCTTTGCCATTGAGCCACCGGGGAAGTACCAATAAAGCTGTTTTTTTTAAAAAGGGCATATGGGCTTTCCTCATATATTTTATATGGAAACTCTAGAAGTAGATTTCCTGGTATAGTACTTTGTTAGTAAGTCAAATATTAAGTCTAATTTGTACTTACATTATCAAAATAACAATCATAACCTTCAGGAGCGGCTACTTTCAGAGCTTCTTCCAAAGACTTTACTGTTTTGTAGTTAATGGCAACATCAAATCCATGCTTTTTAAGCCAAGCAACTTTTTCATCAGACCCTGCTGTTCCAACAACTTTGCAGCCCTAAATGGGGAGAAAAATGAAAACCATTTATAAACCACAACCAGGGCCAACTCTATCCTCCTAGATTAGAATGGCCAGGTTCTCCCAGAACACCCTCCTAGGTGCTGAGTCACATATATAATGGGCCAATAGACCCCAGAGGTTAGATTAGTCCCTAAACTAGCCTGTGATACAACCCAGATGTAACTTCAGCTTGCCTCTGCCCACCCAACAGACCCCTCCTACGTTTAGGTGGTTGGCAGCTCTTTTCACCTTTGACAGCCTGCTCATTAGACTCTCCTGTTTCGTCATGTCGGGGCTTCTCCCTTGCAGTGACTTGCCTGCTATCCCTTGGTGCACTGGCGCTTTAGACTGTAATTTTGGTTCAGCCCTGTAACTCTCATATCATAGAGAGACCTCTAGGTAACTGCCCCATATTCTGTGATTTGGCCCAAAGCGTTGGCTTAAATACTGCCTAAGCATAGAGGAAGTGGAGTGCATTCAGCTTGAGAATAGAGATTATATTGGCACATAGAGAGTAGCTCTTTAGAAAGTTCTATTCTGAATGCATCGTGAAGACCAGAATATCAGCCTCTGTTTACTTTCACCTGGATTGGGTACATACCATGTATGTATCTGCACAAACAGCTACCATATAGTTTTTCCACTCATTCCTGATTCAAGAAGAAATGATTTTGCACAGTCTCTAGCCTTGGTCCTTGTTCCTTCTAAGCATACACTCTCATGGGATGATCTCATTTACTCTTACCACCTCACTGCCACCTTCCTGCAGATGATTCCCTTGCCTCTTAACTCCAGCCAGGGCTCTACCCTGAGTTCCAAATCAGTATTTCTAAAGACCTCTACTAATCTACACTTGGATAGCCCGTGGAGCCACGTAATCAATGTGTCTAAAGTGGCATCTGTTTTTTTCCTTGCTTCTTACCTGGTGTTCCTCCTCTGTTCTCTATTGTAGTGAGTGATACTCAGTCACCCAGTTAACCAGACCTGAAACACATGGGTCGGAGGAGATGCTTGCTTTCTGCCCTCTTGCTATCCACATCCAATCACCAGGTTTTATTCTTTTTCACCAAATATCCTTAAAAGCTACTTCTGACTTTCTATCTTCACTGTCAGTCTGTCATAATTTTCATCTGAATTATTGTAAGAGCCTCCTAATTTGACTTCTTGTTCCTAGTATCATGTCCCTATGAACTGTTCTCCTCCAAAGGCCAAGATGATTTCTCTAAAATCAAGGATTAAGCATGTCACTCCTCTAAGGATTAAGCACTGACTTCTTAGCATGGCAGTCGCTAGTGAAGTTTCTAAAAGAACAGGTTTAAGGATAAGTCCTATCAAACTTTTGAAATAAAAATTCCTTTAAAAAAATTATTTTTTTAATGATACCATGTGGCGTGAGGGCTCATACTTCCCTGACCAGGGACTGAACCTGCATCCTCAGCAGAGAAAGCACAGAGTCCTAACCATAAGGCCATTAGAGAATCCCCCCCAAAAAATCCCTTAAAATTTTAATAAAACATTTAAATTTTGAATTTTGGAAATATTACTAATTCATTTTATAAGTCTAGTATAATCCAAAGCTAAATACTGATACGTTCCAAACTTTAAACCAACCTCACCTATGAATATAGATGCAAAAATTCTATATATAATGTTATTAGATCAATTCCAAAAGTATAAATTTAATATATACCATAGGTAAATAAAGATTATTCCAGAATGCTATTATGGTTTAAGATTAGGAAACTAACATAATTCTTTAACTGCAAAGTATGATAAAATTCAACATTTATTCTTATTTATTTACTTATTTAAATAAATTCTTCCTGCAACCACTATGATAGCCTCATCTATTTGTATTCCAAGTGCCCATCAGCACTGGATACCAGCCCGAACACTTGGCTGTTGGTCATAGCCCTGTACTCATCTGTATTCTCCCTAACTCTTTCACTAGAAACTAGGCCCTGAAACTAGGTCCTACATCCACCCTCTGGCAAAGGATCAGCCAAACCAGATCACCTTGGAACATTTCTATAACGCGGTACATCCTGACCACATCTGAGCTGCCTGATGTCTTGTACTCCCACCATCAGATCAGATCTCTTGAGCACAAACACCCGTCCGTATCAGAGCCAGTGTTTCAAAGGCCTGGGTGCTTCCCATGAGTTAGTTTCCAAGCTAGGGCCTCACTGCTCTGGGCTGACTGCAGTAACCTTTGAAATGGGGCCATAGGGGCAATGACTCTTGGTTGGCTGATCAAGTCCCTTCTTCAGTCGTTTGGGGCAATCACGAAGAAAGGAGATTAAGCTGTAACAAGAAACATTCAGTAAAAACTGCGAGAATAGTTCACCAACTCACTAGCAGAATCCATTCCTGACCTGATACCTGCAATGTTATCAAATAACAATGTTCAGGTCATCATTGCTACACCATTTCCCCTGTTCCCCCCATTTCTCAGTCATTCCCAGTATCCAACTTCTACAAGAGGTCAACTAGACCAAACTCCCGGAGATGAGGCAAGGTCTGCTGTGTCCACTGCTGCATTCCCAGTGCACACTGTGGGTGTCAAGTCAGTGGCTGTTATGGAGGAAGACACTTACCTTGAGCTTAGCGATTTGCCCCACAACAGAGCCCACTGCTCCTGCTGCCGCACTAACCAGCACTGTTTCTCCACCCTTCACTCCACAGATGTCAAACAGGCCAAAGTAGGCTGTTAGGCTGAGGGAAGAAAAGCAAGACTATGTGGATGAATTTGTTTCTTTCCTCGGTATCTCATTTATTTATACCCTGAAGACCTCAGCAGCCCAATGACATGGGTCCAGGTAAAAGACAGAAAATATAGGAAATGGATATTACCAGCCACCAATGGTCCACTTTCTCCTTCTTTACCTCCAGGAGAGGAATAAAGATGATGGGAACTATGGATGGAACAGCGAGGTGGCTCGAAGAGAGTAGTATCCTGTCCATCTCCAGGCCAGCTTTCAAGGGTGAAGGAAAATTGGTTCCCCTTAAACCTTAGGGATCCCAGAACAGACAGCTTATGCCTCATTCTCCTGTAAATCCTAGGGAGATGATGAGCTTCATGGGGAAAGCCTCCATGTCATCATGGCACCCTAGTCCCAGAGCAGATATGACTGTGTGTGGATGGTATCTAGGCCTGAGGGGGTCAGGGAGAAACACCTTGAGTTTCCCATGCTCTGAAGTGTGTGGAAGAACTCCTACAGTTCCCCCGTCTTGTTTGGAGTGAAATGCCAAAGTCAGCTGGCAGGGAGAGAACTAGTGGGCCTGCAAAGATGCAGCTCAGACGGCACCCAGTGGCGACCAGTTGAGGAAACCACCATGCCTCAGTGGAGTTCCAGCTCAGAAGGGATGTGGCTGAGGACTCAATCGGAAAAGTTATGCTTTGAGACTGATGACCAGCATCAGACTAAGACAGATCAAGAGCAAGAAGTTGCTGTCCCCGCCTCTATTGGCACCAGGTTTGTGTTAGCCCTGGGAGCTTTGCATCTATCCCAGGGAGAAGACAAAGGAAATTATGAGTATGATCCTGAAATGATGTGAGAAATCATTGGTTTAACTAAGGTTTACTTTACTATACCAGCTGGAGACAGAAATGAAACACAGGAGTAGAAAAACTTTAAGTTCTATTTTTGTACCCCTGAGTCTGAGCCCATGAAACCTGTTCCATCATGGTGATTGTTGAGCCACTGGCAAAATTTCAGACAGATTCCTAGAAAGTTATTTCTGTGTAAAACAAAGCTACACGCTGGCATAACTTAAGCTTACTCAGCCTCTGATTACATTTGAGGGCCAGATAGAGTTGGGCATTGTATGGAAAGCAAAGAAAGGCAGACAGCACTTTTTCTGAGGACCCACATATCTAAAGTTCCCTTGACCCAGTGTTTTTCAAAAGATGGATGGAACAACCATCTACCTCAAAATCAACTGAAGTTTTATTAAAAATTTGGATTCCCAGTCCCACTGATTTAAAAATACTGAGATGAGGAAATCTGAATTTAATAGGACTCTAGGTAATTCTTATGAATGCAAACAACTGAGAACCACTACCTCAATGGATGCTGATACCAGAGTGTGTGGATAAGTTAACCTAACTCCCAGAAAGAAGCAGAAGGTATATTTCAGATAGGGTCAAGCCACCCACAACAATCCTTAGGCCCCCTCCCCCAATTTCCCTTCTAGATATTTGCAAAGTCAGTGTTCAATTAGATATACTGACTTAAGACATACAAGGTCTTTCCCAAACATCATCTTTTAAAAGTAAACTGGAGAACTTCCCTGGTGTTACAGTGAATAAGTATCCACCTGCCAATGCAAGGGACATGAGTTCACTGCCTGGTCTGGAAAGATTCCACATGCTGCAGAGCAACAAAGCCCAAGTGCCACAATTACTGAAGCCCATGCACTCTGGAAATGGCAACCCACTCCAGTATTCTTGCCTGGAGAATCCTGTAGATGGAGGAGCCTGGTGGTCTGCTGTCCATAGGGTCACACAGAGTCGGTCATGACTGAAGCGACTTAGCATGCATGCATGCATTGGAGAAGGGAATGGCAACCCACTCCAGTCTTCTTGCCTGGAGAACCCCAGGGATGGGGGAGCCTGGTGGGCTGCTGTCTATGGGGTCGCACAGAGTCGGACACAACTGAAGCGACTTAGCAGCAGCATGCGCTCTGGGGCCTATAAGCCTCAACAATGGAAGCTCCTGGGCCTACAGCCTGTGCTTCACAATAGGAAAAGCCACTGCAGTGAGAAGCCCATGCACCACAAGGGACACCAGCCTCCACTTGCTGCAACTTGAGAAAGCCTGAGTGTAGCAACAGAGACCCAACACAACCCCCCAAAAATTAATTAAAAAGTAATAAACAAATAAAAGTAAACTGGAGATAAGATGGAGAAGCCAACAATAAAGAAATCCTATAGGGAAAATTAAAGGTATGCTTTGGATGAAGGGTGACTAGATAGAATCAACATGTTGGAGAGAAAAACACTTTAACTCTTTCAGCCGAAGAGGAAGACAGAGGTCTCATTGATAGAAATAATGCAATACTTTGGGAGGATGTGAAATCTTTGGAGCCTGGACAGCTGAAAGTCCCTAGGTTTCAAAGTTCAACTTCTTTCATAGATTAGCGGAAGCTCCTGGATTCTGGAAATGTTGACCCATCCTGTTGGGTCATCTACGCAAAAATTCTCAAAGAATGGGTGATGTGTGGCTAGGGGAGGCTAGAAATGTGGCTTGTATAACCCCTCCCACTCAGTCTTTGAGAACCACTGAATGAAGTTAATTGTTTGAAGTAAAAATGTACTCCTTAGGGACTTGGAACAGGTGAATGAGAAATATACCCACAAATGAATAAACTATCTTCTGTTTTAGAATTCAAATCTCCTAATATTTTATGAATTACTTTCTCTCCAACTAAGTCATGGGAGACTGACCCTGTGGTTTCCTCGTGTCTGCCTTCACCCCTGTGCTCCTACCCCTGGGTCACAATTTAGAGAGAAGGATGGGTGGAATAACAAGGTGAGAGGAAGTGCTGTTACCATAGAGGGTACAGGCCAGGCAGGAAAGATTGAGAAGGGCTGTCATTCTGTTTAGTGCTCACTATTTGCATGTAAGAAGGCATTGCTAAGTCACTTCGGTAGGGTCTGACTCTTTGCAGCCCCATGGACTGTAGCCCACCAGACTCCTCTGTCCATGGGATTCTCCAAGCAAGAATACTGGAGTGGGTTGCCATGCCCTCCTCCAGGGAATCTTCCTGAACCAGGGATCAAACCTGGTTAAATCTCCTGCGTTGGCAGGTGGGTTCTTTACCACTAGCACCACCTGGGAGGTCCAAGAAGGCATTACTGCTAAGTCACTTCAGTCATGTCTAACTCTGTGCGACCCCATTCCTGGGATTCTCCAGGCAAGAACACTGGAGTGGGTTGCCATTTCCTTCTCCAATGCATAAAAGTGAAAAGTGAAAGTGAAGTCGCTCAGTCATGTCCGACTCTTAGTGACCCCATGGACTGCAGCCTACCAGGCTCCTCCGTCCATGGGATTTTCCAGGCAAGAGTACTGGAGTGGGGTGCCATTGCCTTCTCTGCAAGAAGACATTAAGCATCCTCTAATTTCACAATGTTGTCTCTTGACTGTGGTAATTCTGAGGAGTTCAAATTCTGAGTGTTACATGAACTTGATATGTAAGAGATTGGTTATGCAGGAGGTTGATCATTCATTTCATTCCATGAAATGAATAATGTTTCATTCTCTAGAAGTCCTCCAAAGGGTTAAAAAGAAGGAGGGCAGAAGAGTGGGAAGAAGGAAAGAAGGAAGAAAAGGATCACATAGCTTAGAGAAACTCTCCAGCCTAGAAACGTTTTGGGGACTCTGAAAGCAATTCTGTCAACCTTGCTTCTCCAGGGCATGAGAAGAACCTTGAGGCGCAGAGAGCAGCGGGGGCCTGGAGAGCAGACGCAGGATGAACTGACCAGGAGGCTTCCTGAGGGCCAGGCCAAGAGACACCGGGCTATTTTAAAGCTGTCCACACTGAGTGACTGTACAACTATTGTGATTCATCTCAGTTATTAAATTTTAGATCCCCTGACACCTCTGGAAACTCAGAGGTCGAAAGGAGGTGAGGGATCAGAGACGATACAGAAAGGCCAAGGTACATTGAACTCTCTCCCTTTCCAGCTCTGAAATGGAGGCAGATGAGTGAGGGGTGAAGGAAGACCTTTCCAGGGACAGAAGGAGCTGGTTCTTTTGTGTCAGCACTTGCCGGGGGCTTGAGAGGGACGTGCCCGCTGCTTTTCCTCACTGTCACTTCCTCCTTGTACCTGACCCTGCCTCTCTCCCCTTCAGCCCCAAAGCGAACTCCAGCCCCGCTTATTCCCTTCTTAGTCCGATCATCCTCTCTAATCCACTCCTGAGCTTAGAATGCCTCAAGTCTCTTCTTGTTAATCAAGCTTCCGGACCAACCATTTTGGAAAACCAGAACATTAGGGATTCAAACGAGTGAAATATACCCATGAAACTCACCCGGGCATGCCAACCGTTCCCAGAGCCAGAGACAGTGGTAATGTGTCTGGCCACTCTGCAAGCACCTTTTCCAGTTTTTCCCCATCAGAAATGGAGTGCGTTGTCCAGCCGGAAGGAGCCAACACAATAGTTCCCGTTGGGAAGGCTGAATTTTTACTTTCCACAACTCTGAAAGAGAGAGCACATTCAGACACGTGAGACCCTTTCCTTTCATGGGAGTCTGGATGCTGCATGGTTAGTGTCCACAAAGGGGCACTGAGTTTGATAGTCCTTGATCAAATACCCTACCACATCTCTCCATCAGAATTCTTAGCCACTGGTCTCTCCTTGAGAAAAAAATACGGGCCATCAGAGAGGAATTCTCAGCTGGTCCAGCATCTGTCCCTGTCATCACTCACTCCTCTCTAAGCAAGAGAAGTGCATCCTCTGGCTCAAGGTGACCTGGACATCAGCCTCTTCTTTTCTTCAGGGGCTACCCTCCATCTCTTAGCCCTTCCTTTCTCTTGAGTCCTCAACATTTCCTCTCTCACTGTCCCTCTCCCTCAGCATGGAAGTATGATCTCCTTCACTATCGTTCAAGCTCATCCTATATGAAGAAAACTGTTAACAGGCCATGAGACAAAAATGGATAAATGAAGAGATATATACCTTGTGCTTGGAGAGAAATATTGTAAATAAATCAGTTTCCCCTAAATGAATCTATAAAGTCATGGAAATCCTAATAAAAATCCAAATAGAATTTCAATAAATGGTATTATAACTTGCTAGTCATTTGAAGCATAAACATTTTAATCCTTGCTCCAAAATAAAAATTAAATGTCTAGAAGATAAAATATAACATACTAGAAGAAAAAGTGAATAAATATTCTAGCAATTTTGGAGGGGAGGATGCCATTCTAATCATGAAATTTTATCACATAAAATTTTTCAGTTATGATTGGACACAAAAGAAAGATAAACAAAGGCCCAAATGTTTTCAGTACTAATATTCATAACACACAAGGTTTTATAGATCAATTTAAAAGATGAAAAGACTTAAAAAGGCAAATGACATGAACAGATAATTCACAGAAGAAAGGCATTAATTTACAAAGAGAATGTCAACATCACTAATAATGAAAGAAATGCAAATTAAACTAAGCATCGAATAAGCAAGATCAATTAAGTATCATTTATTCACCTCAGATTGCCAAGAGTGATAGTTAGCAATGATCATATAGCTACCAAGGAAATAGGTTCTTTAAGACACTATTGGTAGGAATGGATATAATCTTTTTGAAGTGAAATCTGTCGTTATGTCTTCAAATTAAAATGTACATCTTCTCTGACCTAGAGTTTACACTTCTGGGAATTCAACATAAAGCGATAGTCATCCAAGTGGGCAAAGAATACAGAGACATACTCCGATCGACGTATGCATATTCCTTGCAGAACTATTTCCAGTAGAAAAAACTGGAAACAGCTGTTATTAGGAGTAGACAAGTTAAATGTCAGGTATCAATGGAAATGAGCTTCTCAGGTGTCTCAGTGGTAAAAGAGTCTGCCTGCCAATGCAGGAGATGCAGTTTTGACTGCTGATCTGGGAAGATCCCCTGCAGTAGGAAATGCAACCCTCTCTAGTATTCTTGCCTGAGAACCCACGGACAGAAGAACCAGGAGGACTACAATCCATGGGGGCTGCAAACAGTAGGACTTAGTGACTGAACAACAATAAAAACAATGGGATAATCTGCAAGCCATTAAAAGGTAAGTGGTAAAAAAAAAAAAATAAAAAAAATAA
Organism: Cervus elaphus; assembly: GCF_910594005.1. Classification (NCBI taxonomy): domain Eukaryota; kingdom Metazoa; phylum Chordata; class Mammalia; order Artiodactyla; family Cervidae; genus Cervus; species Cervus elaphus. Next base: position 11,393,523 of record NC_057830.1, on the reverse strand, counting down.
AAGGTAAGTGGTATATTTATACACTGTCAACAAAAGATAGCCATGACATATTGAGGGGAAGCAATTTGCTGAAGGGCTTTTAATCCCCTTAAAGATTCTAAACATTAGTACGGGTACTGAACAATTTTTGAAATAATAATACATTAATGACAGTCATCTCTAAGGTTCAGATGATGGGGGAACTTTCAGTTTCCAATATATAAATTTTTATCTTATTTGAATTTTTATAATAATCAGTAACTGCATGAATACACTTTTTTTTTAGTACTTAAAAGTAAGGATAGCAAAGCAAAGTTGCAATGATAAGAATTTCACCTTCTTCCCTCCCCATCAGCTAGTCAGGAAAAGGACAGATTTCCGAAGTTCTTTCCAAGGTTGAACAGTGAGTGACCCGCGCAACCTGAAGAAATTGTAGGAGTGATGGACAGAAACAGGGCCCAGTAAGAGGTAAAGGGGAGACGTATTTTCCAAGGACTAGGACAAAAGGATATCACTACCTGGCCACTTGCTCTCCCATCATCATGTCACCCTCCTTCAAGCTTTTTGCCATAATTCTGAAACAAAACAAAACCATTCTTAATATATAGGAGCATCTGGGAGAAAACAGTCTTAAGTTTCAAGCCAAATGGAAAACCGCTAGGGAAGTGTGAATAAAACTGAAACCCAGCCAGCCACATGAGGGCAGTACAACTGGGTGGAACGGGGGAGGAAAGCTGTGACAGGCGGTTCTGATCTGGTAGCATTTTTCTATGAAATGAACATGAGAATCTCACCATCATGCTCAATTGTGGCTGAATTTCTACCAATGACTTTGAAAACATAACCCAGGTACCACTGGGCACTTGTTACCCAAAACACTAGACATGCATGAAAAAAGAAGTGCTAGTTAACATCTGGAAATACATTTTTCACTTTAGATTTGAATCTCTATCAATCAACTGTGAAAAAAAAATTATTTAAAAGAATGATGACTGCAGTGTTCACCTAGGCAAAAAGTTATTGAGTCAGTGGCCAATGAAAGCTTTTATTCCCTCCCCACCACGAATTGCTTACTAAGTACACACAGTTTAGTCAGCTGTGGATTACCTAAATTACAAGAATATATGTAAAGGAAAGGCAAGAAAGTCTAATTTTAGTCTCAGCCATCTTCCTCTACCCAAATTATTTGTGAACAGTGACATGGAGAAACTGGAGTTTGGCTTCTTTCTTCTTTTAGTGTTTTGGGAAGCAATTCTGGTGAATGATGAGGGGCAAATGGAACACAATAAGATAGGGGATGCTTGTAAAATAAAGGGGCCAGTGTTGTCTACCACCATTCTGCTCAGACTTTTGCCTGAAAAAGATGAGCATCCGTGAATCCCATCACTACATCATACTGGGAGAAATGGGGAAGTGACAGTGTTTTGAATCAGCTGGGATATTCTAAAGGATTGCCCATGGCAAGGTAGTATCCAATGCACCACATAAGAATTTTCCAGAGGAAAATAATACCTCATGTAAGGATCCACAGTGAAGTACAAAGCTTCCAGCAGGACCTCTGCAAAATAAAGCATTCCACAGGCAATTAGAAACCTTGGCCTTGTGCCTCATCTCTGGCACAATAAATAAATAAACAAAGACAGTCTTCTCAATAAACAAAGACAGTCTTTCTGCTTCAGGCTTATGCTCTCATCTGTGCTTTCTGGGTTTTTGTTTGTTTATTTTTTGTTTTAGAATTAATTTTGAACATTTATTCTCGTCATTACAGTTTGACGTATGAAGACATCAGACATATAAGTAAACATTGGGAAGCACACATCTATTTCCATTCTGAAAGAAGTCATGTTATATTTACAGAAAAAAAATGCAGCAAATATTATGGTATTCAAAGTAATCTTTTGACAATTCAGATGTGGCATACTTATAACAAAAGTATAAGTTTTAAAATAATCAAATAATTTTCATAGAATTATAAAAGTACTGAGATAAAGAGACCCTGAAACTCATAAGAACATTTTCCTATGCTATTGAATACAAGGGTAGTTCTATAAAAAGTCCCAAAATAAAGCTAATATTTTTCCACTCTGAAGTATATTAAATTACCATACCAAAATATTAAAATGAACATGCAAAGTGGAAGCTGTACCAAAGAAAACAGCATTAAAGTCCTGAATATTGCCAACCGTCTGCACAATATGTCTTAGGTGTGTTCATGAAAAATGAGCTTTCTAAAAGAGCCGATGTAATGGATATATCTTCAGAGAAAGAGAATAAAGCCTTTTCATTCTGTCATTTTCAAATGTAACTGCAAAAAAGAAAAAAAATCTAACATAAGTTTTTAAAGTATTAGCTTATGAATAAAAGTGTGGAGTGGTGCATTCTTTATACATTTGGATTTTTAAACTGATGCTAGGACCATTATAGTATAATAGACAGTAACCTCTAGGCCCCAACACTGTAGTAAGAAATCCACTCCCTCTTTCTCTCTCTCAAACAGGAAATCATCTTAGAAAATGGAAAGGAGAAACAGTGACATGTGTGAATTCAAAACAACACAGTACTGTAATGTGGCAAAAAAATCATAAAAACAGCAGCGTGTGAAATTCAAGACTATTTTCTTAAAGCAAATGTTTAAGACTGAACCATAAAAACACTACTTGGTCATACTGGTCTATTATTCAACTCCTGAAAATAATGACTTTTTAGAGAGGCGCTTATATTTATGATATCCCCATGATTAAATGTATACTCAAATTTGTGTTTTAAGACATATATTGAGGGGCTTCCCTGGCAGTCTAGTTAAGACAACCTTCCAATGCAGGGGGCTAAGATCCCCTGCATTTGGGGCCAAAAAACCAAAACATAAAACAGAGGCAATAATGTAACAAATTCAATAAAAGACTTTAAAATTGGTCCACATTAAAAAAAACTCTTTAGAAAAGACACAATTTAAAATATAAATACTACACAGATAGTAGAATAACAGTATTCCAGTATCTCTAACACAAAATGATATGTTATTTAGCACATTAACCTATGCTACTGAAAATTAATTTTATCCCAATTGTATAAAACCCATCATGGAGGACTTTTGAGCACATTAATCTCAAAACATTCCTAAACAAGATAAAAAAACACAGACACTTGAATATAGATTATTAGTGACAAAAAGCAGAGACTACAGTCACATGACTAAGGGTCTTTACATATAAACTTGAGGTCCTTACATATAAATTTGAGGTCTTTCACTGATCCAAATATAGAAGAGCCAAAGAGCCGACATACTGGAAAGGACCCTGATGCTGGGGAAAACTGAGGGCAAAAGAAGGGGGTGACAGAGGATAAGATGGTTGGATGGCATCACTGACTCAATGGACATGAATTTGAGCAAACTCCAGGAGTCTTTACATATAAACTTGAGGTCTTTCACTGACCCAAACATGGAGTAAGGACTATTGAGGAAACTTTGACGAGAAAATCAAATCTCCAAGAAATTTCACGGCAAAGAATTTTCACTTAATAAAGCAATAAATGTTGTACATCTTGACTCAAGTTTTACAAATGTCCGAGTTATAGCTATTTGAATTCTAATTCTCCCCCTTTCTCCACTCCAGTATAACCCACAACCCTTACTGATAGTCCAATAATATCCTCTATGGAAAACTCACAGCTCACCTTGAGATCCAGAGCATCAAAAATGGTTAAAATTTCAAAATTGTCCAATTTATAGTATACATTTTACAGCACCACAGATGTCAAGAGTTTAGATATCCTTGGTACTATTTCATCCAATAATATTAACCAGTAAGGATGTGTAGAGTTTGAACGTCTAAGAGGAAGTCACAGTAGCATTTTAAAAATAACCAAAATACGTAAGAAACATTTTCATGTTTTAAATTGTGAAACATTTAAATTGTCAGACTCACTAGGAAAAAAATGTCACATGCACACTTTTATCACCCCATGAGAACAAAGCATCAGACAGTTGCTACTGAGACACACTAGGGCTTTTTTCTTTTCATTTTTTATTTCTTTGTTTTTTGTTTTTTTTTTCATAACAAAGCTCAAGTGTTTATTAAGAATTAATTTTCTTTTCTTTTTAAAAGAAACTGTTTCCGAGCCCAAGCTCATTCTGCTCGCCAGAGTGTGGAGGGGCTCCCTCCGGCACTGACCAAGGCTAAGCAAAGCCGCTATTGCACCCTGAGGAGAAAGATGTGACCCAAGAAAGCGGCCGGGTCTCAGGAAGTAACGGGCTGCTAAGGAGTGAGACGTGTGGGGAGGAAACCGCGGTGGCCACGCAGGGGGAGTTGACAGGCCTGTTACTGGGATCGCTGTCTGAGGTGGCCGGCACCGTGGGCTCAGCCTGCCACTGGCTTCCCCGGTCAGTTTTGACTGATGAAGTGGCCGGGGAGCTGGCGTCCCCCGAGCGGAGCTCCCACCTGGCCGCTTGCACAGTGGGTGGGCAGTGGGCACAGGCTGGTCTGGTGGGTTACAGCTGTGGCGGAGTGGTCTCTGCCTTCGAGGCCCATGCCAGCTGGCTCCAGGGAAAGAGGAAGGAAGGGCCCATCACACTTTGGGTTGGGGAGGCCACTACAAAAATACATTTAGTTAGGTTACTCCCTAATTTCTTGGCTTGCTGTTGTCTGACTCTTTGCGACCCCATAGACTGCAGCATGCCAGGCTTCCCTGTCTTTCACTATCTCCCTGAGTTTGCTCAGACCCATGTCCATAGAGTCGGTGATGCCATCCAGCCATCTCACTCTCTGCCACCCCTTTCTCCTTTTGCCCTCAATCTTAGCATCAGGGTCTTTTCCAATGAGTCAGTTCTTCATATCAGGTGGCCAAAATATTGGAGCTTCAGCTTCAGCATCAGTCCTTCCAATGAATATTCAGGATTGATTTCCTTTAGGATTGACTGGTTTGATCTCCTTGCAGTTCAAGGGACTCTTAAGAGACTTCTCTAACACCACAGTTCAAAAGCATCAATTCTTCGGCACTCAGCTTTCTTTATGGTCCAACTCACATCCATAGTTTTGGGCATGGACTACTGGAAAACCATAGTTTTGACTATACGGACCTTTGTCAGCAAACTAATGTCTTTGCTTTTTAATATGCTGCCTAGGTTTGTCATAACTTTCCAAGGAGCAAGCATCTTTTAATTGCATGGCTGCAATCACCGTCTGCAGTGATTCTGGAGCCCAAGACAATAAAATTGGTCACTGCTTCTAATTTTTCCCCTTCTGTTTGCCTTGAAGTGATAGGAATGGATGCCATGATCTTAGTTCTTTGAATGTTGAGTTTCAAGCCAGATGTTTCACTCTCCTTTTTCACCCTCATCAAGAGACTCTTTAGTCCCTCTTTGCTTTCTGCCATTAGAGTGGTATCATCTGCATATCTGAGGTTGCTGATGTTTCCCCCAGCAATCTTGATTCCAGCTTGTAACGCATCCAGCCTGGCATGTCACATGATGTCCTCTCCATAGAAGTTAAACAAACGGCTGACAATACAGCCTTGTTCATCCTCCTTTCCCAATTTTGAACCAGTCAGTTGTTCCATGTAAAGTTCTAACTGTTGCTTCTTGACCCGCATACAGGTTTCTCAGGAGACAGGTAAGCTGGTCCTGGTATTCCCATCTCTTTAAGAATTTTCCACAGATTGTTGTGATCCACACAGTTAAAGGCTTTAATGTAGTCAATGAAGCAGAAGTAGATGTTTTTCTGGAATTCCCTTGCTTTCTCTATGACCCAACAAATGTGGGCAATTTGATCTCTGGTTCCTCTGCCTTTTCTAAACCCATTTTGTTCTTGGCTTACCAGCTTGTAAGAGAGGACAGCAAGGACACAGGATACTATATGCATTAATACCCATTTCCCCTTTATCACTGGCAAGAAGCCTTGTGAAAGAACACCCAGGGCTGATGAGGCAGGTCAGGCTCCATGTGTTTCCACCTTACATACACATCACTGACAGGAAGGCTCATGTCCTCCAAGTCCACAGGGTCACACACTTGTTCCCGAGGGCCATTTTCACTTTGAAGTTTTAGCAGAGCTTGTTCAGTCACTGTGGAATCTGGCTCTCTTGGAAAAGACAGTCAAGCCTTTGAAGTTCCCTGGCTTGACCTTGGCAAGAGATTCATAAAATCCTCCCTCCAAAGGGTTGCTTCGAGAGGCTGTGGAATGTGGTGTGGCTGCTGCAGGACTGGCAGAGCGGAGTGCATGTTTGGATCCGGAAGGACTGTTGGAATGCTTTTCTGTATACACAGATTTCACAGCCTCCTTCCTGCGGCATAGAAGATGCAGATCTGTGGGTCCTGCAGCGCTAAAACGGCACCCAAAACTGCTTGAGTCCAACTGTGCCATCAGCCTCCACATAGAAAGTTCGAGACGATGTTATAGTCTCAAAGAGGGTGTCTCTCATCATCATGTCACGTTGCTGACATTCCTGGACTTGATGAAGGTCTTTAAGTAGCTGTATGCAGAGAGGTTCCTTTTCCAATTCAGATTTGAAGTAGGCTATTGTGTCTCCATCCAACTGAAAATATCTTCTCTTTCAGTTTTTCATCACTGCTCCTTGTTCGACACAATAACCAGCTTTGATCACTGCACTGTCTGAAGGCAGTTTGGGAGTAAAGCAAGGAAGATGGCTTTGTGACCACTTCACCTTATTTCAGTCAATAGTTTCACCACATTCGTTTACTTCTTTTTGCTGAGTTGGGGTAACAATGGGCGCACCACCACCAATGTCAGTTCTGTAAGACATTTGCTTCTTTCACATTCACCTTGATGACTTGGGTTATCAGAATGAGGCTGTGATGGGCAGCTGGATGGGAGAGAGACTCAAGGAGGGGATATATGTATACTTCGTGGCTCAGTGGTGAAGAATCTGTGCACCAGTGCAGGAGATGTGCTGTTCAGTCCCCGGGTCGGAAAGACGCCCTGGAGAAGAAAACAGCAACCCACTCCAGTATCCCTGCCAGGGAAATCCCATGGACAGAGGAGCCTGCTGGGCTACAGTCCATGGGGTCGAAAACAGTCAGACAGGACTTAGCAAGTAAACAACAAATAGCTGATTCACATTAGTGTACAGCAGAAACCAACATAACATTGTAAAGAACTTACCCTCCAATTAAAAATAAATTTAAAAAAAGAAAAATATTAATACCTCGTTTTGGTACTGTACTTTTTATAGCTTTGTTCACCACATTTACTCATTCTACTAGATCCTGCTGATCACTGACTTGTAGGAAATATTTTCTCCTCCCTGCATTCACAACAAAACAGAACTCAGCCTTTGGCCTTTGCTTAGTTGCATCATTGACCTTTGAAATGTGGGTAAGTTTAATGACTCCAACAGAGCTGATGGATCCAGAAAGCAGGTTCTGTGGATGATCTATGTACCAAACACAACTCTCTTCTCTGGGATCCAGTATGAAGTACCTCGGAAAAAATTTCCCACTGTTTTCACTTTCTTCACCGTCTAAGAAACCACAAATGCGGTTCCGACAAGCCACGTAAAGCCCTTCCCAGCTGGAACATTACACAGCGCCCCGCCTGTCCCTCCAGCCGCCCAGCTGGCTTCAGCGAGCTCTGAGCTCTAGGGGCCGCGCCTCTCCCCGCCCCGGCGCCGCCGCGATGATCGATGATTGCACCACTCTTCATGTCAGCCCTTGGCCTGGAGCACCAGCGCAGACCTGCCCCGTGTCCCATAGGTACCGAGCTTCAGGTTGGGGAGCGGCGCAAAGAGACGGCCCCACGAAGGCTCCCCCGCGCCGCGCACGGGCGCCCACGCAGCCGCAGCCCCGCCAGACAGCAGCCAGGATTCCAGAGCTTGGCACTCCTTGGGCTTTCTCTTATGTCTACGTACTCAGCGTTCACTTCATGCTCTACATAGATTATTTCCTATGATGTTCTGAACAATTATTGTTTCCATTTTATTAAAGCTTAGGTTAAGTATCTTGCCCAGGGCCACATTTGTAACTGCTAATGCCACAGGGCTCACACAGGGTTTTATTATCAGCCCATTAGTATTTTACAATGCATGCATTTTCCTGGAGTGACTCTCATGCACCCATCCTCTGGAATTTTGATTCTGGGTTTGGGCTATGGCGACCTAGGTGGATGGATAACAGTAACCAGTGTGAGTTAATTGCATGCCTGTTACCCAAAGCTTACCTACCTGAAAACAGCGCTTAGCAGATGCTTTGCAAAGCTCACCTCCAAACACGTGATGGGGTGCCTTGCCATTTCTGCCCCTTCAACTTCCTCAGGCTTGCCTCATCTCTCCAGTTCCCCCAAGGGGACGGGAGGCCCCTCAGGGAAGCAGCTTTCCGCTCCTAGTTTGCTCCAGGGATAGTCTTTCTGCAAGCAGCTGCTAAGCAGTGCAGCCCCACTGTTATCGTGGGACTCATGGGATCAGAGAGGAAATCCTCCCCTGTGGCTGGCCAAAGTCAGGAAGAGCCATGCCCCCAGGCATGGGTTGCAATCACCAAAGAAAGAAGAGGGATCCTCCAACGTGACATCGAGGCTTCACAGAGACAACCTTGGAAAGGTCTCTGCGGTAGTTGTGAAAGGGCCACAGATACCACCCATCCCTGTGTGGGAGCGTCTTTGCCATCCTCCCTCCAAAAAGTCTATGGTGGGACCTCCCTGGCGGTCCAGAGGTTAAGACTTCACCTTCCAGTGCAGGGGGTGCAGGTTCGGTCCCTGGTCAGGGAGCTAAGATCCCACATGCCTCTTGGCCAAAAAAAACCAAAGCATAAAACAGAAGCATTATTGTAACAAATTCAATAAAGGCTGAAAAAAATGGTCCACATTTTAAAAAAATCTTAAAAAGGAAAAAGAAGTCTATGGCTATACTTTGGGCTTAGCTATGTGACTTACTTTGATGAACAGCATATTAGCAAACAGTCTTTGCATATTGGAGCTTGCCAGTTCCTGCTGCTCTAGATTGATGAAATCACAGGGAAAAAAAAAAAAAAAAAACCAAAGAGCTCAAACCAGCATGTTAGAAAGGCCACAAAGAGGAGAACTGAGAAGCGCACCCTCAGCAAAAAGCCAGTTAACATGACATGTGAGACCCATCCTGAAGGAACCATTTAGCCCAGATAAGATCTACAGAATGCTTGCCAACTTCATCCTGCCTAAACTGCCAACCCACAGAATCGTGATCTAGTAAATGACTGTTTTAAGTCTCTAAATGTTGGGGTGGTTTGTTATTCAGCAAAAGTGAACTGATACAGTCTCTTCCAACTTAAATCTCATGAGTATGACTTACCTCCATCTTTTAAGGGTGGGAGTTCAACTTTCTTCAGTTCAAAGTCACTATTAGTAGGGAGACCTACAAAGTGTTTCTTCAGGGTCCATCTCTTAGCATGAACCATCCTGAAGCTCCTAGAATACAGTAAACATGGAGTCAATGTCATGATGTGACTGATTTCTTATGGCTTCCTGGGGTTGCCCAAAGGCGAACAGAGGGTTTATTTACCCATCATCAACTTTATCATTTAACCTCAATCGTGTTTATTTAGTATTCACTGTTCCTGATGCTGTGCTAAGCAAGGCATACTTATTTCATTTTACCCTCCTCTAACTTCCCTGTAAGAGGGGTATTATTATCATTGCCAGGGCACAGTGTACCGATGAGGAAATGAGTCTACCTTAGAAATCTCCAAGGCAAAGTAACAATATTAACCCACATAGATTTGTCCTAGCCACCGCTAAGGCTTCCTTAGGAAGTGAAGAGATACTGGATTGCAAATATTTCATTTCTCTCCTCATATGAAGAGAATTCTAAGAAAAAGCATCAAACATAAAGAACCTACTGGAAGTCCATGCACATCTTTCAGATAGAGCGCTGCCTTCTAAGACAAGCAGTCGCCAAAACACCTGACAACCACTAGGTGGCGATGCTGCTCAGCCTCATTTTCAAACGCGCGTTTTCTTTGGCAGCAAAGAAGAAATCAAGGGTAAATTTGCCTGCACCCAAGGCCAAGAGAAGAGAATTCAAGTGACCCCGAGCTCTTGGGTCAGAATATTTTGCTTGGAGCGGTGGAGGTGGTTCGAGCCGCAACCTTACTGTTCCTAATTGTCTTCCCCCTCCAAAAAGGCAGCCGCTGAGAATTTTGGACTCGCCGTTAAGTCCGGAAGCACCCCTGGAAGGGGGACGACCACAGACGCAGGCGAGGATCATGAGAAGTCCCACCCGCCAGAGAATGGGGTCCAGGCTCACTCACCCCCGGATCGCACCTCCTCGCCTTGCCCACACGCGGGCGTTAAACTCCTGCCTTTCTTCTTCCACACTTGTGCCACTTTTGCTGTCCCGCAAGTTCCTAGCTAGCCCCCCTCCCCGGTGCAGGGGGCTACGCCTGACCCAAAATGCTGCCCGGCCATGCCCTTCTCTTAGGCAACCTGCAGGGGCCAGGAACATGGCCGGGACATCCTGCTTTCAAGTTTCCTCTGAGTGCAAGACTCAGAGGTTACCCAGCATTAGGAGAGGGCCAGCACCGGGCAAACGCGGCGCCATGGCAGGTCTCGGTACCCTGGAGATGAGGCGGGCGGGGGGACGTTTACTTACAAGAGTCTGCAGGATCCACTTCCTGAAGCCGGAGGTTGGGACTGCGGAGCAGAGTTGCGGGAGCGGGTATTTAGGGCTGGTCTCAACAGAGGGTGGGGCTTCCTCCAGAGCAGGACTGCTGGGAGAGTTTACAGGAGGGAAAAGCAGAGTTCCCGGGGAGAGAGAGAGCGCGCGAGCGAGCGAGCACACGAGAGAGACAGAGACAGTGTGTGCGTTGTCTGTGTGTGTGTAGGGGGTTCTTGCAAAAGTAAAAGCCTCCATTGGAGGCCTGCCCGGGTAATACTGTGTCTCCATCAGTGTCTTAACTGGAAACCCCCTGCAAGAGGCTGCCTGGGAACCAGCCGCTCCCCCGCCTGCCAGGCAGGGAGGAGGGGCACAAAGGCGGGTCCCCCAGCGGCCTGAACCAGAGGGTTTCTCCTCAGCCTTGGAGCTCAGTTCAGTTCAGTCCTTCAGTTGCTCTGTCGTGTTCTAATCTTTGCGACCCCGTGGACTGCAGCATGCTAGGCCTCCCTGTCCATCACCAACTCCCGGGTTTACTCAGACTCATGTCCATTGAGTCAGTGATGCCATCCAACCGTCTCATCCTCGGTCTTCCCCTTCTCCTCCTGCCTTCTATCTTTCCCAGCATCAGGGTCTTTACAAGTGAGTCAGTTCTTCGCATCAGGTGGTCAAAATATTGGGGTTTCAGCTTCAACACCAGTGCTTCCAATGAATATTCAGGACTAATTTCCTTTAGGATGGACTGGTTGGATCTCTGTGCAGTCCAAGGTACTCTCAAGAGCCTTCTCGAGAACCACAGTTTAAAAGCATAAATTCTTTGGCGTTCAGCTTTCTTTACAGTCCAACTCTCACATCCATACATGACTATTGGAAAAGTCAAAGCCTTAACTAGACGAACCTTTGTTGGCAAAGTAATGTCTCTGCTTTTTAATATGCTGTCTAGATTTGTCATAACTTTGCTTCCAAGAGGTAAGCACCTTTTAATGTCATGGCTACAGTCACCATTTGTAGTGATTTTGGAGCTGGAAAAAATAAAGACTGCCACTGTTTCCACTGTTTTGCCATCTATTTGCCATGAAGTGATGGGACCAGATGCCATGATAGTAGTTCTCTGAATGTTGAGTTTTAACCCAACTTTTTCACTGTCCTCTTTCACTTTCATCAAGAGACTCTTTAGTTCTTCTTAGATTTCTGCCATAAAGGTGGTGTCATCTGCATCTCTGAGGTTATTGATATTTCTCCTGGCAATCTTGATTCCGGCTTGTCCTTCATCCAGCCCAGCATTTCGCATGATGTACTCTGCATAGAAGTTAAATAAGCAGGGTGACAATATACAGCCTTGACATACTCCTCTCCCTATTTGGAACGAGTCTGTTGTTTCACGTCCAGTTCTAACTGTTGCTTCCCAACCTGCATACAAGTTTCTCAAGAGGCAGGTCAGGTGGTCTGATATTCCCATCTCTTTCAGAATTTTCCACAGTTTCTTGTGATCCACACAGTCAAAGGCTTTGTAATAGTCAGTGAAGCAGAAATAGATGTTTTTCTGGAACTCTCTTGCTTTACCGATGATGCAATAGATGTTGGAAGTTTGATCTCTGGTTCTTCTGCCTTTTCTAAAACCAGCTTGAAGATCTGGAAGTTCACGGTTCACATACTCTTGAAGCCTGGCTGGGAGAATTTTGAGCATTAATTTGCTAGCGTGTGAGATGAGTGCAATTGTGAGGTAGTTTGAGCATTCTTTCGCATTGCATTTCTTTGGGATTGGAATGAAAACTGACCTTTTCCAGTCCTGTGGCCACTGCTGAGTTTTCCAAATTTGCTGGCATATTGAGTGTAGCACTTTCACAGCATCATCTTTTAGGATTTGAAATAGCTCAACTGTAATTCCATCACCTCCACTAGCTTTGTTCGTAGTGATGCTTCCTAAGCCTTAGGAAGCCTTCGCATTCCAGGATGTCTGGCTGGTGAGTGATCACACCATCATGATTATCTGGGTCGTGACAGTTTTTGACATAGTTCTTCTGTGTATTCTTTGCCACCTCTTCTTAATATCTTCTGCTTCTGTTAGGTCCATACCATCGAGCCCATCTTTGCATGAAAAGTTTCCTTGGTATCTCTAATTTTCTTGAAGAGCTCTCTAGTCTTTCCCATTCTAATTTTCCTCTATTTTTTTGCACTGATCACTGAGAAAGTCTTTCTTATCTCTTTGCTATTCTTTGAAACTCATTATTCAAATGGGTATGTCTTTCCTTTTCTTCTTTGCCTTTCACTTCTCTTCTGTTCTCAGCTATGTGTAAGGTCTCCTCAGACAGCCATTTGCCTTTTTGCATTTCTTTTTCTTGGGGATCATCTTGATTCCTGCCTCTTGTACAATGTCACAAACCTTTAAACATCGTTCTCCAGGCATTCTGTCTATCAGATCTAATCCCTTGAATCTATTTGTCACTTCCACTGTATAATCATAAGGGATTTGATTTCGGTCATACATGAATGGTCTTGTGGTTTTCCCTTCTTTCTTCAATTTAAGTCTGAATTTGACAATAAGGAATTGATGATCTGAGCCACAGTCAGCTCCCAGTCTTGTCTTTGCTGACTGTATAGAGCTTCTCCATCTTTGGCTGCAAAGAGTATAATCAATCTGATTTTGGTATTGACCATCCGGTGATGTCCAGTGTCTCAGAAAATTAAAAATAGAATTACCATATGATCCAGCAAGTACACTCCTGGGAATATATCCAGACAAGACTCTAGTTCAAAGAGATGTATGTACTCCTGTGTTCATAGTAGCACTGTTCACAATAGCTAGAACATGGAAACAACCTAAATGTCCTTCAACAAATGAATGGATAAAAAAGATGTGGTCCTTATACGCAGTGGAGTACTATTCAGCCATGTAAAAGAAGAAAATAATGCCATCTGCAGCAATATGGATACAATTAGAGATTATCACACTAAGTGAAGTAAGCCAGAAAAAGAAAGACAAATGTCGTATGATATCACTTATATGTGTAATCTAAAATATGGCACAGTTCAGTTCAATTCAGTCGTTCAGTCATGTCCGACTCTTTGTGACCCCATGAATCGCAGCATTCCCAGGTCTCCCTGTCCATCACCAACTCCCGGAGTTTACCCAAACTCATGTCCATCGAATTGGTGATGCCATCCAGGCATCTCATCCTCTGTCGTCCCCTTCTCCTCCTGCCCCCAATCCCTCCCAGCATCAGGATGTTTTCCAATGAGTCAGCTCTTCGCATCAGGTGGCCAAAGTATTGGAGTTTCAGCTTCAACATCAGTCCTTCCAATGAACACCCAGGACTGACCTCCTTTAGGATGGGCTGGTTGGATCTCCTTGCAGTCCAAGGGACTCTCAAGAGTCTTCTCCAACACCATAGTTCAAAAGCATCAATTTTTCGGCACTCAGCTTTCTTCACCATCCAACTCTCACATCCATATATGACCACTGGAAAAACCATAGCCTTGACTAGATGGACCTTTGTTGGCAAAGTAATCTCTCTGCTTTCTAATATGCTATCTAGGTTGGTCATAACTTTCCTTCCAAGGAGTAAGTGTTTTTTAATTTCATGGCTGCAATCATCATCTGCAGTGACTTTGGAGCCCAAAAAAATAAAGTCTGACACTGTTTCCACTGTTTCCCCATCTATTTCCCATGAAGTGATGGGACCAGATGCCATGATCTTAGTTTTCTGAATGTTGAGCTTTAGGACAACTTTTTCACTCTCCTCTTTCACTTTCAACAAGAGGCTTTTCAGTTCCTCTTCACTTTCTGCCATAAAGATGGTGTCATCGGCATATCTGAGGTTATTGATATTTCTCCTGGAAATTTTGATTCCAGCTTGTATTTCTTCCAGCCCAGCGTTTCTCATGATGTACTCTGCATATAAGTTAAATAATCAGGGTGACAATATACAGCCTTGACATACTCCTTTTCCTATTTGGAATGAGTCTGTTCCATGTCCAGTTCCAACTGTTGCTTCCTGACCTGCATATAGGTTTCTCAAGAGACAGGTTAGGTGGTCTATATTTCATGCAAAGATGGGCACAATAAAGGACAGAAGTGGTATGGACCTAACAGAAGCAGAAGATATTAAGAAGAGGTCGCAAGAATACACAGAAGAAATATACTAAAAAGATCTTCATGACCCAGATAACCATGATGGTGTGATCACTCACCTAGAGCCAGACATCCTGGAATGCAAAGTAATGTGGGCCTTAGGAAGTATTACTATCAACAAAGCTAGTGGGGGTGATGGAATTCCAGCTGAGCTATTTCAAACCCTAAAAGATGATGCTGTGAAAGTGCTGCATTCAATATGCCAGCAAATTTGCAAAACTCAGCAATGGCCACAGGACCGGAAAAAGTCAGTTTTCACTCCAGTCACAACGAAAGCCAATGCCAAAGAACATTCAAACTACTGCACAATTGCACTCATCTCACACACTAGCAAAGTAATGCTCAAAATTCTCCAAGCCAGGCTTCAATAGTATGTGAAACATGAACTTCCAGATGTTCAAGGTAGTTTTAGAAAAGGCAGACGAACCAGAGACTAATGGCCAACATCCGTTGGATCATCAATAAAGCAAGAAAGTTCCAGAAAAACATGTATTTCTGCTTTATTGACTATGCCAAAGTCTTTGACTGTGTGGATCACAACAAACTATGGACAATTCTGAAAGAGATGGGAATACCAGACCACTTTACCTTCCTCCTGAGAAATCTGTAGGCAGGTCAAGAAGCAACAGTTGGAACTGAACATGGAACAACAGACTGGTTACAAATTGGGAAAGGAGTACGTCAAGGCTGTATATTGTCACCCTGCTTATTTAACTTATATGCAGAGGACATCATGTGAAATGCTGGACTGGATGAAGCACAAGCTGCAATCAAGATTGCTGGGAGAAATATCAATAACCTCAGATACACAGATGACACCACCCTTATGGCAGAATGTGAAGATGAACTAAAGAGCCTCTAGATGAACATGAAAGAGGATAGTGAAAAAGTTCTGTTAAAACTCAGCATTCAGAAAACTAAAATAATGGCATCCAGTCCCATCACTTCATGGGAAATAGATGGGGAAGCAATGGGAACAGTGAGAGACTTTATTTGGGGGACTCCAAAATCACTGCAGATGGTGATTGCAGCCATGAAATTAAAAGACGCTTGCTCCTTGGAAGAAAAGCTATGACAAAGCTAGACAGCATATTAAAATACAGAGACATTACTTTGCCAACAAAGGTTCGTCTAGTCAAAGCTATGGTTTTTCCAGTAGTCATTTATGGATGTGAAAGTTGGACTATAAAGAAAGTGAGCGCTGAAGAATTGATGCTTTTGAACTGTGGTGTTGGAGAAGACTCTTGAGAGTCCCTTGGACTGCAAGGAGATCCAACCAGTCCATCCTAAAGCAGATCAGTCCTGAATATTCATTGAAAGGACTGACACTGAAATTGAAACTCTAATAATTTGGCCACCTGATGTGAAGAACTGACTCATTGCAAAGACCCTGATGCTGGGAAAGTGTGAAGGTGGGAGGAGTAGGGGACAACAGAGGATGAGATGGCTGGATGGCATCACTGACTTTATGGACATGAGTTTGAGCAAGCTTCAGGAGTTGGTGATGGACAGGGAAGCCTGGCATGCTACAGTTCATGGGGTTGCAAAGAGTTGGATATAACTGAGCGACTGAACTGAACTGATAAATGGTATGACATTTGTCTTTCTCTGTCTGACCTCACGTAGCATGGTAATCTCTAGGTCCATCCATGTTGCTGCAAATGGCCTTATTTCTCTTTTTAAAAATTTCTGAGTAGTATTCCACTGTATATAGGTACCACATCTTCTTTATCCATTCATCTGTCAATGGACTTTTAGGTTGCATTCATGTCTTGCCTATTATAAATAGTGCTGCAATGAACATTGGGGAGCTTGTATCTTTGGAATTATGGTATTCTCTGGGTAAATGCCCAGGAGTGGGATTGCTAGATCATATAGTAGCTCTATTTTTAGTTATTTTAAGGGCTGTCTATACTGCTGTCTACAGTGGCTACACCAGTTTACATTCCCACCAACAGTGTAGGAAGGTTCCTTTAAGGCAGTTTTGACTGCCAAGGATTAGAAGACTCTCCAAAAGAAAAGACAGGCAAATGGATAAAGCGATTCAAAAGGAAAGTGTGAGAGCAACAGGACAACACCAAACTCATTTCAAATTTTCATTCAGATAACTAGAAAATGCAGATTATAGCCTGTTATTATTATATAGATTCCTATAGATCGCCTTTCAGTGAGAACTTTTGATGTATGAACCTGAATCATATAGGAAAACTTGTGTCCCAAAGTAAGTACAAGGAAGGATGAAAAGAAGAAAGGGAGAAAGGGGGAAGGGAGGGAAGGAAAGAAGGAGAAAAGGAGGAAAGGAGTCAAAAAGAGGAAAGAAAAAAGAAATCACCCCACAATTTGGCAGGTGAGGAAGTAAGATTCAGAGGCATTTCAAGGCTGCCCTAGCTTCTCATTTCATGAGTCATTAACCTTGACAGAACACCAAGTGCCTATCGCGTTTCTCAGTTTAGTAAAGAATGCTTTGCACTCTGTACTGAAGGCAAACAAAAACAAAAACCCAGGGCCATCACCCTGCAAACTTTTTTTTTTAAACCCAGCTACTCTTAGTGCCAAAATGAATGAACGTTGAATTTTTCCTGTAATTACTTACTCCTTGACATGATTCCATCCTTGCCTTTTGCAAATTTGCAACATTCATGGCTATCACAATTGTGTGACAAAATACATTTTTCCACTAAGAACATCCTGAGAGTAAACTTAGGACTGTTCGCTACCTTGTGACTTTCTTTTTCATTTAAATACATGTTGCATTTTTAATTTAATGAGCCAGTCCTTTCAAAGCTTGTACTTTCTTTAAACATTTCTATTACAATCTGAATATATATATATATATATATATATATATATATATATATATATATAATTTTTTGATTCTGAGTCTTCCTTACACAGTAAGAACTCAAAGTCCTATGTTTTCAATAAGAGGAAATAAAGTTCTTTACTAAGTAAGTGTAAATATAGAGAAGAGAAAAACTTGGGCTAAATAGTTAAGAGAATTTTAAAGATGCTTATCTTTTAAATTAGTGACATTCTTAAGGTTTGGTATCTATCAAAATCACCTGTGAGGCTAGTTAAAAAGAACCACCATGCTGCTTCCAAACCTGGGGAGTCAGAATCCCCAGTATCTAAATCATTATAGACTACTATTCTGTATCCTTACAACATGCATGTTCTGATCTGTGAAATGGGGATAACCTCAGAGAAGGTTGTGAGGATTGAGTGATACAATGTGTATCAAGCACGAAAGCTCTTAGAGCTGTTCTTAGCTGCAGAAAGTAATACAGGAGGGTAGCTAATATTCTTTTTGTCCGAAGGCAATTCTCCGTATTTCTGCACGTCTTGCGAGCAGAGGCACTGACCACTTTTGTTCTGGCCCATTTTCTCCAGGATGTTTTTGTAGCAAATGGCCTTGGGAGATATAGCGTCTCCCTCCAGAGCAGGGGGCAGATTGGTTTTCTATCTAGTGAAATGATGTCTCCTTTTGGTGCAAATGTGTTTTATAAAAGATTTGGGCTCCCTAAGTCCAGAGCTTCTCAGCTGAAATGCAAATCCTCTGCAAGCGTGGCCGTCACATGGGCCCCTCTGTCTTGTCTCTGAGCAATTGGGGTTGCAAGAGGAAATCAACACGAACATGAACTGCATGCTCCTTGCTGTGCCATGAGTAATAAAGTTCTTCATCTCTGACCCAAGAATTTTGTGTCTTCTTCCACCATCCATGTGGCAGGGTAACCAGCTAGCAAAGGGAGGTAAAAATCTCAGCCCCTTCATAGTTCTTGACAATTTGGAGTACAGAACATGCAGTCATGTTTAAAGAAGCTCAATATGGCAACCAAAAGTGGCTTAGTTAAAGTAATTAAGAGCTACTTTCATTTTTCACTCCCATCTCTAAATGAACAGTTGAAAGCATTGAATGCGTAATTTTCTTATTGCACAACCACAGCACCATCCAGCGTCTCCCACATGCAGCCATGGTCCCCATCTTATCTTCTGGTTTGAAGGATACTGTTAGTGACTTTGGGAATCTATAACCCACCTGGCCATTCTACAAAACCGCTTGTTTTTGTTATTGTTTAGTCGCTAAGCTGCGTCTGACTCTTTGTGACCCCATGGACTGTAGCTTGCTAGTCTATCTGTCCATGGATTGCCCAGGCAAGAATATTGGAGTGAGTTGCCATTTCCTTCTCCAGGGGATCTTCCCAACCCAGGGATCGAACCCCCGCATCTCCTGCATTGCTGGTGGATTCTTTACCACTGAGCCACAAGGGAAGCCCTCAAAATCACATACAACTGGCCCAATGGCAGAGCCACAGAGGTTTGAAGCATATTTGCATTTCTGAATTCCTGCAGGATCTCAGTTGACACCTTCTTAACCATTACAGCATGCGACGCATATCTTCCTCCAGAGCATCTCTTTTGTCCTGTTACTTCCTCAACCCACTCACTACCACCACCATCCCGAGGACTGACTCATTCCTAGGAGAATATAGATCACCAAGTAGGACATCTAGGAAATCCTCCAGAGGGACAAACTCTGTTGACAGAATGATGACTGATACCAGCTCCAGAGAGAAAATCCAAGTGGTGAACACGGTTTTCCCACCATGATTTACACATGGTGGCCAAGTCTGAAGCTGGAGGACAGTCACCTGGATTCTTTCAGAGGATGAAAATTGTCAGGCTAAGGCTAAAGCTCTTTGGACCTGTTGTATCTATTCCATCTCTGGCTATTCTTTGGCATGCCAGATTCAATGAAGGCCTGTTAAATAAGAGGAGAATGTTACTCAGGAGAAGTTGAACTCACCATAAATCCTGGGACATCAAGGAATGGTTGTGGGGATGGGTCACTGTCAAGAGTACTGGAGCCTTGTTCCTCCAAGTGTGGTCCCTGGACCAGTAGCATTGGAATCAGCTACAGGCTTGTTAAAGATTCAGAATCTCAAGTCTCACTTAAGACCTACTGATTCAGAAACTAGATTTTAAACAAGATCTGTGGATGATTCAGATGAACATTGTACAGTTTGAGAAGTACAGTGTTAAAGCTTTCAGTGTGGGGAACCCAGGGAAATCTAGTTCTGCTTTGTTAATGCTGATCTGGGGGGGAGCCTGTATGTGAGTGTGCACAAGGTCATCTAAATGGCCCTGTGGCCTCTGATACTCATTCCACATCACTGTGGACTAGACTCCAGCATCTCAGGAAATGTCTCCCAGCTCTTGCCTGGCATTCTTATTTTAATATTTATTTATTTATGTATTTTTGGCTGCCATGGGTCTTCATTGCTGCATGCAGAGTCTCCTTGCGGCGAGTAGGGACTACTCTTGAGTTGTGGGTCACAGGCTTCTCATTACAATGACTTCTTGTGTTGTGGAGCATGGGTTCTAGGGTGCATGGGCTCAGTAGTTGTGAAGCACAAGCTTAGTTGCCCCACAGCATGTGGAATCTTCCTGGACCAGGGGTTGAACCCCTGCTCCCTGCATTATCAGGTGGATTCTTAACCACTGGACCACCAGGGAATCCCCCTGCATGGCATTCTGAAGCCATGAAATCTGTTCTGGGGTCTCTGCTTGCATGCTTAGTCACTCAGTTTTGTCTGACTCTTTGCAGTCTCATGGACTGTAGCCCACTAGGCTCCTCTGTTCTTGGGATTCTCCAGGCAAGAATTCTAGAGTGAGTAGTCCTTCCCTTCTCCAGGGGGTCTTCCCAGTCCAGGGACGAACCTGGGTCTCCTGCATTGCAGGCAGATTCTTTACCATCTGAGCCACCAGCGAAGCCTGAGGTCTCTGCTTGCCATCTCCTTATCTGCTACCTGATGCTTAATTGTCTCCTACACACATTTCCACCTTTGCATCATCTCCGTATCTCCACATGTCCATGGGACAACCTTGTTCTGCCTGTGTCCCACAAGCTCTGGGCTGGCCCTCCCAAATTCTGCATGTGTGGAAACGGAATTTCATAACAAGCCCCCATCTGTCTGCCCGATTACTGCATGAAGTGAAAGTTGCTCAGTTGTGTCCAGCTCTTTGCAACCCCATGGAATAGTCCATGGAATTCTCCAGGCCAGAATACTGGAGTGGGTAGCTGTTCCCTTCTCCAGGGGATCTTCCCAACCCAGGGATCAAACCCAGGCCTCCGATTATTGCATGCTCAGCTATTAATAGAAGCTTTTGGCCAGGAAAAATGAGTCGGTAGGGAAGAGGTTTGGGCTTCCCTGGTGGTTCAATGGTAAGGAATCCACATGCTGATGCAGGAGATGCGGGTTCAATTCCTGGATTGGGAATATCCTCCGGAGAAGGAAATGACAACCCATTCCAATATTCTTGCCTGGGAATCTCATGGACAGAGAAGCCTAGCAGGCTATGGGTTATGGGGTTGCAAAAGATTCGGACACGATTTAGCAACTAAACAATAGCAACAAGAAAGTGGTGTATATTTTTTTATCTCTCTGAAAGGCTTTGGAGAAGAAACGTCTCTTGGTTAGATCCTCATAACAGAGCTTGAGGGTTCTACCTGGACACTTTTAGGCATGCCTGTTTTGGGTGAGGCTGAAGTGGAACATGGGTGTTTTTTGCTAACACCTTCACTACACTTGTCAGGCTTGTTGGAATGGCCTTTTACCCAAAAAAGAACGAGTAATCAGGCGCTGTCAGAGCACAAAACTCAATTTTAATATCCTTTTGCAAGATCCTGTGTGGTTCTTTTATTTATATGCTCTTCTTTTGCCGGGGCGGGGGGGGGGGGGAGTGGTGCTCCACTCCCCGATATGGCTTGTGGGATTTTAGTTTCCTGGCCAGGGTTTCAATCTGGCCCTCAGCAGTGAGAACATGGAGTCCTAACCCCTGAACCACCAAGGAATTCCTTTATGTGCTCTTCTTTCCCTGGTTTTGACTTTGGGGACTTAATGACCATAATGAGAGTAGACATTAACTCCCTGTAGACAGGATAACTCCCTGTGTGTGTCCTTAATGAGAAACCCTACAGGGGTGGAGTTGCCCCTGTGGAGGCTCTCCTGCACCGATGCCACACCTATAAAATTGCACGTAACAAGACGTTCTGTTAAGGCCTGGATATGGAACCTGAGGCAATATCTTGATGCCAGCTCCGACCAGGATTTCACAGGGGCAGACGGTGGAATGGACTTGGCCATGGAAGATAAAGGCACCCCACATGTGGTGGGTGGCTCTTCTGGCCCCATGGGTTCTGCCACATGAGATCCACGTGTGTCATGGCCAATAAGATTGCAGACTGAGCTCACACCTATGCGACGGTAGAGAACGGGTCGGCCTGTTGGGTCTGCACTGAAGTCCCTGTGGGGGCTGCCCTGGGGCTTGCCTGGCACATTCAGCCTCCGACTGGGTTAACTGGACCCAGAAACAAAGCACCTTCCGGTCATATCAGAAGATGGCTGACTGCAATGAGACTAAGTGCCTGATTATACAAGATATGAAGAAATGGCAGCACATGCCTCGCTCCCAGGGAGAACATGGACTGTGGGAAAGGCTTTCCTGCTTGCATGGGCTGAATTATGGGAATTCGCACTCTTCTGAGTAGAGAAGAGGGACGGTACTGAGCCAGCAATGTGGAACACCCCTGTCCCTCTGTGCTAAAGTTAGTCTTGAGGAGGGTTATCAAGAGGCCTATAGTATAATCCCTGTCCCTTATAGCACCCTGTGGGTATATGGGCTGTATGGGTGACTGCACCTGCCTGGATATTGGATGGACAGTGCACTCGGGGCTGGCCACATCTGCCCGCCTCGGTATAGGTAACCCTCCCACACTGACCTCCAATCGGGCTAGGGTCCATGCATAGTACTGAGCAAAATGGGTCCTCTGCTGGTACTAATGCTTGGCCCGGTTTTTGCCCCAAGAGGTAGATATAGTGTACCATGATGAAGGGTAGCCCCTGCTCACCTCAACTGGAGAATCCTATGGGCATTAATGAAGACCTAGTGCAGCCACAAATAAATTAAATCTTAAAAATATAAATTAGGCACAATAAAATAAAAACATAGAGTTATTATAATATACTGTAGTAAAAATCTTGTGAATGTGGTTTCTCTTACAAGATATCTTATTACAATGTGCTCAATCTTCTTAGCATGATGATGATGTGAAGTGATAAATACCTATGTAATGAAATGAGGTGAAAGATGTAGGCAATGTGATCAAGCATTTAGGCTACTATTAACCTTTGGATACTGTGTCGTAGGGAGGACCATCTGCTTTCGGTGATCCTGGATCATTGAACCGTGATGATGCTGATGAGTGAATGTTGGTAGTAGAAGGTGTTAATTAACGGTTGGGGATCCCCAGCAGGATACAACAGAAGTCTCACACCATTCACAATGGTGTACAATAGGAAAACTTAGGAAGTGTTTATTTCTGAAGTTTTCCATTTAATATCTTTGGGCTGCAGTTGAGAGCTATTAGCAAACTGCACAAAGTAAAACCATGGATAAATGGGGGACTAGTGTAGTGCAGTAGCTCTAGACATCAGGTCCTCCCTCTTCTCAGAATTGGTAAAATAGTTTAGGGCATCTCTGTGATCAGGGATCAGCCAGGGATCAGCCTGTGATGAAAGCCTAAGCTTTTCTCAGGTCTTTTCTGAGCCTGTCTTTCTCTGAGCAGAGGCAGTGGCTTTCTAAATTCTTCCACTATTGCTCTTCTCTGGGGATAAACCATATTATCAGCAGTTTATTTGATCTTTCCAGAGGTTTTAACACACACAGACACACACAATCACACATCACACACTTTTTCCTCTATCTTTTCCATTGTACTACAATTTAATCCCTCCTCTATTTGGTAGTAGAATTGATCAACAGAAATAACATTTTACTGATAGTGAATCTTCCAGTGCAAGAGCATGGTAACCTTTCCAAATGTTCAGTCTTCTTTTATATTCCTCAGTGATGTTTTAAAGCTTTCTTCATAATAATCTATCACATTTTTGTAAGCTTATAAATATTTCCATGTGTTATCATTTTTGTGACTGTTGTGAATGGTAGATTCCTTCCTTGATCTGTCACGTTAGACTCATCGGTAGAGGACCAGTGGGGACTTCCTTGAGGCCCTTGTTCATCAGCAATAGTTATTTCTCCTTGTGTAACCATCAGCCAAGTCTACACCCTGACCAGTAATGCTGAAGAAGCTGAAGTTGAATGGTTTTATGAAGACCTACAAAACCTTCTAAAACTAACATCCAAAAAAGATATTCTTTTCATTATAGGGGACTGGAATTCAAAAATAAGAGTCAAGAAACACTTGGAGTAAGAGGTGAATTTGGCCTTGGAGTACAGAATGAAGCAGGGCAGAAGCTAATAGAGTTTTGCCAAGAGAACGCACTGTTCATAGAAAACACCTTCTTTCAACAACACAAGAGAAGACTCTACACATGACATCACCAGATGGTCAATACTGAAATCAGGTTGATTATATTCTTTGCAGCCAAAGATTGAGAAGCTCTATAAAGTCAGCAAAAACAAGATCAGGAGCTGACTGTGGCTCAGATCATGAACTCCTTATTGCCAAATTCAGACTTAAACTGAAGAAAGAAGTGAAAACCACTAGACCATTCAGGTATGACCTAAATCAAATCCCTTAAAATTATACAGTGGAAGTGACAAAGAATTCAAGGGAATAGATCTTATAGACAGAGTGCCTGAAGAACTATGGATGGAGGTTTGTGACATTGTACAGGAGACAGGGATCAAGAGGATCCCCAAGAAAAAGAAATGCAAAAAAGTAAAATGGCCACCTGATGAAGCCTTACAAATAGCTGTGAAAAGAAGAGAAGCAAAAAGCAAAGGAGAAAAGGAGAGATATACCCATTTGGATGGAGAGTTCCAAAAAATAGCAAGGAGAGATAAGAAAGCCTTCCTCAGTGATTAGTGCAAAGAAACAGAGGGAAATTAGCATGGGAAAGACTACAGATCTCTTTAAGAAAGTTAGAGAAACCAAGGAAACTTTTCATGCAAAGATGGGCACAATAAAGGACAGAAACAGTATGGACCTAACAGAAGCAGAACATATTACGAAGAGGTGGCAAGAATACACAAAAGAACTATACCAAAAAGATCTTCATGACCCAGATAATCATGATGGTGTGATCACTCACCTAGAGCCAGACATCCTGGAATGCGAAGTCAAGTGGGCCTTAGGAAGCATCACTATGAACAAAGCTAGTGGGGGTGATGGAATTCCAGCTGAGCTATTTCAAATCCTAAAAGATGATGCTGTGAAAGTGCTGCACTCAATATGCCAGCAAATTTGGAAAACTCAGCAGTGGCCACAGGACTGAAAAAGTCAGTTCTCATTCCAATCCCAAAGAAATGCAATGCCAAAGAATGTTCAAACTACCGCACAATAGCACTCATCTCACACACTAGTAAAGTAATGCTCAAAATCCTCCAAGCCAGGCTTCAAGAGTATGTGAACCGTGAAATTCCAGATGTTCAAGCTGGTTTTAGAAAAGGCAGAGGAACCAGAGATCAAATTTCCAACATCAGTTGGATCATCGAAAAAGCAAGAGAGTTTCAGAAAAACATCCATTTCTGCTTTATTGACTATGCCAAAGCCTTTGACTGTGTGGATCACAAGAAACTGGAAAATTCTGAAAGAGATGGGAATACCAGACCACTTTACCTTCCTCTTGAGAAATCTGTATGCAGGTCAGGAAGCAACAGTTAAAACTGGACATGGAACAACAGACTGGTTCCAAATAGGGAAAGGAGTATGTCAAGGCTGTATATTGTCTGTATATTGCCCTGCTTATTTAACTTATATGCAGAGTACATCATGCAGAATGCTGGGCTGGATGAAGCACAAGTTGGAATCAAGATTGCCAGGAGAAATATCAATAACCTCAGATATGCAGATGACACCATCCTTATGCAGAAAGCAAAGAACTAAAAAGCCTTGTGGTGAAAGTGAAAGAGGAGAGTGAAAAATTTGGCTTAAAGCTCAACTTTCCAAAAACTAAGATAATGGCATCTGGTCCAATCACTTCATGGCAAATACATGGATAAACAGTGGAAACAGTGACAGACTTTATCTTTTTGGGCTCCAAAATCACTGCAGATGGTAATAGCAGCCATGAAATTAAAAGACGTTTGCTCCTTGGAATAAAAGTTATGACAAATCTAGACAGCATATTAAAAAGCAGAGACATTACTTTGTCAACAAATGTCCATCTAGTCAAGACTATGGTTTTTCTAGTAGTCATGTATGGATGTGAGAGTTGGACTATAAAGAAAGCTGAGCACCGAAGAATTGATGCTTTTGAATTGTGATGTTGGAGAAGACTCTTGAGAGTCCCTTGGCTGGCAAGGAGATCCAACCAGTCCATCCCAAAGAAAATCAGTCCTGAATATTCATTGGAAAGCCTGATGCTGAAGCTGAAACTCTAATACTTTGGCCACCTCATGCAAAGAACCGACTTATTTGAAAAGACAGTGATGCTGGGAAAGATTGAAGGTGGGAGGAGAAGGGGACAGCAGCGGATGAGACGGTTGGATGGCATCACTGACTCAATGGACTTGAGTTTGTCTAAACTCTGGGAGTAAACGATGGACAGGGAGGCCTGGTGTGTTGCAGTCCATGGGGTCGCAGA
Organism: Cervus elaphus; assembly: GCF_910594005.1. Taxonomy (NCBI): domain Eukaryota; kingdom Metazoa; phylum Chordata; class Mammalia; order Artiodactyla; family Cervidae; genus Cervus; species Cervus elaphus. Next base: position 11,367,231 of record NC_057830.1, on the reverse strand, counting down.
GTCGGACACAACTGCATGACTGAACTGAACTGAACGGAACCATCAGCCATAGTGGTTGTAATTTTGACTTTGAACTCACTGATTTTTGCCAGGAGGTAGCTAAACACTCACTGAGTACCTAGTATATGCCACGTGTTATGCTGGCGATATAAACTGATGTATGATATGTATGTCATGCAGACGTTACTATCCTCACTTTGCAGATGAAAAATTTTAAGTAAGGTCACAGAGGCAGTAAACTTTTGGACTACAAGGTCATTATTTTCTACCATAACCCAGAAAGAGCTGTAGCAGGTAGTAATCTCATCTGGCCATTGTTCAGTATGAAATTTCCACTCTCTATTGCTAATTATTTACATCAATGTATTTTATTAAGTAGATCAGATGCATTACCATGACTGTTTTTATGTCATAAAGACAGGACAGATTTTGCTAAATGATTAAAAAGAGACTAAGGAATCATCCAGATGTGTCATCTTTGTTCATGCTTTCACTATTGCCTTCCCCAAAGTCTCTCCTTTCAGCATTCCCATAAATGCAGCTGGCACATTTTCAGATCCTTCAGTGATGTCTTCATGGCACTGAATTTTACCCTGCATCAAAACAACAACAGATACAATAGATTAATTTCATATTCTAAGTGACATATTCTTCTTGTAGCAACAAATTTATTAACACATCATGGGAAACTTGGAACTAGGAAGAAGAGACCCTGGTCTCTTTGAACTTACAATTATTTGGGGGACATGATCCACATACATAGTGTATATAACACATGATGCATAAGAATGTAATTACTGGCGTCAGAGCCTTTTGGGCATATGTGTGTATATATACACCTTTTCTCAGTGCACATAATCCCGAGTATCTCCTTCTCTTCTTTAAGGACAGAAATTCTATTAGATTAGGACCCCACCTAACAGTTTCAGTTGGATTTCATCATCTCTTTGAAGGCCCTGTCTCCAAATATGTGAACTAGACCTCGTGTGTAGAATCTTTCTTAAAATTAATTACCTTGTTAAAGTCCTATCTCCAAAAATTATTACATGCTCAGGTTCTCAGGTTGGGGCTTCAACACATGAATTTTGGGAGAACACAATTCAGCTCATAACAGAGTGTATGGGTAAAGTGTGGTGGACCCGCACAAAGAGGTACCATGCAGCCTTCAGAAGCACTGGGTTAGATGAACAGAAAGCAACCTGGATGATCCTGAAAACACAATGCTGCAAGAGAAGGAATAGAAAGTCATGTGAGGTGCAATATAATTTCTATAAACTAAAAATATGAGCTCTTAGTGCACAATTTGCAAGGATGTTTACAACAAATATAACTGACCCATTAAATACATTGCAATAGCTTTCTATGGTATCAGGAGGAGAAGAGCAGGGAATGGGGATGTTTTGAAAGGCACAGAAATTAATGAGAAAGTTATGGTTTCCTGTTAAACGGGGCAAGCTCAATCCACTTGCATCTTTTTTCTTTTTATTTCTTGCTGCCTGAAATATGGAAATTCTGCCCAGTGGTTCAAGACATTTTGTGACCACAGAGCCACTCATGATAGAGGGCAGAAGATGAAGAGAAAAAAATCTCTTTTCCTGAGTAGTTGCGTGAGCTCTGGACTCCCAACTTTTGACTCCGTGTTACATGGAAATATAAAGTGCTTTTGAAGCCATAGTGGTTTGAGTTTCTGGAATCACTGAATCCAGCCCTGACCTCCTGCCAATGGAGCAGGCTGAAGCAGTGCCTCTCGGTTTCCCTAGTGAGAATTTGCAAAGTCAGTCCTTCTTCCAGATGAAGAGAGGATTATCATGGCGCCTGGGAAGGAAGTCCCCTCTATCTTGGTTTATGTTCCTAAAGCTTACCTGGCATATGTGGAGTGGGTTTTAGGGACACATCTGTCATCTCCACCACACTCTTAAGCAGCACTGTTGTAGAGATTAAGTGTGACATGGGGAACAAAGTGCTGGCAAGTAGCAAGCCCCCCAAGCATTTTCCCTCCCTTCTTCTCTGTCTTGGCTTCTTAATGAATATTGAGTTGTAAACAAAACATGTTTCAGAGAATCAAAGATGAGACAGACACTCTTTGTTACTTTATATTGGAAGCATTAGCAAAAATCAGGTATGAAGAGTCTTTGGAAAGGAATTAGAATTACAGCAATAAAGCACCTGGAACAAAGTATCCTTCAAACATTTACTCACTTTTTTTAAATTATAAAAGTATTTACTTACTTGATATCAAATAGAAGGTATGGATAAATTCTGGCCACACTGAGTCAGAAAGGATCCTAGTCATTGTGATTCTGTCAGACTTAATCAATGAGATTTGACAAGTCATGGTGATTAGGTCAATGTTGTTATCACACACTGAGAGTTAGAAAGTGAGGTAAAAGTTCAAGGGAAAAGATTTTCCCTTTCTTTACAGAGATAAAACTTTAACCCAGCCTTAGATTTCAGAGAGCAGTGATGCAGCTAGGTGAGGGTACAATTCACTTAAAACAATAAATCACACAAGTACTAATAGAATGCCTCGTGTCAAACAATTCAGACAATATAAATGTGCACAGTGTAAGAAGAAAAAGCCCCTGTTATCTGTTTGGGGAGATTCCTTCCATTGTTCTTCTTTGGCCATGCACTTTCAAAGTACACACTCATTTCCTTGTCCTTCTCTACCACTTCCATTGCTTTGGCCTGATCAGATAATGCTTGGGAAATAACACTCATTTCCTTGTCCTTCTCTACCACTTCCATTGCTTTGGCCTGGTCAGATAATGCTTGGGAAATAATTATAAAACTGGGTAGGATTATTGTTCTCCTAATTGAAAGAACCCCTGAAAACACAAAGGACACAGTATTTGGGAGAACATTTATGCCTCTCCCCACAGTACTAGGAGATGTGCTGGTGGAGGACCGACCATGAGTCTCGCCCTAGACCAGCTCTTGAAACCTAGTATTTCTAGTCCTCATGATAGTCCATGGAAGCCTGTGTTCTTTTTATCTTCCTCAGAACCTAAGGAAACTGCAATTCCAAGAGGTAAAATAACTTAGACTCCTCATGTAAGTAGTCAGTCACAGGGTTGAGATTTGAGTCTGAGTTAACAAGCTCCCAGGCCCTATACTTTTCAGTTTTCTATTTTACCTTCCAATTACAGGTGAGATGGATTCCTCTTATAGGTAAAAGCAAATTTAGGAAAGTTCATACTTATGAGATATCTGTAAACTACTACTAGTGATGTTATTTTAGACAGGAAAAGATGTTACTGAACTCAGGTTCGCTGGCATGCCACTTAGAAACCAATGAGCTTCCCTAGTGGCTCTGTTGGTGAAGAATCTGCCTGCAATGCAGGAGACCTGGGCTCAGTCCCCGGGTCGGGAAGATCCCCTGGAGAAGGAAACGGCAACCCATTCCAGTACTCTTGTCTGGAGAATTCCATGGACAGAGGAGCCGGGCAGGCCACAGTCCACTGGATCAAAAAGAGTTGGACATGACTGTGTGACTAATTTTAACTTTAGTAACCAATACTCAAGAGGCAGGTGTTAGCAGAAAGGAAAGGAAAGTTGCTTTCATCAGAAGAGTGGGCAATCTGGGGGAAAGGTGGGCTCAAGTCTCAAAAGCAACTCTGAAGGTTCTGCCTACTCATGAAAGTTTTTAATGGAAAAGGGGAAGTAATTCCAATTATCACTGAGATAGGGAATTAGGCACTTAGCCATTTCCCTCTGCATCCAGGCTTGTTGATTCCTTGTGATCTTTCTTTAGGTGGATATTGTTCACACAGTTTATACACGAAATTACTGAGGGTAAAACTAGGGAAGAGATCTGATCATCTGTCAATTACTTATTATTCATTTCTACTTCTTTCATCTATGGAAGGAACTAACAAGTTACATAAGGTATTATGGGTCCCAAAGATTTGAAAGCTGTCCTTGGGCTGGAGATGAGTAGAGCATGGAGTGACAGATTAATGGTTCGCTACAATACAGCTTTGCCAAAGTGACAAGACAAGAGGGGTTTCCTGCAGAGAGTTCTTTCCTGATAAAAGCTGCTTACAAATCCCCACTTGTCAGAACATCATTCCATTTCTGTGGAATTATTGGCAAAGGTCTGTCTTCTGTAACTTTTTCAGGATGACGTAACAGCAGCATATTCTTAGTGTGGAAAATGTTGGCATGGGTGTATAGCACCTCTGTTGACAATTTTAGTTGTACTCTTACATTAATGGACAGAACAAGCAACGATTTCTAAAAGATTCTATTTATTTATTTTTGGCTGTGCTAGGTATTCATTACTGAGCAGACATTTCTCTAGTTGTGGCGAGTGGGGGCTACTGGGTAGATGCAATGCATGGGCTTCTCATTGTGGTGGCTTCTCTTGTTGAGGAGCAATGGCTCTCATGGGCTTCAGTAGTTGCAAGTCCTGGTCTCTAGAGGACAGGCTCAATAGCTATGGCACACAGGCTTAATTGCTCTGCTGCTTGTGAGATCTTCCTGGATCAGGGATCGTACACCATGTCTCCTGCTCTAGAGGCTGATTCTTTACCACTGAGCCACAAGGAAAGCCCTACAATTATTTTTTTTAATATTTATTTTTATTTATTCACTTATTAGGTCATGCCCAGTCTTAGCTGCAACACACTGGATCTTTGATCTTCATGTGGCATGAGGAATATTTAGCTGCGCCATGCAAACTATCAGTCGTGGCATGTGGGATCTACTTTTGCAACCTGGGATTGAACCCAGGCCCCTGCATTGAGAGTGCAGAGTCTTAGCAGCTGAATCACCAAAGGAGTTCCAAGGTTCAATTATTTTGATGACACAGAGATACAGACTACTGTGAGCAATAGTGTTAGTTACATTCTCTCAAGGTCAGTTCTTGAAATTGCTGCAGCCATAGATTTGGTACTGCTCAAGTTGGAGCAGCTTATATCATGGCTATAGTCTGGTCATCATGCAGTTAACTTTTTCCCTCTGTTAGGCAGTTACAGTGTCTATAAAACGACTCAGGGATGTGCATCTAACTCTGAAGATGTAACATCTATAGATATGATTCTATAGTCCCAATCATTAACTGTTGCAGCCTTCTTATTTGCGACTCAGGGAAGGCTGAGAGATTTCAGTTTTTCTACAAACAAGAGGCAGGGGACATGGGGGTCCTTTTTACCTGGGGCATGGGTCCTCGCAGGGATCTGCTGGGTTCCAAATATACCATCACCCATTGAATAAGTTACCAAGACTTCATAAATGAAGAGCTAAGGAAAAGATCTTCCTTACAGGGACTTCCCTGGTGGTCCACTGGCTAAGACTCTGTGCTCCCAGTGCAAGGGGTACAAGGTTCAATCCCTGCTCAGGAAACTAGACCCCACATGCCGCAACTAAGAGTTTGCAAGCTACAGCTAAAAAAGATTCAGCATGCTTCAACAAAGATTGAAAATCCCATGTGCTACAATATAAACCCAACACAGCCAAATAATAAATACATAGATATTAAAAGAGAAGATCTTCCTTAGAGTAGAATACTAACTAATAAACGTGAGTAAAATGATGAAATTAGAATGTCACCACTTTGCAATCATTGTATTAATAATTCTTTCAGGCAAAAATCATGGAAGCTAAAAAAGCAGGCGAAACTGGAGGTGGAATTGAATAAGTCTAAAATAACTTCACAAATTATTTATTAAAGGAAAAAAGGTAGGTTTACAGTGTAATAACCACACAGACAACTGGTCAACGTCAACATGAGTTTTGAAACAAACAGATATTATCTTATGCTTTCTGATACTGTACGTTGAGAACAGAACATCAATTCTGTGATTGTTGCTGTTCAGTTGCTAAGTCGTGTCCGACTCTTTGTGATCTCCTGGACTGCAACACGCCAGGCTTGTCTGTCCTTCATTGTCTTACCGAATTTCCTCAGAATTATGTCCATTCAGTTGGTGATGCTATCTAACCATCTCATCCTCTGTTGCCCCCTTCTCCTTTTGCCTTCAATCTTTCCCAGCATCAGGGTCTTTTCCAATGAGAAGACTCTCTGCATCAGGTGGCGAAAGTATTGGAACTTCAGCTTGTGTATCAGTCCTTCCAATTCTGTGGTCTCCTGATAGAAATGCATAACATGGATTTCATTATGAGGAAATACCAGACCAATACCAACTGTAGGACCCTCTGCAAAATAACTAACTGGTAATCTTCAAAAGTTCTTAAGTTCAAAGAAGTCAAGGACAGGTTGAAGAACTGATTTTTAGATTAGAGGAGACTAAAGAGACAGGAAACTAAAAGCAGTGCAGGAACCTGGACTGAACTTGGGGCAAAAGGATAGTTATAAAGGGCATGACTGAAACAACTGTGAAATTAAAATGCCCATAGATTAGGTCAGGCATTGGCAAACCGCATGCTCGCTAAGAATGGTTTTCACAATAAAAAGAAAAATTTGTGGTGAAGAATGTAACATAAAATTTACCATTCTGAACATTTTTAAGTGTTTTTTTTTTTTTTCTTAGTTGCTAGGTTTGAGACCCCATGGCCTGTAGCCCTTCAGGCTCCTCTGTCCATGGAATTTTCCAGGCAAGAATAGTAGAGTGAGTCTCCATTTCCTACTCCAGGAGACCTTCCAGACCCAGGGATTGAACCTGCATCTCTTGCACCTCCTGCATTCTTTATCACTGTGCCACTTGGGAGGCCATTTTAAATATATGGGTCATGTTATTATGTAATAGATCTCTAGAACTTTTTCTAGAAAAAAAAAACTGAACCTCTGTGCCCACTGAACAATTCCCTACCCCCCTCTCCCCCCAAACACTGGCAACCACAATTCTGTTTTTTATTTCTATGAGTTTGACAGTTTCAGATGGCTTATATAAGTGACATCATACAATGTTTGTCTTTTTCTGAGTAGCTTATATCACTTAATGTTCTCAAGGTTTATCCATGTTGTAGCATGTCATAGGATTTCTTTTTTTTAGGTTGTATAATATTTCATTGTATGTACTTATCACTTTTTCTTAGATTGTAATTAATTTTACTTTTTAAGGAATTTACATTGGAGTAATGTTGATTTACCACGGTACGTTAGTTTCAGGCGTACAGCAAAGTGATCAACTTATACATATTTATGTATCTAGTCTTTTTAGATTCTTTTCCCATATAGGTTATTAGAGAGTACTGAGTGTTACCTGTGCTATAAGTAGGTCCTTGTTGATTATCTGTTTTATATATAGCAGTGTATGTATGGGAGCTTCCCAGGTGACTCAGAGGTAAAGAATCCACCTACCAATGCAAGAGATGCAGGAAACTTGGGTTCAATCCCTGGGTCAGGAAGACCCCCTGGAGGAGGAAATGGCAGCCTCTTCCAGTATCCTTGCCTGAAAAATCCCATGGAGAGAGTAGCTGCTCTGCGAGTCCATGGGGTCACAAAAAGCTGCACATGGCTGAGTGGCTGAGTGACTGAGCACACGCAGAGTGTACGTATGTTAATCCCAGCCTCCTGGTTTATCCCCCCAGCAGTTTTCCCCTGTGGTGACATAAATGTGTTTCCTAAGTCTGTGTTTTGTAAATGAGTTCATTTGTATCATTGCATTAGATACCATACGTAAGTGATATCATGACATTTGTGTTTCTCTGTCTGACATTCACGGAGTGTGGTAATCTCTAGGTCCATCCGTGCCGTTGCAAAGGGCATTATTTCATTCTTTCTTATGGTTGAGTAGTGTTCCATTGTATACATGCACCACAGCTTTACCCAATCATCTGTCAATGGACATTTAGGTTGCTTTCTAAATCTCTTGGCTATTGCAAATAGTGCTGCAAAGAACATTGGGATGCCTGTATCTTTTCGAATTATGGTATTCTCTGGATATATGCCCAGGAGTGGGATTGCTGGATCATACGGTAGCTCTATTTTCAGTTTTTTAAGGAAACTCCTTACTGTTCTCTATAGTGGTTGCACCAATTTACATTCCCACCAACAGTGTAGGAGGGTTCTTTTAAGGCATTTTTCACTGTCAAGAATTAGAAGACTCCCCAAGAGAAAATGCAGACAAATGATTAAAGAGATTCAAGAGGGAAATGTGAGAGCAACAGGACAACAGCAAACTTGTTTCAAATTTTCACTCGGATAACTAGAAAATACAGATTATAGCCTGTTACTATTATAGAGATTACTATAGGTCACCTTTCAGTGAGAACCTTTGATGTATGCACCTGACTCATAAGAAAACTTGGTCCCAGAGTAAGTATAAGGAAGGAAGAGAGGAATGAAAGGAGAAAGGACAAAGGGAGGGATGGAAAGAAGGAGAAGCAGAGGAAAGGAGTCAAAAAGAGGAAAGAAAAGAGAAATTACCCCAAATTTTGGAAGGCAAGGAGGCAGGATTCAGAGGCATTGCAAAACTGCCCTAACTTCTCATGTCATAGAAGGAAATCTGTCCCAAAGCTCTTTTAGTTTGTTTGAAAGCAAAAACTTTGGGTGAAGGCAAATTATTATTTTTATTTATTTATTTTTTGACTACAGAGTGTGGCATGTGGGATCTTTGTTCCAGGGATCAAAACTACACCCCCTGTACTGGAAGGCAGACTCTTAACCACTGGACCACCAGGGTTAAGATAAATTGCCTAAAGGCAAATTATCTTTAGAATGCTCATGCTGTTGAGATTTGAAATGACCAGTGATACAGAGTTCACAAATTATACAGTAACACTTTGTTAACATAAATTGCTACGGTATTTTTGTGACCAGGCATTTGCTGAATGAAAGAAACATAATTTAAATTGGGAGCCTCCCTGTAGTTCTAGTCAAGTTCAGGCAGAAGGTCTCTGAATCAGCCTCTGACATGGCAAGAAATTAAAGAATCAGTCAAGAATTCATTGTTATTTGGTTAACCTTAACCAAAGACTATTTTTTTTTCTTTTTAATCACCCTTGTCTTCTTCATTTGCTTGTTTTAAATTGTAAGTATATGGACAAAAATTTTTATTTTTCTCATTGAAGACTATGGATCTGAAGGCTGGTTTGGCCTCTTACCTGCTTTGCACCTTTGGATAAATCACATCTTTTCTCCAGATCATACGAATCTGTTCCTGTTCCTGACAGAGTTGTGACACAATGTACATGGAAACAATCTCCAACTTCAAAGTGAAAGTGTGTGTGTGAAAGTGTTAGTCGCTCAGTCGTGTCTGACTCTGTGACCCCACGAACCGTGGCTCACCAGGCTCCTCTGTCTGTGGGATTCTCCCGGCAAGAATACTGGAGTGGGTAGCCATTTCTTTCTCCAGGGGCTCTTCCCAACCCTGGTCTCCTGCACTGCAGGCAGATTCTTTATTGTCTGAGCCACAGGGAAGCCCTCCAACCTCAAAGGGCTGTACAAGTAATTATTCATAACATAGGACCAAAGTGATCTGTGATAAAAACAAACAGTCAAAACATGCCCGCTTTCTGGGAGAGGCAGGGACGGCTGATCCTATTCAGATTTCCTCCATTTTCCCCTCCAGATCCACTCTCCAGCTGGTTCCTCACAAGTTCAGCTCCTTTCTCAAGCTTCTGCTTGGTTTGGGCGGGTCTGGTGTTGATTCTCCCCGTATTACTTAGGGCTGGCTGTGTCGTTCTGACAAAAAGCCACAGCTCTTTCAGACAGCTGCTGGGCAATGCCCCCCCTCCTCCCCGACTCCTTTGGGCCCAAAGGGTCTTCCCAGGCCCCAGTTGGTTCCCGTTTTCCCTGCATGTTGCCCTTTGGGTGGGTAAGCTGTCTGACTCCTCTTAGGAGACTGTGAGCGCGCATCGTCACTCAGCCGTGCTCAGCCCCTCAGTTGTATCCGACTCTTGGTGAGCCCACGGACTGTAAACCGCCAGGCTCCTCTGTCCACGGGATTTCCCAGGCAAGAATCCTGGAGTGGGTTGCCATTTCCTTCTCTAGGAGATCTTCCCCACCCAGGAATTGAACTCGTGTCTTCTGCATTTCCTACATTTGCAGGCAGATTCTTTACCACTGAGCCACCTGGCAAGCCCAACATGGATAGAAAAAGAAATTTTTAAAAAAGCTATTTTATTTGGGGAAAAAAAAAAAAAAACTTGTTTGAAAATTTGGGGGAAAAAAAAAAAAAAAGCTATTTTAGACAAATGGTTTAAATTAACAAAACCAGGAAAAGGAACCATTCCCAAAGATAAATGGATGCAAATGACATCTTACCATGTCACCATTGTGGAGAAATATGTACACAGTATTTCTCAACCCACTTTGCACTCTGAACTGTGAACAAGGAAACAAACAGAAACCCAAGGTCCTCACCCCACACACTTCTTTTATTTACCCTGAATACTGTTAGTGCCAAAATTAATGAATGCTGAATTTTTCCTGTAAGTTACTCTTTGATATAACTCCATCCTTAGCATTTTTCAATGCTGAATTTTTTGCAAATTTGCAACATTCATGGCTATTACAATCATGTGACAAAATACATTTTTCCATTAAGAACATACTAGTTGTAAACTTGGGAATGTTGGCAATCTTGTGATTTTCTTTTCATTTAAATGTCCAGTGTGTTTTTTAATGAACCAGCCCTTTCAAAGTTTGTACTTTTTAAAAACATTTTTATTGCAAACAATCTATGCTTTTTTCCTGTTTGATTCCAAATCATCCTTTCACAGTAAGAATTCAAAATCCCATGTTTTAAATAAAAGGAGATATAATTCTTGACTTTATTAAGTAAGCATAAATATAGAGAAGAATAAAAATTTGGCTAAATAATTAAGGAGATTAAAGAGATGATGATATCTTTTAAATTAGTCAGTCTTAAGGTTTGATGTCTATCAGAATCACCTGTGAGGCTGGTTAAAAATAAACATCAAGCCCCTTCCAAACCTGGAGGGTCAGAGTCTGCAGTGATCTAAACCATTACAGACTCCCACCACTCTATGTTATTATAATATCTAATGTTCTCATCTGTGAAATGGGAATAGCATCATAGAATTGTGAGGATTAACTGGGATAAAGTATATAAAGCACTTAGAGCTGTTCTAAATGCACAGTAAGTACTATAGGAGTATAGCTATTCTTAGTTTTGTCCAGAGACAATTCTCTGTGTTTCTGCTCGGCTTGCGAGCAGAGGCACTGACCACTTTTGTTCTGGCCCATTTTCTCCAGGATGTTTTTGTAGCAAACGGCCTTGGAAGATATAGTGTCTCCCTCCAGAGCAGGGGGCAGGTTGGTTTTCTATCTAGTGAAATGATGTTTCCTTTTGGTGCAAATGTCTTTTGTAAAAGATTTGGGCTCCCTAAGTCTAGAGCTTCTCAGTGGAAATGCAAATCCTCTGCAAGCGTGGCCTTCACATGGGCCCCTCTGTCTTGTCTCTGTGAACTTGGGGTTGCAAGAGGAGATCAACACGAACACGAACTGCATGCTGCTTGCTGTGTCGTGAGTAATAAAGTTCTTCATCTCTGACCTAAGAGTTTTGTGTCTTCCACCATCTGTGTGGCAGGGTAACCAGCTTGCAAAGGGAGTTAAAAATCTCAGGCCCTTCACAGTTCCTGATAATTCTAGAGTACAGAACATGCATTTGTGTTTAAAGAAGTGCAATGTGGCAAGCAAAAGTAATTTAATTAAATTAATTTAAAAATAATTTCATGGAATTCCCTGGTGGTCCCATGGCTAGGACTCCATGCTTTCAGTGCTGAAAAGAAGCAATTTTACTTTTCACTCCCATTTCTAGATGAATATTTGAAAGGATTCAATTCATAATTTTCTTATTGAAAAACCACAGCATTATCCAGCCTCTCCCACATGTAACCACAGTCCCCATCTTATCTTCTGGTTTGAAGGCTACTGTTAATGACTCTTGGAATCTAAATCCACCTGGCCATTATTCAAAACCACTTATCAGTGGCCAAATGGTACAGCCGCAGAAGGTTTGAAGAGAATTTGCATTTCTGAACTTCCTCTGGGATATCAGTTGACCCCTTGCATTCCATGACCATTCCAGCATGTGATGCACAGTTTGCAGCACCTTCCTCCAGAGCATCTCATTTCATAGCAAATAAAGTTTTGTCCTGTTGTTTCCTCAACCCACTCAATACCACTGACATCTTGATGGTTGACTTGTTTCTAAGAGAATATAGGCCACCCAGGAGGACATCTAGTAAAGTCTCCAGAGAGGCAAATACTATTCAAAGAATGATGACTGGTACCAGCTCTAGAGGGCTTCCCTGGTGGTGCTAATGGTAAAGAACCCGCTTGCCAATGCAGGAGACATAGAAACGTGGGTTTGATCCCTGGATTGGGAAGAGTCCCTGTAGACTCTTCTCCACCTTTGCATCTCCTTACCTTCGCATGGCCATGGGACAACCTCATTCTGCCTGTGTCCCACAAGCTCCAGGCTGGCCTGCCCTAATTCTACATACCTGGGTGTAGGGTTTAATTGCAAGTTCCTGTTTCTCTTGTCAGATGCCATCTGACAGAGGATGAGATGGTTGGATGGCATCACCAACTCGATGGACATGACTTTGAGCAAGGTCCAGGAGTTGATGACGGACAGGGAAGCCTGGCGTGCTGCAGTCCATGGGGTTGCAAAAAGTTGGACATGACTGAGCGACTGAACAGAACTGAACCGACCCATTTCTCTGCCCAATTACTGCATACTCAGCTAGAAGCTTTTGGCTAGGAAAAAATGATTCAGTAAGAAAGCGGTCTATATTCTTTGATCTTTCTGAAAGACTTGGGAGAATAAACATCTCTTCATTGGATCCTTAGAGCAGAGGTTGAAGGTTCTACCTGGACACATTTGGACATGCCTGTTTTGGGAGAGACTGAAATGCATTGCTGGTATTTTTTACTAATGCTCTCAGCCACACTTGTCAGGATTGTTGAAAAGTTTCCTACCAAGAAAGGAACAAGCAATAAGGAGTTGGCAGAGCACAAAGCTCAATTTTAATATCCTTATTAAGGATCCTTTATGGGTTTCTAATTTATGTGGTTTTCTTTTTTTTTTTTGGGTCATGCCTCATGGCTTGACAGATCTTAGTTCCCCAGCCAGGGGCTGAACCGGACCTCCAGCAATGAAAGTACAGGCTCCTAACCACCAGACTGAGAAGGAATTCCTTTATGTGCTCATCTTTCCCTGGTTTTGACATTTGGGCCTTTTATTACTATAATCACAGTGGACATTAATTTTTAGTCCACTTCAGTTAAGATTCCAACATGCTCCATAATAATTATTCCCTGGCAAATTCCTTCAGCTTCTTTGCTTCTTTCTTCATCAACTACCTTGGCATAAATTTCTGAATAAAGGCAACTACTGACTTTTGCATTTCTTCCCATGAACAGTTGAACATTTTGTGGCAAACCACACAACCAGACTAGCTGGTTTTACTTTCATTATCACAGACAATGTGTATGCACACTCAACCCTGCCCAGCAACTCCAGGATTCTCCATTAAGCTTGCTTTCTCACACACTGTGGTTACAACTTAATATTTTCATTTCTATTCTCACACCTCAGCCCTCAAGAGATACTCTTACTTATGCTTCATTGAGAAAATAGAAGCCATTAGACTGGAGACCTTGTCTTTTCAAGGTCAAAGCTACCAACTTCTCTGCATCTACACCCATTTTTTCTTTTCTTCCTGCAATGAAGGAGAAAGTGTCTCTCCTCCCTCAAAAGGTTAATGTAATACTTGGATCTCAAATCTTCTAACCTTCTTAGGCTTATTTGGATTGTTTCTTTTCTCCGGCATAGCCAATGTCTTCTGTATCAACTTGAAGCTGTTCACTGCAAATAAAGAGACAGAAACGACTTGTAGACTAAAATCTCCTCTGCCCGAGATCTGGAGCCAGACACCTGAGTGGAGTTTATGCTAATCACATGTCCTTAAGCTTCCTATGTAAAACCTTATTATAGAGAATCCTTATGAAATGGCTGTCTGCCTAACTCGCACATTATTTAAGTTAAAAGTAAATGTGTTAGCCTGCACACTGGAGATTTTTCTTTGCAAATCTTTCTCCTCCCTTTAAAAATGAAGCCAAACACCAGTGTTCAGATTGTGTGTTTGGCTCAAAACCCTCTTAACCCCCATCTCATTACGTGTATGCCAGGGGAATGGGCATTGGAACCATGTTTAGTTTCTCCTTTGTCTAACTTACCAATCAGAGAGTCTTATCTTCTCTTTGTAGATGTTTGGTTTTAAAAAGTGATTCAAAAGAAAAAAAAAAAAGTGATTCATTCAGGGACTTCCCTAGTGGCCCAGCGGCTAAGGCTTTGCACTCCCAATGAAGGGGGGCCTGGGTTCGATCCTTGATTAGGGAACTACATCCCACATGCCTCAACAAGTGTTCACACACTGCAACTAAAGATCCTATATGCCACAACTGAGACCCGGCACAGACAAATACATAAAAATAAATGTATTTTTAAAAACTATGTCATTCATTAACTCTGAAGGAAGGCTAAGAAGAATTGGAACCATTATAAATTGCAGAGTTTAGCCATTAGACGCCTGTACCAGACTGTGCAGGGGTGGGTAGCATTCTTTATGGATGATTTTGCAATTGATGTAACCTCTGCTGGATGCACTGGAACCAGTTGGAATGATGTGGAATCAGGATGGGTTCTCTCTAGACTCTCTGCTCAACCAGATTCTATCTGTGGCTCTCTAGTGGTCAGCAAGTAAGCAGCTGGCTTCTGTCTCCCTGATGACCTAGTGGGTCAAGGATATAAACCCACTAGGAGAGGACTGTGTGAGTTGTGTGAGTTTTCCATTTGCTCTAAATAAGAATGCTGGAGGAGTGGGAGAATTGTAAATGAGTTTCTCCGCAGAAGTGACTGAGTGGGCTGGACAGCAAAGGGCAAGTGAGTGTGAAAAAAAAGAAACGAATATTCTCAGAATCTCCTCCCCACCCCATTCTTCAATTGGATGACTGATAGAAGAGAAAGAAACAGATATTAACTCTTTTTTAAAAGGAAGCATATATCAAGGGAGCAGAAGAGAGGTTATACTCGTACCAGTCTGACAAAATTTATAAACTGGATTGGCAATGAAACTCATGATGTTCCAACTACATAAACCAACTCACTCACACTAGCAGGCCTCTGTGCTAGAGACAAAACCAAAAGAAAGTTGAAGAGCAATGCTTGCTTTTAGTTAGCCACCCTCACCCTAGTTTAAAATTTTAAAAAATAATCTTGTAGTATTGGTTCCGTGCCTTATAAATATAGTGAACCTTAAAATACTGCAATAGCCCAAAGTTATATATAGAATGGTTGTTTTTCACCTATTGATTTGCGAGTGTGTAGGTTGTGACTCTTGCTCACTCAATACAGTCAACTTTTAGGCCAAGCAGGTCAAAGAAGTATGAAGAAAGTATACTCAGTTGGAATGGGAAGACCTTTCAAAAATCTTATGCCCAGAAATTACAATAAGAGGTCTTCTCTCATTTCAGGTAAGTGGAGATTATAGCTACATGTGCACTGGTCTATGAGGTTTGGTCAGCCAATCAGTAGTCACCCAGCACAGGTGTACAACTGTCGTGTTATCTTAGGTGTATGAATTATGACAACCGTATTGCTCTAGAAGAACAGTGCAGATCCATTAGGCTAAAATTTATGATTAGAGCAGTTTTTATCTTTATTGTTTTGCCATTGGATATGTAGACAAAGCCAATTCACTCCAAATTATTTTGCCCAGATTATTTGCCTTGTAGGTTGATCAATTTAGTCATCATTCAGGAAATACCCACTGAATGCTAATTATCTACAAGGCATTATGGAAATATAAAGAGTTACAAGTCATGGCCTTAATACTTATTTACAGACATTTTTAGAGCAGCTTGCTGCTGCTGCTGCTGCTAAGTCTCTTCAGTCATGTCCGACTCTGTGCGACCCCACAGACAGCAGCCCACCAGGCTCCGCCGTCCCTGGGATTCTCCAGGCAAGAAAGAACACTGGAGTGGGTTGCCATTTCCTTCTCCGTTAGAGCAGCTTAGTCCACAAAAAAATTGAGGGGAAGGTACGGAGATTTTCCATATGCCTTTTTCCCCACATATGCATAGTCTCCCCCATTATCAACATCCCCCTACCAGAGTGGGATATTTGTTACAACTGACGAATCTACATTGACACATCACAATAGCCGAAGTGCTTAGTTTACATTAGGGCTCATTCATTCCTCTAAAGCATTCTATTTGTTTGGACGAACATATAATGACATGTATCCATCATTATTATATCATACACAGTATTTTCATTGCCCTAAAAATCCTCTGTGCTTTGCCTAATCATCCCTCTGTCTCCCAATCCCTCTCAATCACTGATTATTTTTACTGTCTCCATAGTTTTGCCTTTTCCAGAATGTCATATAATTGGAGTTATATAGTATGTAGCCTTTTCAAATTGGTTTCTTTCACTTAGTAATATGCATTTAAGTTTCCTCTCTGTCTTGATAGCTCATTTCTTTTTAACCCTGAATAATATTCCATTGCCTGGATGTACCTTAATTATCTATTCCCTGCGGGACAAACTTGGCGCTTCGAAGTTTGGGTAATTATGAATAAAGCTGCTATAAACGACTTTATGCAGCTTTTTGTGTAGACACATTTGAACCCTTTGGGTAAATACCAGGGAATGCAACTGCTGAACTGTACGATAAGAGTAAGTTTAGTTTTTTAAGAAATGCCAAACTATCTTCCTAAGTGACTACCTTTTTTGCATTTCCACCAGCAGTGAATGAGAACTCCCACTGCTGAATTTGAGCAAGAATGGATACATATATATATGTATGACTGAGTCCCTTTACCATTCACCTGAAACTATCACAATATTGTTAACTGACTATACCCCAAGTTTAAAAAATAAATAAAAATAATTCTCACTTAAAACAAAAAACAAAAAACTACCATTGTTCCACATCCTGCTCAGTATTCAGTGTTGTCAGTGTTCCAGATTTTAGCCTTCCCAGTAGACGTGTAGTGACATCTCATTTTTGTTTGGTTGGTTGTTTTAGTTGTGGCATGTGGGATCTAGTTCCCTGACCAAGGATGAACCTGGGCCCCATGCGTTGGGAGCATGGAATCTTAGCCACTGGACCACCAGGGAAGTCTCCTCATTGTCATTTCAAATTGCATTTCACTGATTACATATGATGTGGAACATCTTTTCATATACTTATTTGCCATCTGCATATGTTCTTTGGTAATGTTGGTGATGGACAGGGAGGCCTGGCGTGCTGCGGCTCATGGAATCGCAAAGAGTCGGACACAACTGAGCGACTGAACTGAACTGAACTGAGTCTCTTAGGATTTTTGGTCCATCTTTTAATCAGGCCTTTCCTTTCCTCACTGCTGAGTTTTAAGAGTTCTTCTGTGTATTCCAACGGTTCTTTATCAAGTGCATCTTTTGCAAATATTTTCTCCCATCTGCGGCTTGTATTCTCATTCTCTGGACACTGTCTTTCACAAAGCAGAAGTTTTTAAATTTTAATGAAGTCCAGCTTCTCAATTATTTCTTTCATGGATTGTGCTTTTGGTGGTGTGTTGTTAAATTGACCAACATACTCAATTGAGTCAGCTTTTTGATCTGTGATTTTAGTTTTAAAACATATATGCATTGCAGCATTTTTTTCCTTCATTTGAAGAAGAAAGATTTTGAGACTTCTTGCATGTGCATGAATTAACTGTGCATGTACTTACAGATTTGCAAAAGTTACTATTAATAAAGACTTTTCTTTTGGAGGGCTTCCCTGGTGGCTCAGCTGGTAAAGAATCCTCCTGCAATGCAGGAGACCTGGGTTTGATCCCTGGGTTGGGAAGGTCCCCTGGAGAAGGGAATGGCTACCCACTCCAGTATTCTGGCCTGGAGAATTCCATGGACTATATAGTCCATGGGGTCACAAAGAGTCAGGCATGACTGAGCAACTTTCACTTTCTCTTTTGGAATAAGCATGTGTGTTTGGTGTGTGGCAAGTTAACATCAAATGAAATAAAGTTAAATTTATGGAAGTTTCAAGCCATATTGATACCAGAAAATTAATTATATTCCATATGACTTCCCAATACTGTTTGTTGCAACTTAGAAGTGCTGTAGAGATCAATCTCAGTTATTAGAATCCAAAGTTCATCTGTGATTGAGTTGCTACTCATGAACTCTGTTTTAGGCTATATATCTATTAACTCATGGAGGTCATTTAACTGAAGGTTTTCTGTGAAGAAATCACTGTTTACTATGTTTATTATTTCTTTTTTTTTTTTTTTATAGAACTCATGAAGAGATACAAGATTTAAAACCCTGGGCACACATAAATAATAAAATGAAATGAACTGGAATGGGTGAATTTAACTCAGATGACCATTATGTTTACTACTGTGGGCAAGAACTCCTTAGAAGAAATAGAGTAGCCATCATAGTCAACAAAAGATTCCAAAATGCAGTACTTGGATGCCATCTCAAAAATGATAAAATGATTTCTGTTCATTTCCAAGGGAAACCATTCAATATCACAATAATTCAAGACCAGTAATGCTGAAGAAGCTGAAGTTGAACAGTTCTATGAAGATCTACAAGACCTTCGAGAAACTAACACCCAAAAAATATGTCCTTTTCATTCTAGGGGACTAGAATGCAAAAGCAGGAAGTCAAGAGATGCCTGGAGTAACAGGCAATTTTGGCCTTGGAGTACAAAATGAAGCAGGGCAAAGGCTAACAGAGTATTACCCAGAGAACGCACTGGTCATAGCAAACACCCTCTTCCAACAATACAAGAGAAGACTCTACACATGGACATCACCAGCTGGTCAACACCAAAATCAGATTGATTATATTCTTTGCAGCCAAAGATGGAGACACTCTATACAGTCAGAAAAAACAAGACTGGGAGCTGACTGTAGCTCAGATAATGAACTCCTTATTGCCACATTCAGACTTAAATTGAAGGAAGTAGGGAAAACCACTACACGATTCAGGTATGACCTCAAACAAATCCCTTACGATTATACAGCAGAAGTGACAAATAGATTCAAGGGATTAGATCTTATAGAGTGCCTGAAGAACTATGGATGGAGGTTCGTGACATTGTACAGGAGGCAGGGATCAAGACAATCCCCAAGAGAAAGAAATGCAAAAGACAAAATGGTTGTCTGAGGAGGCCTTAAAAATAGCTGAGAAAAGAGAAGTGAAAGGCAAAGGAGAAAAGGAAAGATATACCCATTTGAATGCAGAGTTCCAAAGAAAAGCAAGGAGAGATAAGAAAGCCTTCCTCAGTGATCAGTGCAAAGAAAGAGGAAAACAATAGAATGGGAAAGACTAGAGATCTCTTCAAGAAAATTAGAGATACCAAGGGAACATTTCATGCAAAGATGGGCTTGATAAAGGACAGAAATGACAAGGACATAACAGAAGCAGAAGATATTAAGAAAAGGTGGCAAGAGTACACGGAACTATACAAAAATGATCTTCATGACCCAGATAACCATGATAGTGTGATCACTCACCTAGAGCCAGACATCCTGGAATACAAAGTAAAGTGGGCCTTAGGAAGTATCACTACGAACAAAGCTAGGGGAGGTGATGGAATTCCAGCTGAGCTATTTCAAATCCCAAAAGATGATGCTGTGAAAGTGTTGCACTCAATATGCCAGCAAATATGGAAAACTCAGCAGTGACCACAGAACTGGAAAAGGTCAGTCTTCATTCCAATTCCAAAGAAAGGCAATGCCAAAGAATGTTCAAAGTACTGCACAATTGCACTCATCTCACACGCTAGCAAATTAATGCTCAAAAATCCTTCAAGCCAGGCTTCAGCAGTACGTCAACCGTGAACTTCCAGATGTTCAAGCTGGTTTTAGAAAAGGCAGAGGAACCAGAGAACAAATTGCCAACATCCTGTGGATCATCAAAAAAGCAAGAGAGTTCCAGAAAAACATCTACTTCTGCTTTATTGACTACGCCAAAGCCTTTGACTGTGTGGATCACAACAAACTGTGGACAATTCTGAAAGAGATGGGAATACTAGACCACTTTACCTGCCTCCTGAGAAATCTGTATTCAGGTCAAGAAGCAACAGTTAAAACTGGACGTGGAACAACAGACTGGTTCCAAACAGGAAAAGAGTATGTCAAGGCTGTATATTGTCACCCTGCTTATTTTATATGCAGAGTATATCAAGTGAAATGCTGGGCTGGATGAAGCACAAGCTGGAATCAAGATTGCTGGGAGAAATATCAACAACCTCAGATATGCAGATGACACCACCCTTATGGCAGAAAGTGAAGAAGAACTAAAGAGCCTCTTGATGAAAGTGAAAGAGGAGAGTGTAATTGTTGGCTTAAAATTCAATATACCGAAAACTAAAATCAAGGCATCCGGTCCCATCACTTCATGGCAAATAGATGGGGAAACAATGGAAACAGTGACAGACTTTATTTTTTTTACTCCAAAAATCACTGCAGATGCTTGCTCCTTGGAAGAAAAGCTATGACCAACCTAGACAGCATGTTATAAAACAGAGACATTACTTTGCTAACAAAGGTCTGTCTAGTCAAGGCTATAATTTTTCTGGTAGTCATGTATGGATGTGTGATTTGGACTATAAAGAAAGCTGAGCATTGAAGAATTGATGCTTTTGAACTATGGTGTTGGAGAGGACTCTTGAGAGTCCCTTGGACTGCAAGGAGATCCAACCAGTCCATCCTAAAGGAAATCAGTCCTGAATATTCATTGGAAGGACAGATGCTGAAGCTGAAACTCTAATACTTTGGACACCTGATGCAAAGAATTGACTCTTTTGAAGAGACCCTGATGCTGGGAAAGATTAAAAGTGGGAGGAAATGGGAATGACAGAGGATGAGATGGTTAGATGGCATCACCAACTCAATGGACATGGGTTTGAGCAGGCTCCAGGAGTTGGTAATGGACAGGGAGGCCTGGCGTGCTGTGGTACATGGGGTCACAAACAGTCGGACATGACTGAGTGAACTGAACTGAATTGATAGGCTACATCCCAAATCTCCATGTTCAGTTATCTAATTTTGAACTTTGGACTAAAATAAATAGAGTCAAGGCCAGAGATTAGATAAAAAGGATGTTTTGGCTTCAGAGGTAATTGCTTAAGTTATTTAATATTTGTTGACTCAATCCACCCAGAAGATTGTTCTGATTTATTGAACATGTTTTCACCTAAGCAGTTTAGCCACAGGAGGTAATAGATCTTAAACCTCATTCCTTGCCTGGGCTCTATTATAGTATGACGTGAACCAATGAGTGATAAGTCTCCCTGCTTCTTCTATTACAGTTTTGGGAAAGAAAGTCAGGAAGGAAGAAGCTCTGGTCTGTGGACAGGGGTTGTGAGGAAAAAGTTACCAATGGGATAGCCCCCATGGCTGCAGTTAGTGGTACATCCATTCCTATTGGATCAAGACACAGGGCCTTTTACAATCACTGATGGATTCAATTAGCTGTTATTGTTTTCTTGTACAGCCCTTATCTGGTTTTGGAATCTATATTACACTAATGTCATAGAATGACTAGGCAAATTTTGAAAGTCTTCTTTTTTTCTTTTTTTGTATCACTTGTTCTTTTCAGGAGAGACAATGTGATGACTTTCAGTTTCCTTAATATTTATACAAGCACCACTTTAGGCATTTTATATATTTCTAGGAACTTTAGCACCCCATCTAACTTTTTCAGTGTACTATCTATCTGGTGGCCTTCAATATTTTATCCCAGATTCTATTTTATGGAGCTTTCTACAGTGAGAGACAAGAGCATCGTCTACCTGTCTGAGTAGGGTGATTCTGTCCAGGATGTAGCATCCTTAAGACTGGTCTTATCATCTGACCCTGACCTGGCCCTTCTGTGCTTCTCCCAGGCTGCCACCTTTCCTCGGAGTTCTAACCCCAGCTTAGGCATCCTCTTTGAGGACTCTGGCCATGGCTAATAATCAAAAGGAATAAAAAAGAACTCAAAGGGGTATAGGCAAAAGAAGTATTAGATGTATGCCTAATAGGTACAGGATTTCCTTTTGGGGTGATGAAAGGTCTAAGAACTAGATTACTGTGATGGTTGTACAATATTGTGTTGTACTTCATGCCACTGAAGTGTACACTTTAAAATGGTATTCCTGGGGAGGAGCCAAGATGGCGGAGGAGTAGGACGGGGAGACCACTTTCTCTCCTACAAATTCATCAAAAGAATAACTGAACGCAGAGCAAACTTCACAAAACAACTTCTGATCGCTAGCTGAGGTCATCAGGCACCCAGAAAAGCAGCCCATTGTCTTCGAAAGGAGGTAGGACAAAATATAAAAGATAAAAAGTGAGACAGAAGAGCTAAGGACGGAGATCCGTCCTGGGAAGGGAGTCTTAATAGAGGACGTTTCCAGACACCGGGAAACCCTCGCACTGGCGGGCCTGGGGGAAGTGTTTGAATCTCGGAGGGCAACCTGACTGGGAGGGAAACAATAAATAAAACCCACAGATTACGAGCCTAAAAGCAACTCCCAGCAGAAAATTACCCCAGACACCCGCATCCGCCACCAGCAAGTGGGGGCGGAACGGAGAGGAGCGGGCGGCATTGCTTGGGGTAGGGTCCGGGCCTGAGTGCCCTGAGGACAATCGGAGGGAGCTTTTGTGAGTTGCCAACTTGAACTGTGGGAGAGCAAAAGAGAGAGAGAAAATTAACTGGCCCGAACACACTGCCGGCCGTTCGCAGAACAAAGGGACCGAGAAAGTCCAGAGAAGAGCTCGCAGGCTGCGGACCGGCCCAGCCCTGCCGGAGGCAGGAGGCGGGCGGGGCGGGGGGGGAGGGGGCAGGCTTGGCCCCAAGGACCGCATCCCCTGCAGCACTGCAAACAGGCCTCCAGTTTCTAATTAAAGACCTCCTGAGATTCTGGATGGTCGACTTCCGCCGGGAGGGTCGCGGCGAGACACAGGACGCAGGCACCTGACCGCCGCGGTCGGGGACTGGGGCTGGGGACGCCGAGGGCAGAAGGCGCACGCACCCGACTGGCGCCGGCGGAAACTGAGGCTGGGACCGCGGAAGGCAGTGGTCCCGCCGCACCCGGGGAGAGTGCGCCCGTCAAGGCCCTGGCTGCCTGGACCGCTCTGACGGGGAAGGCACAGAGAGCAGGTGCAGCTTTTTGTTCCACACTTTTGTGGAACACCTGAGGGCTGGAACCGCGAGCAGCGCAGGGCGCGCTCCCTATAGAGCAGCCGGGAGCCTGAGGAGCGCAGACGGAGAAAGCAGCGCCAGCCCCTCCCGGCAGCGCCAGCCCCTCCCTGCCCCGCAGAGTGACGGAACTAGCTACCTGAATAAGAGTCCACCTCCGCCCGCCTGTGTCAGGGCGGAAATGAGGCTCTGAAGAGACCGGCAAACAGAAGCCAAATAAACAAAGGGAACCGCTTCAGAAGGGACCGGTGCAACAGATTAAAATCCCTGTAGATAACACTGACTACACCAGAAGGGGCCTGTAGATATCGAGAAGTGTAAGCTGGAACGAGGAGCTATCTGAAGCTGAGCCGAACCCACACTGACCGCAACAGCTCCAGAGAAATTCCTAGATATAGTTTTACTTTTTTTTTTTTTAAGTAAGAAAAAGAAAAAAATTTTTTTTAATTTTTCTTTTTTTATTTTTTCTCTTTTATTTTCCTTTAAAATTCCCTATTACTCCCCCATTACTCCTTAACTTTCATTTTCATAGATTTTTACGATTTTTTTAATTAGGGAAAAAAATTTTTTTCCTTTCTTTCTTTTTTTTTCATTTTTATCTTCTACTTTATATTTTTCTTTTTCTCGTATTTCTTTTAAAGTCCTCTAGTACTCCTCTACTACTCCTTAATTTTCATTTTCAATACACTATAACCTTACAAAAAAGAAAAAAAAAAAAAGAGAAGCGCTATGTTTAAACCGAACTTCATATTTCTAAAATTTTTTTGTGTATCTTGGTTTTTGTTTTTAATATAGTATTTTTAAGAGTCTAACCTCTACTCTAGATTTTTAATTTTTGTTTTTCAGTATATGATATCAATTGTGAACATTTAAGAATCCAATATTCAGTTCCCATTTTTATTCAGGAGTGTGTTGATTATTCTCTCCCAATCTTGACTCTCTGTTTTCTACCTCAGAACACCTCTATTTTCTCCTTTCTCCTTCTCTTCCCAATCCAATTCTGTGAATGTCTGTGGGTGTCTGGGCTACAGAGAACACTCTGGGAACAGACAACTGCGTAGATCTGTCTCTCTCCTCTTGAGTCCCCCTTTTTTTCCTCCTGCTCATCTCTATCTCCCTCCTCCCTCTCCTCTTCTTCATGTAACTCTGTGAACCTCTCTGGGTGTCCCTAACGGGGGAGAATCTTTTCGCCATTAACCTAGAAGTTTTATTATAAGTGCTGTATAGTTGGAGAAGTCCTGAGACTACAGGAAGAATGAAACTGAAATCCAGAGGCAGGAGACTTAAGCCCAAAACCTGAGAACACCAGAAAACTCCTGACTACATGGAACTTTAAGTAATAAGTGACCGTCCAAAAGCCTCCATACCTACACTGAAACCAACCACCACCCAAGAGCCAATAAGTTTTAGAGCAAGACATACCATGTAAATTCTCCAGCAACGCAGGAACATAGCCCTGAACATCAACATACAGGCTGCCCAAAGTCACACCTAACACATAGACCCATCTCAAAACTCATTACTGGGCACTCCATTGCTCTCCAAAGAGAAGAAATCAAGTTCCACGCACCAGAACACCGACGCAAGCTTCCCTAACCAGGAAACCTTGACAAGCCAATCGTCTAACCCCACCCACTGGGTAAAACCTCCACAATAAAAAGGAACCACAGACCTCCAGAATACAGAAAGCCCACTCCAGACACAGCAATCTAAACAAGATGAAAAGGCAAAGAAATACCCAACAGGTAAAGGAACATGAAAAATGCCCACCAAGTCAAACAAAAGAGGAGGAGAGTGCTCGCTTCGGCAGCACATATACTAAAATTGGAACGATACAGAGAAGATTAGCATGGCCCCTGCGCAAGGATGACACGCAAGTTCGTGAAGTGTTCCATATTTAAAAAAAAAAAATAAAAGAAGAAAAAAGAAAAAAAAAAAAGAGGAGGAGATAGGGAATCTACCTGAAAAAGAATTTAGAATAATGATAATAAAAATGATCCAAAATCTTGAAAACAAAATGGAGTTACAGATAAATAGCCTGGAGACAAAGATTGAAAAAAATGCAAGAAATGTTTAATAAAGACCTAGAAGAAATAAAAAAGAGTCAATTAAAAATGAATAATGCAATGAATGATATCAAAAACACTCTGGAGGAAACCAAGAGTAGAATAACGGAGACAGAAGATAGGATAAGTGAGGTAGAAGATGAAATGGTGGAAATAAATGAAGCAGAGAGGAAAAAAGAAAAAAGGATCAAGAGAAATGAGGACAACCTCAGGGACCTCTGGGACAATGTGAAACGCCCCAACATTCGAATCATAGGAGTCCCAGAAGAAGAAGACAAAAAGAAAGGCCATGAGAAAATACTCGAGGAGATAATAGCTGAAAACTTCCCTAAAATGGGGAAGGAAATAGCCACGCAAGTCCAAGAAACCCAGAGAGTCCCAAACAGGATAAACCCAAGGCGAAACACCCCAAGACACATATTAATCAAGTTAACAAAGATCAAACACAAAGAACAAGTACTAAAAGCAGCAAGGGAGAAACAACAAATAACACACAAAGGGATTCCCATAAGGATAACAGCTGATCTATCAATAGAAACCCTTCAGGACAGAAGGAAATGGCAGGACATACTGAAAGTAATGAAAGAGAATAACCTACAACCTAGATTACTGTACCCAGCAAGGATCTCATTCAGATATGAAGGAGAATTCAAAAGCTTTCCAGACAAGCAAAAGCTGAGAGAATTCAGCACCATCAAACCAGCTCTTCAATAAATGCTAAAGGATCTTCTCTAGACAGGAAATGCAGAAAGGTTGTATAAACGTGAATCCAAAACAACAAAGTAAATGGCAACGGGACCACACCTATCAATAATTACCTTAAATGTAAATGGGTTGAATGCCCCAACCAAAAGACAAAGATTGGCTGAATGGATACAAAAACAAGACCCCTATATATGCTGTCTACAAGAGACCCACCTCAAAACAAGAGACACATACAGACTAAAAGTGAAGGGCTGGAAAAAAATATTTCACGCAAACGGAGACCAAAAGAAAGCAGGAGTCGCAATACTCATATCAGATAAAATAGACTTTCAAATAAAGGCTGTGAAAAGAGACAAAGAAGGACACTACATAATGATCAAAGGATCAATCCAAGAAGAAGATATGACAATTATAAATATATATGCACCCAACATAGGAGCACTGCAATATGTAAGGCAAATGCTAATGAGTATGAAATAGGAAATTAATAGTAACACGATAATAGTGGGAGACTTTAATACCCCACTCACAACTATGGATAGATCAACTAAACAGAAAATTAACAAGGAAACACAAACCTTAAATGACACAATTGACCAGCTAGACCTAATTGATATCTATAGGACATTTCACCCCAAAACAATCAACTTCACCTTTTTCTCAAGTGCACACGGAACCTTCTCCAGAATAGATCACATCCTGGGCCATAAATCTGGTCTTGGAAAATTCAAAAAAATTGAAATCATTCCAGTCATCTTTTCTGACCACAGTGCAGTAAGATTAGATCTCAATTACAGGAAAAAAATTGTTAAAAATTCAAACATATGGAGGCTAAATAACACGCTTCTGAATAACCAACAAATCATAGAAGAAGTCAAAAAAGAAATCAAAATATGTATAGAAATGAATGAAAATGAAAACACAACAACCCAAAACCTATGGGACACTGTAAAAGCAGTGCTAAGGGGAAGGTTCATAGCATTACAGGCTTACGTCAAGAAACAAGAAAAAAGCCAAATAAATAACCTAACTCTACACCTAAAGCAACTAGAGAAGGAAGAAATGAAGAACCCCAGGGTTAGCAGAATGAAAGAAATCTTAAAAATTAGGGCAGAAATAAATGCAAAAGAAACTAAAGAGACCATAGCAAAAATCAACAAAGCTAAAAGCTGGTTTTTTGAGGAAAAATAAACAAAATTGACAAACCATTAGCAAGACTCATTAAGAAACAAAGAGAGAACAAAATTAGAAATGAAAATGGAGAGATCACAACAGACAACACTGAAATACAAAGGATCATAAGAGACTACTACCAGCAGCTCTATGCCAATAAAATGGACAACTTGGAAGAAATGGACAAATTCTTAGAAAAGTATAACTTTCCAAAACTGAACCAGGAAGAAATAGAAGATCTTAACAGACCCATCACAAGCAAGGAAATTGAAACTGTAATCAGAAATCTTCCAGCAAACAAAAGCCCAGGACCAGATGGCTTCACAGCTGAATTCTACCAAAAATTTAGAGAAGAGCTAACACCTATCTTACTCAAACTCTTTCAGAAAATTGCAGATGAAGGTAAACTTCCAAACTCATTCTATGAGGCCACCATCACCCTAATTCCAAAACCAGACAAAGATGCCACAAAAAAAGAAAACTACAGGCCAATATCACTGATGAACATAGATGCAAAAATCCTGAACAAAATTCTAGCAAACAGAATCCAACAACATATTAAAAGAATCATACACCATGACCAAGTGGGCTTTATCCCAGGAATGCAAGGATTCTTTAATACCCGCAAATCAATCAATGTAATACACCACATTAACAAAATGAAAGATAAAAACCATATGATTATCTCAATAGATGCAGAGAAAGCCTTTGACAAAATTCTACACTCATTTATGATTAAAACTCTCTAGAAAGCAGGAATAGAAGGAACATACCTCAACATAATAAAAGCTATATATGACAAACCCACAGCAAGCATCACCCTCAATGGTGAAAAATTGAAAGCATTTCCCCTGAAATCAGGAACAAGACAAGGGTGCCCACTCTCACCACTACTATTCAACATACTTTTGGAAGTTTTGGCCACAGCAATCAGAGCAGAAAAAGAAGTAAAAGGAATCCACATAGGAAAAGAAGAAGTGAAACTCTCACTGTTTGCAGATGACATGATCCTCTACATAGAAAACAGTAAAGACTCTTCCAGAAAATTACTAGAGCTAATCAACGAATATAGTAAAGTTGCAGGATATAAAATTAACACACAGAAATCCCTTGCATTCCTATATACTAACAATGAAAAAACAGAAAGAGAAATTAAAGAAACAATACCATTCACCATTGCAACAAAAAGAATAAAATACTTAGGAGTATATCTACCTAA
Source organism: Cervus elaphus (assembly GCF_910594005.1). Taxonomy (NCBI): domain Eukaryota; kingdom Metazoa; phylum Chordata; class Mammalia; order Artiodactyla; family Cervidae; genus Cervus; species Cervus elaphus. Next base: position 11,338,945 of record NC_057830.1, on the reverse strand, counting down.
AGAAACAAAAGACCTATACATAGAAAACTATAAAACACTGATGAAAGAAATCAAAGAGGACACAAACAGATGGAGAAACATACCGTGTTCATGGATTGGAAGAATCAATATTGTCAAAATGGCTATTCTACCCAAAGCATTCTATAGATTCAATGCAATCCCTATCAAGCTACCAACGGTATTTTTCACAGAACTAGAACAAATAATTTCACAATTTGTATGGAAATACAAAAAACCTCGAATAGCCAAAGTAAGCTTGAGAAAGAAGAATGGAACTGGAGGAATCAACCTGCCTGACTTCAGGCTCTACTACAAAGCCACAGTCATCAAGACAGTATGGTACTGGCACAAAGACAGAAATATAGATCAGTGGAACAGAATAGAAAGCCCAGAGATAAATCCACGAACCTATGGACACCTTATCTTCAACAAAGGAGGCAAGAATATACAATGGAAAAAAGACAACCTCTTTAACAAGTGGTGCTGGGCAAACTGGTCAACCACTTGTAAAAGAATGAAACTAGAACACTTTCTAACACCATACACAAAAATAAACTCAAAATGGATTAAAGACCTAAATGTAAGACCAGAAACTATAAAACTCCTAGAGGAGAACATAGGCAAAACACTCTCTGACATAAATCACAGCAGGATCCTCTATGACCCACCTCCCAGAATATTGGAAATAAAAGCAAAAATAAACAAACGGGACCTAATGAAACTGAAAAGCTTTTGCACAACAAAGGAAACTATAAGCAAGGTGAAAAGACAGCCCTCAGATTGGGAGAAAATAATGGCAAATGAAGCAACAGACAAAGGATTAATCTCAAAAATATACAAGCAACTCCTGCAGCTCAATTCCAGAAAAATAAATGACCCAATCAAAAAATGGGCCAAAGAACTAAACAGACATTTCTCCGAAGAAGACATACAGATGGCTAACAAACACATGAAAAGATGCTCAACATCACTCATTATCAGAGAAATGCAAATCAAAACCACAATGAGGTACCATTACACGCCAGTCAGGATGGCTGCTATCCAAAAGTCTACAAGCAATAAATGCTGGAGAGGGTGTGGAGAAAAGGGAACCCTCTAACACTGTTGGTGGGAATGCAAACTAGTACAGCCACTATGGAAAACAGTGTGGAGATTTCTTAAAAAACTGGAAATAGAACTGCCATATGACCCAGCAATCCCACTTCTGGGCATACACACTGAGGAAACCAGATCTGAAAGAGACACGTGCATCCCAATGTTCATTGCAGCACTGTTTATAATAGCCAGGACATGGAAGCAACCTAGATGCCCATCAGCAGATGAATGGATAAGGAAGCTGTGGTACATATACACCATGGAATATTACTCAGCCGTTAAAAAGAATTCATTTGAATCAGTCCTAATGAGATGGATGAAACTGGAGCCCATTATACAGAGTGAAGTAAGCCAGAAAGATAAAGAACATTACAGCATACTAACACATATATATGGAATTTAGAAAGATGGTAACGATAACCCTATATGCAAAACAGAAAAAGAGACACAGAAGTACAGAACAGACTTTTAAACTCTGTGGGAGAAGGTGAGGGTGGGATGTTTCGAGAGAACAGCATGTATATTATCTATGGTGAAACAGATCACCAGCCCAGGTGGGATGCATGAGACAAGTGCTCGGGCCTGTGGCACTGGGAAGACCCAGAGGGATCGGGTGGAGAGGGAGGCGGGAGGGGGGATCGGGATGGGGAATACATGTAACTCCATGGCTGATTCATGTCAATGTATGACAAAACCCACTGAAATGTTGTGAAGTAATTAGCTTCCAACTAATAAAAAAAATAAAAATAAAATAAAATGGTATTCCTGAAACTAATACTGCATGTCAATTAGTCATCAATATTAAGTACATACATATATATATATATATATATGTATATATATATATATATATATTGGGCTTCTCTGGTAGTTCAGACTGTAAAGAATCCACCTGAAATGTAGAAGATCAGAGTTCAATGCCCTGGTTGGGAAGATCCCCTGGAGAAGGGACTGGCTACCCACTCCAGTATTCTTGCCTGGAGAATTCCATGGACAGAGGAGGCTAGCGGGCCACAGTCCATGAGGTCGCAAAGAGTCGGACACGACTGAGCGACTAACACTTCACTTCCAAATATACATAATACAATTTACTGTCTGAACCAGTGTATGTATATAAGTAGTGTGTTAGTCACTCAGAGCCTGCCAGGCTCTCTGTGTATGGGATTCTCCAGGCAAGAATACTGGAGTGGGTAGCCAGTCCCTTCTCCAGGGGATATTCCTGACCCAGGGATTGAACCCAGGTCTCCCACATTGCAGGTGGATTCTTTACCACAATAAAAAAAAATTAATCTCAGACTTGGGGCAAGAGCCTCCTCTGAGTTTCAAAGGTCCTTATTTATTCACTTTCCCCTCAGGTCCAAGGGTAGTAGCTACCTTTTGCATTTATTATTTAAGTTTTTTTCTTGTTTATAAATGTAATATAAAATCTACCACTTTATCCATTTTGAGGAGTACACACACTTCTAGAGGTTGTGAGCTGAAACTAAGTTGTCGGCAGGGTTGGTTCCTTCTGGGCTTCCCAGGTGGCTCAGTGGTAAAGGATCTGCCCCAATGCAGGAGATGCAAGACAGGCCTGCAGCCCCTGGGTGGGGAAGATCCCCTGGAAACTAACTCCAGTATTCTTGCCTGGAAAATTCCAAGGACACGGAAGACAGCCCGTGGGGCCACAAAGAGTTGGACACGACTGAGCGGCTGCGTGACTGACTTGGTTCCTGCCGGGGCTTCTGAGGGAGGATCTCCTCCCTGCCTTTCTCCCAGCTCTTGGTGGTCGCTGGTGATCCTCAGGGTTCCCTGCCTTATGCCGGCATCATTACTCCAATTTCTGCTTCTGCCTCCACATGGTTGTCTTCCCTGTGTGTGCATCTCTGTTTTCTCTTCTTATTCAGTGACTTCATTTTCATTGATTACATCTGCAAAGACCCTATTTCCAACTAAAGTCATATTCCCTGGTATCAGAGGTTAGGACGTGAACATATCTTTTTGGGGAGGACACAATTCAACCCACGGCAGGAGCCATCACTAAGGCGGTGACAAAGAAAACTGGGGCCACACGGTTTGCACCAAGTCTGCACACAGATCTGTTTACTTTCAGAGGAAAAAAAAAAAAGTCTTCTTTTCCTTTTCCAGCCTTGCAGTGTGCTTCAAGCACCCTCTGTTGGCAGAGTTTAACATCCAGCTAGCTGGGAACACGGCAATGCAGTTTGCAGAGTACTGTATTCTAGGGCGGAGGCAACACATCCGGAACAGCCACAGGCTAAAGTTCTGCCTGCTTTGAAGGGAGCCTTCCCTATGTTAGTTTTATCTTGACCATGGAGTTCAAAATCAGCTGTGGGACTATAACCTGGGAAGGAAAGAGTCCAAATAGAGGAGGTGCTTAGGCTAGATCTGGTAGGATACAGTGGGTGGGAGGGTCTTGAAGTGGGAGAGGGATGATATTTTAGGCAGAAGGACCAGTATGAACAGAAGCAGGGTGTGTGGTGGAATAGATTGTTAAAGAATCCTGAAGGCCATGCTAAGGTATTTGAATGCTAATCTGAGGGTGAACAGCAATATGACCAAATTTGTAATTAGAAAATGTCCCTTATCTCCAGGCAGCATGGGAACTCCTTCCATTTGGAAGGAGACCCTGAGCAGGTACCAATGAGCAATGAGCTTCTACAGGAGGAATGTACATAAAGTAGACTGGGAAACCTGCATAGCTGAAGAGTCTGATAGGAGGCAAGGTTCAATAAGAATCATCACATGTTTCAAGTATGGAAACAACACGATCCGATGTGCATGTGGCTGGCATCTCAAACACAACATGTCTCAAATGAATGCATCATCTTACACTGTAAGGTTACTTTCCTTCTGTGTTCCTAATTTCAGGAATGGTACCTGGTTTCTTAAACCTAAGTGTTATCAGGACTCATTCCCCTTCTTCACTCTTCCATAATAATAACAAAAAAAAACCTGCCCATTTTTTCTTCATAAATGGGTCTCCACTTTTCTCCATTCTTTGTCCATCCTCGGTGCTACCTCTTTAAATATCCCTGTAGCATCGCTTGCTTGGATTGATAACTATCTCATAACAGTATGCCTAACATCTTCGAGCTCATTTTCTCAGGCAGAATAATTGTTCTGAAATGCAAATTTGAAGGTACCACTTTGTTACGTAAAAATTCTACACTGGTTCTACATTGCTGTTAGGATAAAGAGCAACTTTTTTATTCTGAAATAAAAGGACCCTTCATAATCTGTCTTTTTCCAGTTTTATCCCCTCCACTCCTCATTCCCCACTACACCCCTAATCCAGCCATATAGACTTTTATTTCTTGAAAAGCTTCATATTTTTTTCTTGACTGTCTCTTTTATCTTCTTGGTACTTAACGTCCCAACTCCCTTAACCCAAAACTTGTCCCTTATTCTCACCCCTCAAATTATCCTCTATTTGTTTATTTTTATCTTGAATGAGTACTGAATTTTATTTAAAAATTTCCTGCATCTATTAAGATGATTACATGCGTGTCCTTTCCCCCTCTTTTAGTATGGTAAATTCCACTGATTGAATTTTCAAATTTTAAGCCAGACTTGTATGTCTGAAGATAACTCCATTCAGTCATGATATACTAGTCTTTTCATATGTTGCCAATTTTTATTTGGGAAAATATCATGGAGTATCTTTGTGTTACACAACACATGAAGGCTGTGAGTATTCTCTCTCTCTCTGTTTTTTTTTTTTTGGACTGAGTGGCATGTGGCATCTTACTTCCCTGACCAGGGATTGAATCTGCACCCCCAGCAGTGGAAGTGAGGAGTCTTAACCACTGGACAACCAGGGAAAGTTCCTATTTGTCCTTTAGAGTCAGTTTTGATGTTAATTCCTCCTGAAATAATTGACTCTAACTGACATAGGTATACCTATGGCTGATTCATGTTGATGTTTGGCAGAAAGCAACACAATACTGTAAAGCAATTATCCTTCAATTAAAAAGAAATAAATTTAATTTTTAAAAAATAGAGTCAGTTTAGATATTAATTCTTCCTGGAATAATTGACGTGAACTAGCACTTGTCTTGATTCTGATAATTTTAAGGTAGGCAGTCTCCTATATGTCACCATTACTTCTCTCTTTAATATGTATATATATATAATATATCCATATATATAGTATATGTTCTCTGTTATAGGATATATCTATCTTTACCTTGTTTCATTTTCTTAAAATAATCTATTGTATCTTAAAGTTTATTTATTTGCTTGTTCATTGTCTGTCATCCTCCACCAGAATATATGCTCCATAAGATCAAGAACCTTGTCTTCTTTACTCACCACTATGTCCCCAGAGCTTACAACAGTACCTAGTTCACAGTAAAGACTCAAGGGATATTTACTGAATGAATGATACAAACAACTTGTTGAGGTAAAGTTCTTCATGTTGCTATACAGTCCCATGGAATATTTGGAACATAATTATACTAAAAATGTTTATTTGAAATTCAAATTTAACTGAACGATCTGTATTTTTCCTAGCAGTTGTACCTCCAGAACACATTCGAGAATACGAGGATACATTTCTGGGGCTTCTTAGGTGGTGCTAGTGGTAAAAGAACCCACTTGCTAATGCAGGAGACTTAAATGAGGCGGATTCGATCCCTGGGTTGGGAAGATCCCTGGAGGAGGGCATGGAGAATCCCATGGACAAAGGAACCTGGAGGGCTACAGTCCATGGGGTCACAAAGAGTCGGACACGACTGAAGCAATTTAGCACAAACGCACCGATACATTTTTGATTGTCAGGATTAGGGTGGTGGTACTACTGTAAACTAGTGTTAGAGACCAAGACGCTGCTAAACATCTTAGAACGCGTAGTGAGTAAGTAAGTGAAGTCGCTCAGTCGTGTCCGACTCTTTGCGAACCCGTGGACTGTAGCCCACCAGGCTTCTCCGTCCATGGGATTCTCCAGGCAAGAATACTGGAGTGGGTTGCCATTTCCTTCTCCAGGGGATCTTCCCGACCCAGGGATCGAACCCAGGTCTTCCGCACTGCAGGCAGATGCTTTAATCTCTGAGCCACCAGAGAAGACCTTAGAAGGGGTAGGACAGCCCCTAAAAGGCAAAGAATTATCCAGTTCAAATGTCAATAGTGCGGAGGCTAAGAAACCCAGAACAAGATGGCCATGCACTTTAAGTCAGATAACGTCTAGAATCTCTAAGTTTAGTTTACTTTTGGAAAGGCAGAATGGGGTTATCGAGAGCCGGCTTTAAAACCCTGGGCACACATCTTGACGCTGAAAACCAGACTGCAAGAAAGCTAGATTACCAACCGCAGCCGCTGAGGTCGTGATGCCTTAAAGACTGCGAGGGAAGGGGACAGTAGGGCGCTCTGCACACACTGGTTAAGTGCACCTCAGAAACAGAGACAGCCTTTAGGTCTCTCAGACTGAGAACAAACCCAGTCCTCTGGGACTAGGAACAAGTTTCCAGAGCTACCGGAAGCGGCCGGGCTGCTGAAGCGTCCTGTTCCCCTAGCAACGGTCGTGAAGGAAGTGGTTGCCGCCGCCGCGCCCGGTGCGCCTGCGCCGAGGCGCCGCGTGCTGACGTGGAGCTGAGCCCCGGCCGCCGAGTGGGGCGCAACGCCGAGTGCCGGGGTGCGGCTGGGCTCTCGGAGCCGTGGCCCAGCCGGGATGGCGATCCCGTTCGCTCCGCGCCGGGGAGCCGGGGCTGCCAACCGGCGCTGGTTCGTGCTGCTGCCGCCCCTGCTGCTCGCGCTGCTGCTCGCGCGGCCCGCGGCGGCCCTGGTGGAGGGACTCTACTGCGGCGCGCGGGACTGCTACGAGGTGCTGGGCGTGAGCCGCACGGCCAGCAAGGCGGAGATCGCGCGGGCCTACCGCCAGCTGGCCCGGCGCTACCACCCCGACCGCTACCGGCCCGAGCCTGGCGAGGAGGGCCCGGGACGGACGCCGCAGAGCGCCGAGGAGGCCTTCCTGCTGGTGGCCACCGCCTACGAGACTCTCAAGGTAAGCCTGGGGGCTGCGAGGACCTGCCAGGGAAGCGCGCGGCGCGACCCGCTTGTCACCTGGCCGGTGGAGCGAGGCTCCCTGTGATTCCGGCGCCCGGCTCGACCACCTCTACCACCGTTAGGATGCTCGGGCTTTCCCAAGTGAGAAGTGGCTCACTGACGAAGATGGGAACCCCTTCAGTCTTGGGGAGTAGCTAGCCCCTTACTTTTTGTGGCTGTCTCTGGTATACAAAGGTTTGGGCTTCTTATGGTTTGGTGAAGGCATTTTAATAAGATGCAGCTCACACTCGGAAAGCAGGGTTATTATTATTACCGAGGTCTGTGATAGAACACTGGAAAGATCTCCAGTGACAGTGCGATCGCCCCAATCTGACATGACAGAAACTTGGTTTTGGGGGATGGTATTAATTGTGACATTCAGCTTGGGCGTAAGGTTCTAGAAAAACACTAAGAACACCAGATGTTTGACTCTTGGCTCTGACACCCCCATGTGACCTTGGATAGTGACTTAATATGTCAGAATACCTGTTTCTTCATATGCAGGATTATGGCCATGAAACCTGCTCAGTGGGTTGTTTTGAAGATTAAATGATCAATGAGAAACCTCCTATATAGGAGCTGCAAATTGGTGCTTAATAACTTGAGTTTCAAGACTCTGAGAATTTCTAGTAGGAAATATTTTGTGAATATATGTGTAGTTATTTGACAAAGGATTTATTGAGTCCTATGGAAATGGGGAGGGCTTCCCTCCTAGCTCAGTCAGTAAAGAATCTGCCTGCAATGCAGGAGACCCAGGTTCAATCCCTGGGTTGGGAAGATCCCCTGGAGAAGGAAATGGGCAACCCACTCCAGTATCCTTGCCTGGAAAATCCCATGGACAGAGGAGCCTGGTGGGCTGCAGTCCATGGGGTTGCAAAGAGTCGGGCACGACTGAGTGACTAACACACTTACGGGGATGGGGAGACTTAGCCTGATCCTGTTTTCAGCAAAAAGCAAACTATAGGAAATCACAAAGCACGAATCATATTTGGTGTGTTACTGTTTCAGGGGTCTCTTCATGCTAATACAACAGCAGTTGCAGTTATAGTGGTTTTTTTTTTTTTTTCTATTTTTTCTTTCTTTTTGAGGCATAGTTTTTCATGTTGTATGGTCTGCTTTTAACGACTGCTTTGAGTGGGGATAGTATAATTCAACCGTGGATTATTTTTCCAGATAAGATTTCTAGGGCTGAAAATACTGAGTCAAGGAGTTCATGGCTTGCTTTCCAGAGCAGTTCAGATAGTATAGAGCCATAAAACTCACCAAATTCGCACCAGCATTGGTGAGATTGCAGTGTTCATTGGCAATTACCTGAGGAATGGGTGGGGGTTTGAGAAAGTGCGGTGGCCAGAGGCAACCAAGAGGGCTTGGTTGTCTGTTATTTAGGATAAAGAGTGACTAAGGAAAGACTGCCTTAGATGGGGAAATTTTTCATCCAAGGCAGCCCGGCACCTGAAGCTCCAGTCTGCTTTTCTGCAGTGAGGAAAGAGAGCGGTCCAAGAAGCAACCAGAGCGCCTGCCACTGCTCCTCCAAAGCCCTCCTAGCGCAGAAGGGAGCGCTGGGCAGCTGAAGAGCGTCCAGAAGAGAGGCAGCAGAAACACTGGTAACTCTTGCCTTCTGCTGGGGTCAGAGATGGGTAGATTTGGCCTGAAAAGCGTGAGCCTCACATTAAGAACTTTGAAAACAAAGACCAAGAGACAGAGACAGTACAGAAAATCTGGCCAGGGGGTGGGGGATCTCCCAGGACTCTTAACTGTTCTTGCTATTTCCTTGAAGAGACAAATGCAGAGGCTGATCTGGTGGCTTTATCATGGTTGCCTCTCAGTGTTTCTGCAAGTTTAGCACTGATTCGTCAGCTAATAAAGAGCCTGAGGAAATAATTTGTCCACTCACG